>NC_091950.1:355461990-355806990 GCF_031021105.1 Erythrolamprus reginae
TTGTTTTAGAATCAATGAACATTGAAAACCATTTCTAATATTCTGAGAATCTATGAAAAAAAAAGTTTAATTGGAAATCATCTCTTTTCAATGCATGACATAGCAATAGCCGTCTTGACAGATGGCTATCCAGTCTCTGCTTACCTCGTCCACAGTAATAAAGGAGAACCAACCAATTATTTTCCAAACCATTCCGTTTTGTGGATGAACAGTTCTTATTGTTAGGATTGTTCTCCTAATGTTTTAGCTAAAAGTCTGCTTTTTTGCAATTTCCAGTCATTAGTTTTTGTCCTGCCATCCAAAACAACAAGTCTACTTTATCTTAAAATATTCAAACCTGGCAATTATCAAACATACTCTAATTTTCCATTCTCCCTTTTCTTCTTAAAATGTGACAGTCCTGAATATATTCCAAATGTTCACTGACTATTTCACACATGAAAAGAATAGCAGATCAATGGCTAATTTTGTAGTAAATATAGCTGGGGAAGGATTCTCCCTTTTTTGACATGGAAAATAAACTAATGGAATTTTTGAAGAAATCTTTTTTTAAAAAAAATCTAATACAAGCTAATGTCCCACTACTCTTTTTTTTCTAGAGATGAATTAATTAGTCTTTCACAGCCGCTATTCGCTATTAAACTATTTACAGTTTCTCGTGAACATTAATTCCAAAGGATCAAGAGTTCACACTAGCTGTTATTTGCTCTGAGACATCTTATGACAGCAAATCTGCTCATCAATCAAAATTAATCCTCCTGAAAAAAAGAAACCAACTCTTCACTGTGAATGCCAAAAGGCCATCTATTTTCTGTCCTATAAATAACAGTAGGTACACATGATAGATACTTGATACCTGCTTATACCTTCAGCTGGTATAGTCAGACAAACTGTCATTAATCTACCAAATTGAACATTCATGCAAGGCTTGGTTCAACTTTAATAAGTGTTTGAGGAGAAGAAGTGACATTCCTTCCACCACCCCTTACTCTACTAAATCAGTTATTGACTTCACTTAAATCACACAAGCCTATTTCATTTTTTTTATACTCAGTGGAAGCAGGAAGGCAATTACGTTGGATTATTTTGTTGTTTCTAAGCTACACAACTAGAAAAGTGATGTCAGATAAATGCAGCCCTAAAGATTTCACTGGGAACTTCTTTGTGACCTACACAAAGCTCAATTCTGATTTGAGAGGTTTTGTTCCCCGAATACATTGACTTAAATTTCTTGCTTTACAATGGATCGTTCTCTTACATTCTATTTCCTACATCTATTATAGGAACCAAAATGCAGACATTTGTCAGATGTTCCAAGTAAATAGCTATGCAATGATTTGACAGGTAGGGACAATCAGTGAGGAGAGGAAACTAATACTGGAAATGCAATGAATGCGCAAATAGGGGGAACCAGGATCACCTTTTTCAAAGCCCAGGAAAGATATGGGCCTCATGTCACTTTGAATGAGAATAATGTTCCACATCTGCTCCCTTTTGGTTATTTTCCTAAATCTGCAATGCAAATAAGTTATCACTGGCTCTGAATATATACCAGGGTCCTTGAACATGTTTACAGGCAGGGAAAAGAAGCAAGGAGCAAGGATAAAAGAGGTCATCTATACTAATATGTCTGGAATATCAGGCAAGGATCACAGTCACCTATTGTCTAGCAAGGACATCTCTTCAACATTGAAGAAACTTAAGATGTGTAATTAGCTATTTCCTATTATTCATTACAGTTGGAATGCTGTAAAATGAAAAACAAACCAAGAAAAGAGAGGGGGGAAGAGGGAGAGAGAAAGAGAAAGAGAAAGAGAGAGAGGGAGGGAGATGGGTCTCTGTTCTTGGTTTGTTTTTCATTTTGATTTGTTAGGAAAACTAGCTCAAGACACAGAGAAGTAAACTAACTTTGTAGAAAAAGCTCCCAATAACTTTTATTTATAAAATTGGACCAGAGTACCTCCGGAACCGCCTGCTGCCGCACGAATCCCAGCGACCGATAAGGTCCCACAGAGTTGGCCTTCTCCGGGTCCCGTCGACTAAACAATGTTGTTTGGCGGGCCCCAGCGGAAGAGCCTTCTCTGTGGCGGCCCCTGCCCTCTGGAACCAATTGCCCCCAGAGATTAGAACTGCCCCACCCTCCCTGTCTTTCATAAACTACTCAAGATTCACTTATACCGCCAGGCATGGGGGAGTTGACACACCTTTCCCCCAGGCTTTTTAAAATACTTTTTTATACTTTGTTTTATGTTTGGTATGTGCTGTTTGGTTTTTTTTAATAATTATAGGGTTGTGGTATGTGCTGTTTGGTTTTTTTTAATAATTATAGGGTTTTATAGATTTGTTCCACTGCTATATTGTTTTCATTACTGTTGTGAGCCGCCCCGAGTCTTCGGAGAGGGGTGGCATACAAATCTAATAAATAAATAAATAAATTACAAATAAACTAACTTCCTAAGAAATTCAAAATGGTTTGCCCAAAATTAGTATGTTAAGTAAAATGGTCAACAAAGCCTAATACAACTAAGTTAACTATCTATCTTCCATTCCCAAAAAGATTGGTGGAAGGGAATGGGGAGGGCGGGGGAATTAAAATTGACTGGAATAAGGGAAGAAAAATTTTCTATGTCTTCACTCATTTCATTTCACTTCACCTACTTCAACTGGGGTTTAATTTAAGCTTACCAACTATCTTTTTATTCTGCTTATTGAGGCATTTCTGTTCTAGTATAAGTTTAGGCAGTCCGTTCATTTGAAGACAATTGAGTGGAATTTCCATTGTGTGATAAATTCTTATCCATAACATAGGAGAAATGGGATTTTTATTTTAAGTTAAGATTGACTCCATTTACCCTGTGGTTCAAACACACATCAATATCACATCAAAAAGTGATATTGTTAGAGTATAAATCTCATACACTCCTAAGAGGATAATTCAGTTGCCTTAGACTACTAGACTGAGGAACCCAGATATAAATAATTGTTTTTAGCAAGTAGGGATTTGCACCATAAAAGAAGTATAGTAATTATAACAATGCAAACCATTTTAGGATGATAGTATACAATCTGGGGCTACTAGCCTCCTGAATTTTCTATGTTTGTTTATAGTCCATAGATTTATTGCAATTTTAAAGCAATTTTCTGTGCCCTTTCTAGTTAAATAATTATCAGAATCTATTGAGAACAAATTTTCTGTACCTGTAACATTTATAAAAGAGAAGAAAACATGCCACAACTCCATTTCTAAACAATATGTAGGAGAATTGATTAAGACGTCAAATTGTTGTATTATTATAACAATATTGGATTTCCTAACTGGAATCAATTCCTAACTAAAATCAAATCATTTATTTATTTAGCAAATCCTACTGGCAATATATATTAAGATATCACCTAGATTAGTAAAACATAATGAAATATAAATGTTAAAAAATCTATGTCCCAATGCCAACATCTAGCTATTGAAAGCCACGATTATGATATACAATTTGATCTACAATCACATTGAGGTGAGGATACTGCCTCATTTATACAGAGTCCCTGCAGATGCCGAGTGAGGTGTGAATCTTATTCAGGATTGTAACTGCTAGTTCAAACCCTGGCACCCTTTTGGGGGTCATTTATATGTCTTCCTATATCTGGGTGTTCAGTGCCCCATTTGGATTTCCATTGGGAATCAATGCTAAAGTTGTTGGGCAAATACCATTGGCAGCCTCTTGGTTTTGAGTCTTCTGGCTAAGGAATGTGGGCATCCCCGAGTCTGCGGAGAGGGGCGGCATATAAATCCAATAAATCTAATCTAATCTAATCTATACACCAATAGGAGTGAGTTGGTCATAATTTGGACTAAGAGTAACACAGGGAAATTGTTTTATTTGGATTCTTGCAAAGGACTAAATGATTCTCATCCAGGATGCTATGATCCCAATCTTGATACCCCTTACTAGCATCTATGTTTTTGTTTTTATTTAAAAAAAAGCCTTGCACCTATTTTTTATAAACTTTTTAGAATCCAAGGTAAATTTGCTCTATGAATCAGCTACTTTTTGAAAATCTTTCCTCCCTCCCTCCTTTCAAGAACGAGCTAGCAGAGCTACTGGTACAATAATTATCTCAGCAGTTTGCCAAGCAAACAAAACTATGACAGTTGTTTTAAATTGTTCTTTGCAATATGTATTCTACAACTATGAAGGTAATTTTTTAATCAAAATATAAAAGGTGCACAGTATTCATATATTCAAATTAAATTCTAAATGAAACAAAGAACATCATTTCAAAGTATCCAAAATCAGCTTGCTCAAAATAGGCTCCTGTTGCTTTGCCTCCACCCTCACCCAATCTAAACACACACACACATACAGAAAGGCTGACAAATTGAGGCATCACTGGAAATTAATCTTAATTACACAACTGGAGTAAGATATTTTAGCTGGCCATAGGCCAGAAAGAGCAAACTACTTAATAGAAAGCCTGAGCTCAATTAAATTAAAAAATACCATCACCCTAAATACTTTATTTAAATGTTGCAAGCATACAAATATTATTTATGGATTAAGAGGGGTTAAAATGTTGAGCTATGATGACAAATAGGGCTCTTGTGTATTCAACTTTTACACTACTAGGTTATATTTTAAAAAGCTAATTTTTCAAAAAGCTAATTTGTCCTGAGATTAAGAGATACGAATAGTACTGTGATTTCTCCGTTGGTTAACAAATTAATGCAAAGGACAAAAACTAATGTTCTAGGCTTGCTTCATTCCATCTCAGCTGTCTTCTGGAGCATTTCTATGACCATAGGCAATTGATACTTTGAACAGTTCTGAACTAATTGGGAAAAATGTACTTTGGGGCATCTTATTGGCCACAATATTTGAAAGAACAGTTATACTCTAAATGGAATATGCCATCCACCCATCCATCCATATCCATCCATCCATTTGATTTCTTTGTCATCCTTCTCCTGAAACTCAGGGCAGCTTACAACAAGGAATATAAACACGACAGAAATCTATATAAAATTACAACTAAAAATCCCCATAATTAAAAACCAAACAAACAAATTCAAACATCATACATCGAATACAGCTCATCTGTTTGGAACCCATATCGCATCTCAGACATTAACACCCTTAAAAATGTCCAAAGATACTTCACCAGAAAAGCCCTTCATTCCTCCACTCAAAATAGAATACCCTACGAGACTAGACTTTCAATCCTGGGCCTAGAAAGCCTAGAACTAAGACACCTTAAACAAGATCTAAGTATTGCCCACAACAACACAAGAGCACACAACAGATTTAAACTTAATATTAATTGCTCCAAACGTGACTGTAAAAAAATATGACTTCAGTAACCGAGTTGTCGAAGTGTGGAACTCATTACCAGACTCAATAGTGTCATCCCAAAACCCCCAACACTTTACCCTTAGATTATCCACGGTTGACCTATCCAGATTCCTATTGTTTCATAGATATAGAGTATCTCCTCTATAACCTTCATCATGTATTTTACTGTATGTGTATGTGTGTGTGTGTGTGTGTGTGTGTGTGTGTGTGTGTGTATATATATATATATATATATATATATATATATATACACACACTCACTAAAACTCTCATTGTGTATTGGACAAAATAAGTAAATAAAGAAAAATAAATAAATAAAAATCCCCATAATTAAAAACCAAACAAACAAATTCAAACATCATGCATCAGACATTAATTCATTGGGCGGGCAAGGTATTAAAATTTCAACATCCCCAGGCCTGCCGTCAGAGGTGGGTCTTTAAAACTTTATGGAAGCCATTGCTATGTTCTACCTTTTAAAATATATAAATATTTAGAAGTCAAAAAAGAGAGGGAGGCCAGTCACCTTATAGTTACTAACAGGATATTGCTTTAGACCAATGTTTCTCAACTTTGCCAACTTTAAGAAGAATGCTGGCTGGGCAATTCCAGGAATTGAAGTCCACACATCTTAAAATTGATAAGGTTGAGAAAAAGTGCTTTAGATTTTCTCCAACAGAAGACACTGAAGTTGTTCAGCTGAGCCACTTGGCTGACCTCTGTTCCTCCAGTTGAATATGACCTTCTGCCAAATAGAATTCTGGCTTCTTTTCTTTGTGTGACCAACCTGGAAATAATGCAAAACTTTATACAAGGCCAATGAAATAGGAAATAGATTTGTTTTTGAAACCACTCCAGTTTCCTGTAGGTGCTTTCTCCTGCATAGAATGAATATATAAGGAGATAATCAAGGTTGTGTGATTAAAAAAAACAACCACTTTCTGAAATCAATGCCTCTTTCTAGCTTGGCTTCTGCACAAGGTGTACAGACTTTAAAGAAGTGAAAAGAAACACATGCTGTACGACTGTACTGTATATCTTAATTAGCAAAACTAAAGTGACATAGAAGTGCATTCAACCTTCAAAACACTTCAGATAGTATTGAAATAATATTAAGAAGAGATTAAAAGGAAAACCTGTGGAAGGACTATTACAACTCTCAAATCGGGCAGTATTTGTGAATCCTGCAGACCCTTTGTTCTTAAAGTTAGCCTCAGTAGGGAGTCTGCCAACTGAATAGGTTCAAGGTCTCTTCAGCCTTGAAAGACGGCATTTAAGAAGCAACTTGATTGAAGTGTATAAAATCATGCATGGCATCGAAAAGGTGGATAGAGAAAAATTATTTTCTCAATCGCATAATACTAGGACGAGGGGGCACTCCTTAAAGCTTATAGGTAAGAAATTGAGGACAAATAAAAGGAAATATTTCTTCACCCAGAGGGTCATTGGTTTATGGAATTCACTTCCAGAAAAGGTCGTGACAGCTGTCAGCCTGGGTAGGTTCAAGACAGGATTAGACAGATTTACATAGCAATATAGCATTTAGATTTATATACCACTTCACAGTGATTTACAGCCCTCTCTAAGGGGTTTACAGAGAGTACGCATATTGCCCCCAACAATCTGAGTCTTCATTTTACCGACCTTGGAAGGATGGAAGGCTGAGTCAACCTTGAGCCTACTGAGATTCGATCTGCCAAACTGCTGGCAGCTGATGATCAGCAGAAGTAGCTTGCAGTACTGCACTCTAACCACTGTGCCACTGAGGCTCATGGATTCCATGTGTATCAGTGGTTATTGAAACGGACGTCCAAGTGCCACCTCTATGTTGGTTGAGGCAGGCAGGATTCCCTTGGGTACCATTTGTTGGGGGTCTAGGGAAAGGGAGGGTTTTGCCTTCTCTTTCTGCTCAAGATCCCCATGGACAATTGGTGGGCCACTGTGTGACACAGAATGCTGGACTTGATGGGCTTTGGCCCGATTCAGCATGGCTCTTCTTATGTTCTTAATACATTGATTATTGCTAGCCTTGGCAGGTAGTAATCTAGCAGCCCAATGCATCATGCACAGGCCACACTCACCCCAGCTCCGCAAAGGTAAAAAAAATGTCATGATGCGATCGAGTTTGATACCCGTGTTTTAGAACAGTGTTTCCCAACGTTGGCAACTTGGAGATATTTGGACTCCAGAATCCCACAGCCAGAAACCAAATATCTTCAAGTTGCCAAGGTTGGGAAACACTGTTTTAGAAGATGAGTCCAAAGACGGGCTACAAGAATGGTGGAAGGTCTTAAGCATAAAACATATCAGGAAAGACTTAATGAACTCAATCTGTATAGTCTGGAGGACAGAAGGAAAAGGGGGGACATGATTGAAACATTTAAATATATTAAAGGGTTAAATAAGGTTCAGGAGGGAAGTGTTTTTAATAGGAAAGTGAACACAAGAACAAGGGGACACAATCTGAAGTTAGTTGGGGGAATGATCAAAGGCAACATGAGAAAATATTATTTTACTGAAAGAGTAGTAGATCCTTGGAACAAACGTGGTTGGTAAATCCACAGTAACTGAATTTAAACATGCCTGGGATAAACATATATCCATTGTAAGATAAAATACAGGAAATAGTATAAGGGCAGACTAGATGGACCATGAGGTCTTTTTCTGACGTCAGTCTTCTATGTTTCTATGAAAAAATAATGGCTACTTTCCAGTTCCGACAATGTAAAAACAACAACAACAAAACCCTGTGGTTTCATATGGAATATTTAATTTATTTGACAGATTATGTAAATACCTACTAAGCACCACTATAATAAGTCCAATCTCACAAACAGCAGTAAGCTGCGGTTTTATTTTAACAAAGGTTTGTGAAATAAGACATTGTATCTGGGTTTATGAATAATATTAAGTTATAAACAAAGATTTACAAACTTTAGGGTTTATAGATCATATTAATCAATAATGTTAAATGCAAAGTATGAATTCATCCTGTATATTAGCAAATGAGTAAATTTGCATTACCTTTTTCCAAGTATTGATTTGTCTTGGTGTCCGCAGGCAAGAATTAGCGTTATACTGTAGAACTTGTATTTTTCCTATGCTAATGCTTGAGGTTTCGAAAATTAAATTATACTGAATTCAGTTATTATATACCAGCTTGCAGAACAGTGTGAAAGAAAAAAAGAACTCTGCTAATCAGGGAAAAAACGCAGTATATTCATGAATAAAAAAGTGTCCCTGAGAGCAGAGAGGGCTGTAATTACTCATTTTGTGTGTCCGTGCATGTGTGTGAATTAGTATGGTCAAGTATTAATATATCCAAATAGATTAATGAAAGTAGACATAATAATAACATCTCCCAGTGACAGATCCAAGGAGTAGCCTCCCTCCTCTCTCTTAAATAATCTAGACCAAAAGAACTCCCTGCAGAAAGATGAAACTAGAAAGTACTCTACAGATAAAAGTATTTAGCTCAGTTTTAATGCTTCAAAGCAAAATTGTAGTATCGGAAGGTGGGGGGGGGGGTTGGGGTTGGGGTGAGAATAAAGAGACCTACCCATTTTTTTCTCTGCCAGGAAACAAGGGGGTTTTGATGTGGCTTTCATTAGCATGGAGGACCTGAGCAACATACTTCCCATTGGGTTGGATATATTTGTAGACAGCCACCTGAACCATGCAGTTTTCACTACTGCTTCTCAGCCATGGGCTCAATAGGAGGAAGTTCATATTTTCTGATGTATTAAGGTACAAGAATGAACCTGAAGAAAAAGAGAACACAAAAAGTCTGGTTACTTTTTTTAAAAAAGGGCACACATCATTGACTTATCATCAGTCACGATATTATTATTATTATTATTATTATTATTATTATTATTATTATTATTATTATTATTACTATTACTATTATTATTATTAATTAGATTTGTATGCCGCCCCTCTTCGCAGACTCGGGGCGGCTCACAACAACAATAGAAACAATATATTACAAATCCAATAATTAAAAAATCATTAAAAAAACCCTTATTAAAAAACAAAACATGCACACAAACATACCATGCATAACTTGTATAGGCCTGGGGGGAAAGGAATATCTCAATTTCCCCATGCCTGACAACAGAGGTGGGTTTTAAGGAGCTTGCGAAAGGCAAGGAGGGTGGGGGCAATTCTAATCTTTGGGGCGGGAGTTGCTTCCAGAGGGTCGGGGCCGCCACAGAGAAGGCTCTTCCCCTGGGTCCTGCCAGACAACATTGTTTTTAGTCTATATATTTAGTCTATATATTATTTTATATTTACCAATTTTTATGAAAAGCCTGTACATGGATCCTGCAATGTTTCCTAATATTCACTTCCCTCCTCTGAACTCAGAAGAAACGGAGGCAATGCCTCTTTACAATGAATAGGTCCTCATCCACTTCCACTCCCATTAAAATATTGTAAGAATATTGGAACTTATTACCATATGTGGTGGGAATGCCAAAAAACAAGGGAATGCTAGGAAAAAGTTAGGCAATGGCTGGAAAACATTTTAGAGATATAAACTCAATTTGAAACCAATTTATTTTTATTGGGAATAACCATTGACAAATATGATAAAAGAAAATATATTTAATGTTACATATTTTAACTGTGGCAAGGATAGCACATGCCCAGCAATGGAAAAATAAAGAGGTTCCTACAGAAGAAGAAATCTTATTTAAAATCTTAACACGTGCAGAGATGGATAGGCTGACATTCGAGTTAAAGGACAAATTAGATACAGATGATTTTGAAACCTGGAACAAATTATATAATTGGATAGAGAGGAGAACCAAGATTAAAGGCTAGAAAGTAAGGAGGAGAAATTATAAATAAATTAAAACTCAAATAGATACAGTGATACCTCGTCTTACAAACGCCTTGTCATACAAACTTTTCGAGATACAAACCAGGGGTTTAAGATTTTTTTGCCTCTTCTTACAAACTATTTTCACCTTACAAACCCCACCTCTGGACTTTTTTGTTTTTGTGATGCTGCAGGGGAATCCCAGCAGCGCAAAAACAGGCGCATCACCGGCAACGGAAGTCCGGAGGTGGGGTTTCCTAGCGAGGGGAGCCTCAGTGAAATCGCAGCATCATAAAAACACAGAGGTCTGGAGGTGGGGTTTCAAGGACTTCGGTGTTTTTGCGATGCTGCGATTTCACTGATGCTCCCTTCGCTGGGAAACCCCTTCTCTGGACTTCCGTTACCAGCGAAGCACTCATTTTTGCAATGCTGGGATTCTCCTGCAGCATCGCAAAAACACAGAAGTCAGAAGGTGGGGTTTCCCATGGAGGAGAGCCTCAGGAGAATCCCAGCAGTGCAAAAACGGGTGCTTTGGCTGGCAAAAGGGGTGAATTTTGGGCTTGCACGCATTAATCGCTTTTCCATTGAGTCCTATGGGAAACATTGTTTCGTCTTACAAACTTTTCACCTTAAGAACTTCGTCCTGGAACCAATTAAGTTTGTAAGACAAGGTATCACTGTATTGGAAAATCAATACAGGAGAAAAAAGGGAATAACCAATATAAATATTCAGTGGACTGCCATTCACCTTTTCTTTTTTGTTATCCGTCTGTATTGTTGTCATAATGTGATATTATGTTATTTTTTAAAAAATGTTTTATAAATAAAAAACTTTTAAAATAAAAAAATATTGTAAAATGCTAAATTATTAGATTCCTCAAACTTCAGTGGCATATCCGCTGTGTCACATAAATGGGCTCCTTATTGCAGAAGTCAACAGTGGCTGAACAGTGTACAGACTACTGCTGAGGGATGGAGGAGAGTTGGCAGCAGGACCAATGTAGAGAGACCTCAGAAGGCCTCTGAATGCGCCTGCATCCTACTGAGACAGCCTTATCCATATTTCTCTGCCCAGAAATCTTGATGACTGTAATATTATTAGATTTTTATGAGACAGAAGGAGAGAGAGAAAACAGATCTAACTCTCCTGCCTCCTATTTCCCCATAACAATCCTATAAATTAGGTTGGGCTGAGAGCGAGTGACTGGCCTAAAACCACCCAGTAGCTTTTCATGCCTAAGGGAAGCCTAGAACTCACTCTCCTAGTTTCCATCAGGAGTCCATATAGTGACTTAGTTTTCTTAATGTTTTAGTGTATCCGCTCTGACTTTCCCATCAGTATACTTATCTGTGGCAACCCGATTCTCCCGTAAGCCTTGAGTTTTACTGTCCACCTAGCTGTCCATAGGATAATTTTAACTTTCCCAAAACAAAACAGGATAAAACCAAATTTGTGTACTGAACACAAGAAGGAAAAGGGGGGACATGATCAAAGCATTTAAATATGTTAAAGGGTTAAATAAGGTCCAGGAGGGAAGTGTTTTTAATAGGAAAGTGAACACAAGAACAAGGGGACACAATCTGAAGTTAGTTGGGGGAAAGATCAGAAGCAACATGAGAAAATATTATTTTACTGAAAGAATAGTAGATCCTTGGAACAAACTTCCAGCAGTCGTGGTAGGTAAATCCACAGTAACTGCACGTAAACATGCCTGAGATAAACATATATCCATCCTAAGATAAAATACAGAAAATAGTATAAGGGCAGACTAGATGGACCATGAGGTCTTTTTCTGCCGTCAGAGGTCTATGTTTCTATGTTTCTAACAAAATGGCAAAAAAGGGACTGAGGTTGAATGTGGATTAGATCGAACTAGAGCTCGAAAGGCAAAGAATCCAGGAAATAAAATCTACAGTACAGTGAGAAGAACAGTTGGATAGCTTCTTAGAATTTTTTACCCATTCAATTTGAAGACTCTTTTCTCCTGCCTTGTAATAAAGTGACATAGAGCAGGGTTAATTTTAAGTGGCTGGGGGGGAAATCCCAGTGACCCCATTCGGCACCTCCCTGGTTATATTACAATCAAGTGGGATATTTGAAATAAACTATGTACAGAAGGGGCTGGAATTCTCTCCCACCCTCCCCCTCCCCCTTTATCAGATGCTGACCTGAGATTAAAAAAATATTGACACATCAGTTTCTTTTTTTAAATGCATCTAATCCATAAATAGTTTTGTTATTACTTGATACATCTTGGCAGTGCCTTGGTGGTGCAGTGGTTAGAGTGCAGTACTGAAAGCTACTTCTGCTGATCATCGGCTGCCAGCAGTTTGGCAGATCGAATCTCAGTAGGCTCAAGGTTGACTCAGCTTTCCATCCTTCCAAGGTTGGTAAAATGAGGACCCATATTGTTGGGGGCAGTATACGTAGAGAGGGTTGTAAAACACTGTGAAGCGGTGTATAAATCTAAATTGATTGATTGATTGATTGATTGATTGATTTGATTTGAATGCTACCCCTCTCCGAAGACTAAATGCTATTGCTATTTAAATAAATTACATAGCTTACTTAAGGGCAGAAATAAATGCATTGTCATTTGTATTAATTTAAATATTTCAGTTTTGATTGGGGCTTCAAGTCAACCCAATATATTACTCATACTGGCAGAACCCACCAACTCTACTTCTTTCATACACACATGCAGTTAAATACTTATTCTTTCAGATATACACAAGCATGGTGAAACGTAAGATCCTATGAAATTTTACTCATCCTAATATTTATGGTGGTTATGACGATAGTAAAGATTTGATTTGATTTGACATTCAGATATTCTTGGCAATAGTAAAATGTGTTAGCAAATCCATAGAGGAAAAGGCTATCATAGTTACTACTTGTAAGGCTTAATCATCTCTAGTATCAGAAACAATATATTCTCTGTATCAGTTGCTGTGAATGGATCATAAAACAATGTTAATTTTGGAGAGGAAAGTTTCTAAATAAATTCAGCAAATAAGGACACTAAAGGTAGATAGTCTTTTTAAGATGAAATACACTTTAGGCTATAGAAACCTATCTCACTATAAAACTGCTAAAATGCAGAAAAGTGCAGATGGATTTTTATTTCATGTAATTACAGGAAAATCATAAAAAGAAAATATATGGAATATATCACTGCAGAAGAGCAAGCACAAATGAAAAGATTTTTAAGGATCCCATGGAAAGCTAGGAAAACAAAGAGTTCAGAGGAAAAAAAAACATAGAATTCTCACGTAAACACAATTGTCCAATCCAATATGGATCAGTCAGTAGGACCAGAGGTTTTGTCTTCCAAGCTTTCAGATTTGAGCCCATCTTCAGGGAACTTCTCTCTAGCCAATTGCCCAGGCCCTCACTCTTAAAGATATATCATATGGACCACATGCTCCTTTCAAAAGTCCATGATGCTTGAAAAAGTTGAATTAAAAAACAAATAGAGAACTACCAGTGGCAAGGTAGATGGATTCAATTCTGATAGCAGTTAATGCATCTCTGACAGACCTTGAAGAAAGATCATTCAGGAGTGAAGTGAATCTATATGGGTGGTCACTAAGAGCTGACATTGGCTTAAAGATGCTTAATCAAGCAAGCAGAGGTAGTCAGGATAACTTGATTTTCACTCAGTAGTCAATTAATACAAAACTGTTGAAAATCTTTTGGCCTGCTAATTGTTATTTACCTTGAAGCTAGAACTCTAGAACAAGTGCAAGTTGTACGTGAATTGTAAAATGTTACAGCAAGTAGATACATTTGTGTACTTTCATATAATGTTTACTATAATAGGAAAAAAGGAGGAGAATTTTTAAGACATTCAAATAATGGTATAAAGGTAATCCATAGTGGCTTGTTGCAAGGAACAAATATTCACACAAAGAAGCAAAAATTTGCCACATATAAGGAAGCAACACATCAAAAAGTTCACATCAAAGAAGTTCTTCTCTATGCTGCTTCAGAGATAGTCAAAAAGTAATGAAGGGAACTTGACACTCAATTAGCACTTAGAAATAATTAGCTAACAGGTATTTCCGACTGTTTCTTTCACAAGAGCAAATATGTGGTGCATAGCTATTGCAAAAAAACCAACAGCTAATTTACTTCAGTTGCTAGCAGATACACTCTAAAGGCGGGCATAACTGATCATTATAAGTTAGCTGATTCGAAAGTTCCTTGATCATATTGATGGTTAATAAAGGCAAAGGTAAAGTTTTACCCTGTTCAGTCATGTCTGATTCTAGGGGGCAGTGCTCATCTCCATTTCTTAGCCAAGAGAGACAGCATTGTCTGAAGACATTTCTGTGATCATGTGACCAGCATGACTCTACACCAAGGCACATAGAAACATAGAAACATAGAAGTCTGACGGCAGAAAAAGACCTCATGGTCTATCTAGTCTGCCCTTATACTATTTTCTGTATTTTATCTTAGGATGGATATATGTTTATCCCAGGCATGTTTACATTCAGTTACTGTGGATTTATCTACCACGTCTGCTGGAAGTTTGTTCCAAGGATCTACTACTCTTTCAGTAAAATAATATTTTATCATGTTGCTTTTGATCTTTCCCCCAACTAACTTCAGAATGTGTCCCCTTGTTCTTGTGTTCACTTTCCTATTAAAAACACTTCCCTCCTGGACCTTATTTAACCCTTTAATATATTTAAATGTTTCGATCATGTCCCCCCTTTTCCTTCTGTCCTCCAGACTATACAGATTGAGTTCATTAAGTCTTTCCTGATACGTTTTATGCTTAAGACCTTCCACCATTCTTGTAGCCCGTCTTTGGACCCGTTCAATTTTGTCAATATCTTTTTGTAGGTGAGGTCTCCAGAACTGAACACAGTATTCCAAATGTGGTCTCACCAGCATGGAATGCTGTTACCTCCCCACTGAAGTGGTACCTATTTATTGTTCACATTTGCATGCTTTTGAATTGCAGCGGTAAGGAATAGGAGCTCACCCTATTGTGCACAAGCTCAGCATCTTTAACTGCTGAACCCTTGAGCCCTTTTCATTGGTATCTAATAATGAACACTTTAAAAAATGTTAGTAGGATAGCATTGACTATCAGTTGCTTTCTGGATAGGTCAATTAATGTATAAAAATTCACACAATAAATCTAACACACTAAAATCCCGGTCTCAATTGTGAATTGAATCACCTGTACCAAGATCCAGTTTACCCCAAGCAGCTAATATTTTGTTTTAAAAATTCTGGTACATAGGTAAATGCATGGGTGGGCTACTGCCCGGACAGGGGGGAACGCAGTGGGGTAGCAAAAATGGAGCTCCACCCCAGAGCACCTAATTTGCACTGAAAGATGTTGAAAGAAAATGCAGGGTGTCCTGCATAAGCCACGCCACAGTGTGGTAGTAAAATTTTTGGTAGCCCTTCACTAGGTAAATGATAGTAATTTTAGCTACTCAACAGCAAACTCGCATGATTTCAGTATTACCAGATAGTAGACCCAATCCAGGAGCCAATTTGGAGAGGGAAATTTAGTTCATCATAATTGAATTCTATGTTTTCTTTGCATGTTTGCTTAAGAAAAGGATTTAGGGGTAGTGATTTCTGACAGTCTCAAAATGGGTGAACAGTGCAATCAGGCGGTAGGGAAAGCAAGTAGGATGCTTGGCTGCATAGCTAGAGGTATAACAAGCAGGAAGAGGGAGATTATGATCCCGCTATATAGAGTGCTGGTGAGACCACATTTGGAATACTGTGTTCAGTTCTGGAGACCTCACCTACAAAAAGATATTGACAAAATTGAACGGGTCCAAAGACGGGCTACAAGAATGGTGGAAGGTCTTAAGCATAAAACGTATCAGGAAAGACTTCATGAACTCAATCTGTATAGTCTGGAGGACAGAAGGAAAAGGGGGGACATTAAATATGTTAAAGGGTTAAATAAGGTCCAGGAGAGAAGTGTTTTTAATAGGAAAGTGAACACAAGAACAAGGGAACACAATCTGAAGTTAGTTGGGGGAAAGATCAAAAGCAACATGAGAAAATATTATTTTACTGAAAGAGTAGTAGATTCTTGGAACAAACTTCCAGCAGATGTGGTAGATAAATCCACAGTAACTGAGTTTAAACATGCACGGGATAAACATATATCCATCCTAAGATAAAATACAGAAAATAGTATAAGGGCAAACTAGATGGACCTTGAGGTCTTTTTCTGCCGTCAGACTTCTATGTTTCTATGTTTCTATGTTTCTAATAATCATCTTCTGGTCCAGCTCAAGTGTATACTGTACGATGGTGATTTGGATTGACCTTAGGAGCAGAATACCCTATGTCACTGTTATTTAACAGAAATACAACTAAGAGGATGACAAAGAGGGCAGCAAAGTGGATGGGTTACAGTAGCAGTGGAAGAGCTGAGAATCCAGTTAGGGACCAATTATCATGGAGAAAATGTATGTGGTCACTAAGAGTTGATACCAGCTTGATGGCACAAAATCAATCAAATTTAAAATTCCCTGATTTCAATAAGAGTACTGTTACTAGATTTGAAGCTGCATTTCTACTAATACAGTATATGGTGCAAAGCAACAACAACAACCCTTAAGATTAAGGAATTAAGCATATAAAGAGTCTAGAATACATGCATAATAATTTTGCTGAGTTAAGAGAGATCCTTTATTTGAGTAATTCATTTTTATCATTCTACTTTAATGTTTATTTCATAGCATTGCAGTTGCATTTTCTCAGGGCAGCTTGGAATAGGCATACTGTGGAGTCTTGCTGCTCACTAGTGAGCTACATGTATTCTCTTATATTAAGCATAACTGTATTATAATGAAATTGAATACACAGTTTTATAACACAAATCTATATTTCAGTTAAGCCATGCTTCACCTTATATCTCTTTTCAAGTGTGCTGGGAAATAAAAACAACATAATGCAGTATTGATGGAATGCAGTATGAGAATAAAAATGTGTGTGCTTATTTTAGGCAACATTCTCTATTTCAAATCTGAATCTGACTACTATAGATTATATATACATATACATATACATATACATAAAGATATATATATATATGCTGATTTCAAAATAACAGAGTTGAGAGGGACTTTGGAGGTCTTTTAGCCCAACTCCCTCCTGCTAGGGTCCCTATAGCAGTGATGGCAAACCTTTTTGGCACTGAGTGCTGAAAAAGGAAAGAGAGAGAAAGAGAGAGAGAAAGAGAGAGAGAGAGATAGCTTCCTGCACATGCCCAAGGGGTGGGTTCCTCTTGGTTTGGACTAGTTCACACAAACCGGTAGCAACCCACTGGTGATGTCACAATGATGTCACTGACCCGTTTTGGTTCCAGTAACCATGGGCGCCACCATCTTTTAAAAAAAAAAAATTAAAAGAAAAATTACATTTTTTTTTCTGAACATGTGCAGAAGCAGAGATTCTGGCACTATGCATGAAGTCGCCATCATGTTTTTAGCTTTTTCTTCCTAGCTTTTTTTAGCACAGCACTACACTTCACATACACATTCCTCCCACAGCCTAGGCAGCGTAGGAATAAGCAAACTAGCAGTGAAGTAAGTAGGAACCCACCCCTGGCATGTGCATGTGCTTCTCTGGGCTGCAGCCCAGAAGGGTTGCCCAGGGTGCATGCGCAGGTGGTTTCCAATATGGACATGCACACTGGCCTCTTCTGGGTTTGGTGGTGTGCATGCGTGGATGATGTTCAGCTGGCTGGCCTGCATGTTCACCCTGGAAAATGGAAGACCAGCTCTTCCAGTTTCTCGCACTGCCACATGCCTGAAGGTCAACCTATCACCCCGCGCATGCGCATCAGAAACCTGCAAGAGGAACAAGTGATGCTGCATGTGCCAAGCAACATAGCTGTCCATGCCACTTTCGACGCATATTCTATAGATTTGCCATCATGTCCCTGTAGCATTTCAGACAAATGTCTGTCCAATCTCATCTTAAAAACCTCCAGTAATGAAGCACCCACAACTTGTGAAAGCAAGTCATCTCACTGATTAATTGTTCTAACTGTCAAGAAATTTCTCCTTATTTCTAGGTTGATTCTCTCCTTGTTTATCTTCTTTCTACAGTAGAAATCCATGGCAATTTTTTTTTACATATCAAATGCAATTTACATCCTATATTATTAAATGAAAGAAGGTGTACATTAAAAAGCCAACAAAACACTTTTCTTTTTCAAAAAAAAAAATTCATTCAAGATAATTGCAGATCTTGTTAAATATAGATACACTTCAATACCTCAGAATTTCATGTTCTTATTGGGAAAACAATAAAATGCCACTGAAGATACAGCTGAAAAATAACATTTTAATATAGTCTTTCTCTTTTTTGAGTTTGAAAAGAGTATGGGAATATAAGAACTGTTTCTACAAAAGCTAAAAGAATTGTAGAATTCAAAAGACCCTGAGAGGTCATCTAGTGCAATCTTCTCTGCTCAGTGGGTGATCCACTACAGCATCTCTGATAGAAGATAATTCATTCATCATTCTCTGTTTGAAGAATTCTAGTAAATTCTAATAATAAATTCCCTGCTGCCTGAGCATCTGGTTCCACAGGTAAACAATTCATCTGTTCAAGAGGCTCCACCTCACCGCATCAACTAGAACAGGGGTCCCCAATTCCTGGGTTGCAGCCCACTACTGGGCCATGAACCATTTTGAATTGGGATGTGGAAGTGGTGAGTGAGCATGCGTGCATCCCCATGTGTGTGAGCAGCTGATCAGTGTGTACACATGCATTTCCCGTACACAAGTGGTGTGCATGAATGCCCACTACTGATGCAAATGCACCCCTGTGCCTGCTTACTTGCATGCCACTTTTACAGAACCTTCTCTTACCCTCCTGTAGTCGACAAAGCCAGAAAAGTTGAGGAGCTCTGAGCTAGAATTGCCCAAATATCTATTTTTTTAAGATATCTCAGGGATATCAATCATTTTAATAATATATTTTAAAGATTTGCTATCATACAAAGGGATTCTCTTTTTATGGAGCTAATGTTTTAAATATCATAGGAAGATGCATCTGAACTTAAGTACCCCAAAAAATACTAGAGAGAAAAAGGGTTACCAACAAATAAAACAGTTCCTGAACACTACTCAGCATCCATACTTTGATGATTATGATTACCAGCTTCAATTGGAATAAATTCTGAGGCTATTTTTTTCTCCTATAATAAATGTGAGCCACTAACATATTTGTGTAAGTGCGTAGAAATCTCTCTGTATATGCCTTTCCAAACATAGCAGACAAAATAAGTTATTATTAATGAATGGTTACTCTTTAAAATTGCCTATAAAATAAGGTGTCAATTGGTAAACATAGTTTATGTCCCACCTACATATGGACAATCCAACTTTTTTTTCTGTTACAAAATACTCTTCCACAATTTCTATGAATAACAAGTGTTAACCTAGAGAGAGACTCCACCGCAAACTTTTACTAATTACCTATGATGTAGTAAGTCTTACTGAGGTTAAGGACTCTTATACTTGGAATACTCTATACATAGACTGAGGAAACTGTGGGAGAGATCCTTGAGCATATTAAGATATATATATATATATATATATATATATATATATATATATATATATATATATATATATATATATATATATATATATTTATGTATGTATTTATTTATTTATTTATTTATTTATTTATTTATTTATTTATTTATTTATTTATTTATTTATTTATTTATTTATTTATTTATTTATTTATTTATTTATTTATTTATTTATTTATTTATTTATTTATTTATTTATTTATTTATTTATTTATTTATTTATTTATTTATTTATTTATTTATTTATTTATTTATTTATTTATTTATTTATTTATTTATTTATTTATTTATTTATTTATTTATTTATTTATTTATTTATTTATTTATTGGAAGAGATCTTGCACATCATCTAGTCCAACCCTCTGCTGGTGCAGGAGACCCTACATCATGCAATAGCAGTCCAGTCTTTTCTTGAAGGTCACTAGTGTTGGAACATTAACAACCTCTGTTCCACTAGTTGATCGCTCTCACAGTCAGAAAGTTCCTCCTTATTTCCAGGTTGAATCTCCTTGGACGGCTTCCGACCGTTGCTCCTTGTCTGGCTCTCTGGTGCTTTGGAAAATAATGTGGTCCACTCCTCCCTGTGGCAGCCTCTTAAGTATTTGTAGGCTGCTATCATGTTCCCCCCAGACCTCCTGTTTGCTAGACTATCCATGTCCAATTCCTGCAACCTTTCCTCGTATGTTTTAGTTTTTAGTCCCTTTATCATTCTGGTTGCTCTCTTCTGCACTTTTCCTAGAGTATCAATGTCTCTTTTGTACTGTGGTGACCAAAACTGAATGTAGAACTCTAGGTGTGGTCTAACTATTATACAGTGGTATTAGTACCTCCCTTGTCTTGGAGTATATTCCACTGTTTATGCAGCTTAAGACTGTGTTGGTTTTTTTAGCCACTGCTGCACATTGTTGGCTCATGTTTAGCTTGTTCACTAAGACTCCAAGATTTCTCTCACATTCACTGCTGTTGAGAGTGTTTTTGCCCAGTTTGTATGTGTGTTTTGGGTTTTTCTTAACTAGGTGTAGGATTCTACATTTCTCTGCATTGAACTTCATTTTGTTTGTTTGGGCCCATCGCATTAGTCTGTCTAGATCCCTCTGTATCCTGAGCCTATCCTCTAGGGTGTTAGCCACTCCTGCCAGCTTGGTGTGGTATGCAAATTTGATTAGTTTCCCTTCTACTCCATCATCTAAGTCATTAATGAATATGTTGAAAAGTACTGGAGCTAGGACTGACCACACTACTGACTTCTTTCCATGTGGACATGGACCCATTTAGGACTACTCGCTGGGTGCAGTTGGTCAGGCAGTTGCCAGTCCACCTGGTAGGGTTGATGTCTATCCCACTTTTCTCTAGTTTGTGGAGTAATAGTTTGTGGTCAACTTTGTCAAAAGTTTTGCTGAAAATTGATTTTTGTTTTTTGTCAAAAGCAAAGAGTTCAAGAGAGTCCTTTGTAAGATTATGTATGCTTACTGTTGCGAAGTCTTGCTGAGTCTGGAGTTGACAGTGTCTTTATGCATGGAAATGAAGGTATCTATATAAGCAGTTCAGCTAAGCACTACTGAGTGAAACTGTGTGTTCCAATATCTCAGGGGTTGCCACAAAGAAGGAATTAACTTATTCTCCAAAGCACCTGAGTGTAGAACAAGAAGCAATGGATAGAAGCTGAACAAGGAGAGAAGCAACTTAGAACTACGGAGAAAATTCCTGACAGAACAATTAATCAGTGGAACAGCTTTCTTCAGAAGTTGTAAATGCTGCAACACTGGAAGTTTTTAAGAAGATGTTGGATAACCATCTGTCTTGTTGTGTAGGGTTTCCTGCCTAAGCAGGGGATTGGACTAGAAGACCTCCAAGGTCCCTTCCAACTCTGTTGTTATTGTTATTGTTATTGTTATTAACTGGATTTTTTTTTACTCAGATAAGGATTAGACAATGGTACATTAAACTCAATCCAAACCATCTATTATAATTTAGCTTATTGTATGAGTCAGCTCAATATACATCATACTATACATCATACTATCAGCAGCAAATCTCAAGAGAGACTGAGGTGCGACTTTTCCCAGGAGCTTTAGAACTAAACCATACAGTGGTACCTCTACTTATGAACTTAATTTGTTCAGTGACCAGGTTCTTAAGTAGAAAAGTTTGTAAGAAGATTTGATTTGCATCTTAATAATGCAAATTATCATTCATATCCTACTTATGATTCATTTATTAATATTCTTGAATAATTAATAGTGGACTTGGAATCTAAACGTCTTACAATGAATAGTTTGTTTTAATGTGTCCAAAATATAGACTGGAATATGTTTGGAAGGAAGATGAAAATTGTCTATCAGGGTGGGATCTAGCAATGACTTTTTAAAAAGGTTGTGAATCATATGTAATATATAAAATATATTATTTGTCATTATAGTACAAACTCTGGAAAGACAAAACTAAAATTCTATTTGTTTAGTGAGGCATAGGACAAAAGTTAGATGCGTTGGTTTTGCAAAGCTTGATAACGGAATGTCAGCATTTAGCAGCATATAAAATATGATTAATTTATTTTTCAGTAGGGAATAGGTTTAAATTGGAAACTGGCTCCTAATGTCTTTGCTTTTGGTTTTCTTCCAGAAATATAGCTGCTGTGAAAAGCTACATGGGAGATAGTCATATAAACCTGTACATATTTTATTTTTAACAAGTCTTATTTAATTTCCTTAGATTTCTAAAGTGAATATTGTGTTAATGAGGCTCTTGGGGGATAATCCTGGGTGAACGAATAACTGAGAAAGAGCACTTCAGCTTCAAACTTATTTTCTACGACATTCAAGTACCTTGAGAATTAAACCTTAGATGAAAGCCACCGCATGTTTTATCAGGCATGTTGTTGGCCTTATGTTTTGGCCATGCCCTTAAATAAAGTGCAAACTCTGGGACCCTGCAGTTATCCTTAAAAAAATATCCCAAGGAAAATCAGAACATGCACTTGGTGAATCTGACTAACATGTCGAATCATTTTATCACAGAAAGAATCTTTACAATCTTCAAGCAATCTAGCTTTTTGCCATCATCACCTCTTTAATTAAAGTGGCTATTAAGGTCCTGTCTCCATCGTATGAGTGTGAAAGAGATGAATGCAAGAAATGATTATAAATTATGCTATCAGCATAGTAAGAAATCTATTACTACGATGCGTATTGCAGTTATTACTCAGATCTTTTGGAAGCCAAGTTAACAAAATTCTTAAAAACATAGAATTTGCTACTGGGGATAAAACGTATGATCAATTTGAGTCCCTTATACTATCCTCTGTCAACTGTGTCCAGTTGGATAGAAGCACAAACAAAAGTTTACCAGTGTATTCCCACAGGAGGTGAAGTCAGAGAAGCTATGTCTTCTGGGAGAGAGAGTATGCACCCTGCTGCAAAGACAGGAAAGGTCATCTCTTGAAGAGCTGTTTGCTGCTAAATAAGCAGAGACTTTATGGGGCATATAAGGCAGCCAAGATCCAAGTAATGAACTCATTAAGCAAATGAACAAAGAGAGCAAACAAAAGTTTTTCAATAGAATTTGACATATGAGTTTAACAGGCGCCCTCGATATTTTTTTCTTTTAAGGTTAGAGTGGGTAATTGGCTAAACTGAGAGCCCGAGGCCTCTTCCTCAGGGCTGAATCAGATGAATTCTCCTAACCCTTGACTCAGGAGTAAATGCGCTGGCTTGATGGCTGATCTCTATTCTGCATTTTAATTAGGCTGGCAACTAGCACTGACCTGCTGTTAAATTATCCCATGTTAAAACTGTAGTTTTGGGTACTGTAGCTTTCACATGAGATAATTTAACAACAATGATTGGAGAATTCTCCTGTCTGTTTCTGTTTCCATTCAGTGTCATATCCTAGTGAAAGAAAAAAAGAAAAACCTAATTAGGATGCTTAGCAGGTGGTGCTGTAGCTTTGGATAAATGAAGAGCAAAAGCTTTGGAGAACTTTCAATTTGCCCAACGGCTAGGTTGCTGTCATTGAATGTCTACACAATGATGACCTTACAGGCTATTTTTATACTCTACAGCAGTGTTTCCAAACCTTGGCAACTTGAAGATATCTGGACTTCAACTCCCAGAATTCCCCAGCCAGCATTTGCTGGCTGGGGAATTCTGGGAGTTGAAGTCCAGATATCTTCAAGTTGCCACGGTTGGGAAACACTGCTCTACAGATCTCCCAGAAATGTTGCTAATTGGCCTGTAGTGCAGCGGTGGGTTGATCCCAGTTCGGGCCGCTTCTAAGAACTGGTAGTGCTGGCGACAGGAGGTTCCGCTCACCTGCCCTGAATGCTTCTGTGCATGTATGAGCATGCATGTGAAGCAGTAGTAAAAGGTTTTAGAACTCACTACTGCTATAGTGGGAGAATAGGAATTAAATAGAAAGGAAATCCATCCACTACAGTGGAAAAGCTTTATCTCTCTTCATTCTGTACTCTCTGTTCAGCTTCATCAACCTATCAGCTGGGCTGTTTATCAACAAAGCATTAATGCTTTTTTAGAATGCTTGATCTATTTCAACTTCACATGATGCCCCTCTGCTGTGCTGTGTACTTAGGTGAAAAACTGGGTGCCTTGTCAAGTTCAACCCTGGTCCCAAACACTCAGATGAAGAAGTTCTCCAAAGAATAGCAGTGAGATTGCAAGTGGCCACAGACAGCATCCTCAGAAATAATTGATGGAGTACTCAAAATGGCAATGTAGTTGTAAAACCACATTTATAGAAACCATACAAAGTACAGCTACCTCAACCCCCCCTTTTAGCAAAACAGTAGCAAATATATAATGTATTCAACTGATGATAGAATCAGCAATACACAGCTGGCAGAATTGGGCTCTGTTTAAATCAATTAGAGCACTGGTCTTGATTGACTGATTGATTGATTTGCCATTTTTACAGGTTTGGCACTATTTCAAAAGTTTCCTAATCTTGTGTTTTATAAACTGTCTAGCACACTTCTAGAAAAGTGTTAATACAAGATGCCTACATTATGCCTGAATGGTAGTTCAGGCATAATATAGCCACCCAGAGTCCTAATGGAGTTGGGTGGCAGATAAATCCAATAAAATCAAATAAATAAATAAATAGTTTTGGAAGAGCCAGTTAGGCATTACTTGGATATTGAATAGATTAATGCAGAAATAACTAGGAGACTAGACAGGACTGGAAAACCCATAATGTAAGAGGGCAAATAAAATCTGTTTTTATTTATTTTTAATTACTTTTAATATTTTAAATATTAATACAGTGATACCTCGTCTTACAAACCCCTCATCATACAAACTTTTCTAGATACAAACCCGGGGTTTAAGATTTTTTTGCCTCTTTTTCCAAACTATTTTCACCTTACAAACCCAAGCCGCCACCACTGGAATGCCCCGCCTGCGGAGTTCTGTTGCCAGAAAAGCACCCATTATTGCGCTGCTGGGATTCTCCTGAGGCTCCCCTCCATGGGAAACCCCACCTCTGGACTTCCGTTGTCAGCGAAGCACCTGTTTTTGGGCTGCTGGAAATTCCCCTGCTGGGATTCCCCTGCAGCATCACAAAAACACATAAGTCCGGAGGTGGGGTTTCCCATGGAGGGGAGCCTAAGGGGAATCCCAGCAGCGCAAAAACAGGCGCTTCAGCTGGCAAAAGGGGTGAGTTTTGGGCTTGCACACATTAATCGCTTTTCCATTGATTCCTATAGGAAACATTGTTTCATCTTACAAATGTTTCACCTTATAAACCTCGTCCCGGAACCAAGTAAGTTCGTAAGACGAGGTATCACTGTATTTTAGCATTTTTACACAGTAGCCTCTAATATATTTTTAAACACACACACACACACATATATGATCGCTATCATTTCGAAACATCCAGGTTTTGCATTGATATGTAAATTTTCAGTTGCATTGATTTGCAAATTTTCAGAACATGAAAATTTGCATTTAGTTTTAAAACAATTCCCTCATATGATGAATTATTAAATATATTTTACTCTCAAAATGCACACTTTAAAATTGCCCAGGAAAGGAAGGGAATATTGGGGATATTTGAGAAGGGATCAACTGATAGATAAACATTTGAATTTATATACATATGCAGATCAAGTCAGTTCATATTTATTTGACCAGTATCAATTTTTAAACTTCTCTCTTATTTGACACATCCTTCATGATGTGTTGATACCATGGATTCTATGTTACGATATTAAAGATCATGTAAAAATGATAATCAGTATTATATCTTGCTTATTCTATGTCATTGCTGAGAATGCTTATGCATTTTAATACACAATGATAGCATTACTACAGAGGTATACTTCTTTTATATTCCTTGATGAGCCTTTAAGAGGTAGAAAACTTTGGACCAATTGGTATTTAAAGTTCTGCAAGAAAGTATAGTGGAATATAGTCTTCGGAGAGGGGCGGCATACAAGTCCAACTAATAAATAATAAATAAATAAATATTTTTTTTCTGTCCTTCTAAGCCAAATTCAGCACTGCATCATCATTCTGGGTGTACAGTATATGCATGTACTTTTTCATTCTGTTGCTACTTGCATTTTTAATATGCTTAATCAGATTCTAAATTGAATGTATAGATTTTGCACATTGTTGGATCATTAATGTTCTGCTTTAATACATCCACCTACAGTGTTGAAGCAAAAAGGCATATATTTCCTTGCAATACTCCACAGTGGGCGGCTTATTTTAATTTGCTTGTGTTTTAAACAACAGTGCCCTTTATCTATAAGCTAGCTCTTAATTTCTCTCTAAACAAATAATGAAAATCCTAAATAATCTTCTCCTGGGCCCCTAACATTTAAATATTTTCTTCAAAATATATTACAATTGGCTCCTAGTAGCTTTTTTTCATTAATATGGTTGGGATTTTTTTTTCTACATTGTTGTTTATTAATGTGGTCATTTAAAGCCTGATGCAGAAAAATCTTTAATCAAAAGCTCAACGGAATTAATATAGCTGACATTAAAATATACTTAGTAGTTCCTAATTTCAGTAACATTCACTAGGAGATAAATGAATTAATCTTGCACTTTCATTTTCCCCCCTTAAGAGTTACCAGCTTGTTGGCAACATTTCAAAATTATTGCTATGATAGGAAATGGATGTTTCAGAAGATGAGTGATCGAGCAAGATCACTCATATTATGTCAAACTCTGTTTAGGCTATTTGCCTTTCAAAATACATTATTATTTTATTAAGCAAATTTAATGGGAAAGGTAATAGAAGGGCAGTAGAAAGGCATTAAAATAATGAAGCTTGCTTGCAGCAACAGGCAATAGTGAAAGGAGAACACTGGTTGGGAAAGTAAGCAGAGACAGATGCATTGGGACTGATGGTGTCATGCTGAATAGTTGATATGCCATCTCTGTAGACCAGTACTTTGTGTGCGTGTGTGTGGGGGGGGTGTTCTTAGAATAAGACAATTTCTTAATCCTCTCAAGAGCGTACTGCCATCATGGGCGGGGCACTAGCCAGTGATAACATCTCTTCTTCATTTTCCTGATGGGAAGGACTTGCTGATCATGTACCACTATTGTTTGGATCCCACATTGGCTGGAGTTTGCATCACACTGCTGCAGTTGTTAGCAACCTGTAGTTGGCAGATGCAATCCTGCAGTTACCTAAGTCTGTTACCTCTTGGTCATTGTTCAGACTGGCTGCTGCAATTTACTGTGTGGTTAGACTATTTATTATTTTTTCCTCTTGCCATTAGAGAAATGATCTCTGAAGATGTACAACAAAGATATTAACATCCAAGATATCTTAGAAGACATTAACTACTTACTAGAAGCTTTAGTATTAGAAGGTGAAATCAGATTATCACTCCAGTCCTTACTTAATCCGAAGACTACAGGAATTTATTTATTTATTTATTTTATTTATTATTTATATCATTTATTATTATATTTGTTTGATGCCCATTTTTTGTAACCTGATGCAATATCTATTAAAATGGGGCAAGCAATTTTAAAAAAGCAGTAAAGATTTTAAGCAATAGTAAATACAGTAATACCTCATGATACGAACTTAATTGGTGCAAGGAGGAGGTTCGTAAGACGAAAGGTTCGTAAGACGAAACATTGTTTCCCATAGGAAACAATGCAAAGTCAATTAATCCGTGCAACCAAAAACCCCCCCGCAAAAAAACGGCTTTTGGTGACTGCTGGGAAGCCGCGCGGCTGTTTTAAAAGGTGACAGCCGGCCTGGGGGGCTTCCCAGCACCCCCCTGAACCCAGGTTCGGGGTTCGGGGGGGTGCTGGCAAGCCCCCCAGGCCGGCTGCGACCTTTTAAAACAGCCGCGCCGCTTCCCAGCTGTCTCCTGAAGCCGAACGCTAAAGCCGAACTTCCGCGTTCGGCTTCGGGAGACAGCTAGGAAGCGGCGCGCCTGTTTTAAAAGGTCGCAGCCGGCCTGGGGGGCTTGCCAGCACCCCCCCGAACCCGGGTTCGTGGTTCGGGGGGGTGCTGGGAAGCCCCCCAGGCCAGCTGCGACCTTTTAAAACAGGCGCGCCGCTTCCTAGCTGTCTCCTGAAGCCGAACGCTAAAGCCGAACTTCCGCATTCGGCTTCGGGAGACAGCTAGGAAGGGGCGCGCCTGTTTTAAAAGGTCACAGCCGGCCTGGGGGGCTTGCCAGCACCCCCCCGAACCCGGGTTCGTGGTTCGGGGGGGTGCTGGGAAGCCCCCCAGGCCAGCTGCGACCTTTTAAAACAGGCGCGCCGCTTCCTAGCTGTCTCCTGAAGCCGAACGCTAAAGCCGAACTTCCGCATTCGGCTTCGGGAGACAACTGGGAAGCGGCGCATCTGTTTTAAAAGGTCGCAGCCGGCCTGGGGGGCTTGCCAGCACCCCCCGAACCCCGAACCCGGGTTCGGGGGGGGTGCTGGGAAGCCCCCCAGGCCGGCTGCGACCTTTTAAAACAGGCGCGCCGCTTCCCAGCTGTCTCCTGAAGCCGAACGCTAAAGCCGAACTTCCGTGTTCGGCTTCGGGAGACAGCTGGGAAGCGGCGTGGCTGTTTTAAAATGTGACAGCCGGGCTGGGGGGCTTCCCAGCAACCTCCCGAACCAAACCCGGGGTTCAGAAAAAATTTGCCTCTTCTTACGAACTTTGTTCGAGTTACGAACTGGCGTTCGGGAGGCTTCTGGGAAGCCCCGCCGCCCGGCTGTCACCTTTTAAAACAGCCGTGCGGCTTCCCAGCAGTCTCCGAATGCTGGTTCGTAACTCGAAAAAAGTTCGTAAGAAGAGGCAAAATTTTTCTGAACCCCGGGTTCGTATCACGAGTTGTTCGTAAGACGAGGGGTTCGTATCTTGAGGTACCACTGTATGGTGAATGACATAGTGGCTAACAGATTGGAAGAGATAATCTACCTAGAAACATAGAAGATTGACTGCAGGAAAAGACCTCATGGTCCATCTAGTCTGCCCTTATACTATTTCCTGCATTTTTATCTTAGGATGGATATATGTTTATCCCAGGCATGTTTAAATTTAGTTACTGTGGATTGACCAACCTGTACCAAAAAATGAAGATTTAACAGTGCAAACTATCACATGTATTTGCACATGCTAGGAAGTTAATGCTTGGAATCATTCAACACAGATTAGAGTCCTACTTGGAAAGGAAATGTCAGATGTTGAAATTTGTATTAGAAAAGACTAAACAAGATAGAAAGGGTATTTAAACTTTGTTGTTGGAGAAGACTCTTTAGAATGCCTCAGACAGCCAAGAAAACAAACAAATGGATCATAGAACCAGTCAAGACAGTTCTCACTTGAACCACAAATGACTTCTAACAAATTATGAAATTTTGAACATGTTATGTGGAGCTCTAGTTCTCCTGATAGGTGCATAATGCTGGGAAAGGTAGAATAAAATAGAAAACTAGGACAATCAGCAGTAAGGTGGATGGATTCAACTGCAGCAGTGGGACAACATTGTTGGAAGGCATGAAAAACTAGTTTGGGAACAGATCATTCTGGAAGAGTTCTGTTTTTGAAACTGCTAAGAACAGAGGTAGCAATGAATCCTTCTATATTTACATAATTCCAAAGTAGGCAATGGGAAAGCTAGTAACATTGAAAAAAGACCAGACAATAAAGTTGCCATTGTGGTATTAACCAGAAGGCATCTTTGATTCGATAGTGCAAGACATATTCTTTCTTCTGTGCTTTGCACCTGTTCCTTTGTTTGTTGTCTGTTTCCTCCGTCTTTTTCCACAAACAGTAGGACCTCTGAGACTTCTTCTTCTCCACCAGTAGACAATATTACAGTATTTTCCTACCTCTCATATGTTTTTGCAATTAAAAAAACCCTTGCACAATTGGTTTATGCCGCTGTCTCTAAAATGATCCCATACCAAGCAGCTACCATGCCTGAAATTATTGCAAATGAATGTTGAGATACTACTTGGACTGCAGTAGTTCCAAAACTGGAGTAAGGGAAACATCATTGGGAACTTCACAAAATGTATCAGTTCAAGAAGAGAAATTGGTACCAGTGACAGGTAGATTTGCATGAAATTGCTCTGCTGAACTTAAATAATAATAATTAATAATAATAATTTATTAGATTTGTATGCCACCCCTCTCCGAAGACTCGGGGCGGCTCACAACAACGATATAAACAATATTATGCTGGCACAAATCTAATATATAAAAAAAAACCTAAAAACCCTATCATAATTAAAAACCAAACAGCACATACATACCAAACATAAATTATAATAAGCCTGGGGGAAAGGTGGGAAATATCCATACCAGGATATACACTGTATAGGAAGGATAGAATAGAGAGAAGGGGAGGTGGAGTAGCCATTTATGTTAAAGAAAGTCTAAAAATAATACTAATTCAAAATACATGTAAAGATCTGGAGACCCTCTGGATTTGCATACAAAATAAAGACGGTTCTGTCATTAGAATTGGGGTGATCTATAGGCCTCCAGGGCAATCTGAGGAACATGACAACAAGATGGTGGATAAGATTACCCTAATGGCAGTAAAGGGAGATATTGTGGTTATGGGTGATTTCAACATGCCTGATGTTGACTGGAATATCCCCAGTGCCCTTACATGCAAAAGTAAGAATATAGTAGAGGCCTTTACAGGAGCAGCTCTGGCACAGCTAGTTAAGACACCAACTAGAGGGGAGAATATTCTAGATTTAGTTTTTACAAATGGGAATTGGGTTTCAGAGGTCAAGGTGGGAGAAAATTTAGGTTGCAGTGACCATCTATGTTTGTGGTTTGATGTAAAAACTGATTGTGAGCAATCCTATACTGCAACCAAAGTATTGGATTTCAGAAAAACAAATTTTAATGCAATGGGGGAATATTTAAATAATGAATTAAAGGGGAGGAATAAATTGGCAGGAGCGAGCACCCCGTGGACTGTATTAAAAAAGGCCATCTTAAAAGCCACAAGACTTTATGTAAAGCAAGTAACTAAAGGTAAAAGGAAGAAGAAACCACTATGGTTTAGCAATGATGTAAGGGCTATAGTCAATGAAAAAAAGGCTGCCTATAGGAGGTATAAAGAGTCTGGAAGTATAGCTGATAGAGAGGTGTATAAAATGAGACAGAAGGAGACGAAACAGATAATATATGCTGCTAAAGCCTCAAAAGAGGAAGAAATAGCAAAATCTGTAAAGAAGGGGGATAAAACCTTCTTCAGATATATTAGTGATAGGAAGAAGAAAAACTGCAGCATCACAAAGCTTAGTACCGGGAATAATACATGCATTGATGGGAATAAGGAGATCACTGACCATTTCAATAGCTACTTCTGTTCAGTTTTCTCAAAAGACACCTTACAAAATAATACTATAGAGGGATATAGCATTGCTTCCAGCTGTACGGATTCAGCTCCAGTGATCTTAGAAGCCGATGTCTTAGAAGAACTTGAAAGATTAAAGATAAATAAGGCAATGGGTCCAGATGGCATCCACCCCAGAGTTCTTAAAGAACTCAGATCTGTCATTGCTACCCCCCTGACTGATTTGTTTAACCAATCCCTGTTAACAGGAGATGTCCCTGAGGATTGGAGAATGGCCAGTGTTGTGCCTATCCACAAGAAGGGCAGTAGAGAAGAAGCTGGTAACTACAGGCCAGTTAGCTTGACATTAGTTGTAGTTAAAATGATGGAGACTCTACTCAAAAAGAGGATAAATCAGCATCTAAAAAACAATAACTTATTGGACCCAAATCAGCATGGCTTTACTGAAGGCAAATCGTGTCAGACTAATCTCATTGAGTTCTTTGACTATGTCACAAAGGTGTTGGATCAAGGTGGTGCTGTGGATATTGCCTATCTGGACTTCAGCAAAGCCTTTGATACGGTTCCACATAAAGAGCTGATAGATAAATTAGTGAAGATTGGACTTAATCCCTGGATAGTTCAGTGGATTTCAAGCTGGCTGAAGCATAGACATCAGAGAGTTATTGTTAATGGCGAGTATTCTGAGCAGAGACAGGTTACAAGCGGTGTGCCACAAGGGTCTGTTCTGGGTCCTATTCTTTTTAATATGTTTGTGAGTGACATAGGGGAAGGTTTGGTAGGGAAGGTTTGCCTATTTGCCGATGACTCTAAAGTGTGCAATAGGGTTGATATTCCTGGAGGGGTCTGTAATATGGTAAATGATTTAGCGTTACTAGATAAATGGTCAAAGCAATGGAAACTGCAGTTTAATGTTTCCAAATGTAAAATAATGCACTTAGGGAAAAGGAATCCTCAATCTGAGTATTGCATTGGCAGTTCTGTGTTAGCAAAAACTTCAGAAGAGAAGGATTTAGGGGTAGTGATTTCTGACAGTCTCAAAATGGGTGAGCAGTGTGGTCGGGTGGTAGGAAAGGCAAGTAGGATGCTTGGCTGCATAGCTAGAGGTATAACAAGCAGGAAGAGGGAGATTGTGATCCCCTTATATAGAGCGCTGGTGAGACCACATTTGGAGTACTGTGTTCAGTTCTGGAGACCTCACCTACAAAAAGATATTGACAAAATTGAACGGGTCCAAAGACGGGCTACAAGAATGGTGGAAGGTCTTAAGTATAAAACTTATCAGGAAAGACTTAATGAACTCAATCTGTATAGTCTGGAAGACAGAAGGAAAAGGGAGGACATGATCAAAACATTTAAATATGTTAAAGGGTTTAATAGGGTTCAGGAGGGAAGTGTTTTTAATAGGAAAGTGAACACAAGAACAAGGGGACACAATCTGAAGTTAGTTGGGGGAAAGATCAAAGGCAACATGAGAAAATATTATTTTACTGAAAGAGTAGTAGATCCTTGGAACAAACTTCCAGCAGACGTGGTTGGTAAATCCACAGTAACCGAATTTAAACATGCCTGGGATAAACATATATCCATTGTAAGATAAAATACAGGAAATAGTATAAGGGCAGACTAGATGGACCATGAGGTCTTTTTCTGCCGTCAGTCTTCTATGTTTCTATGTTTCTAAGGTGTCTCAAATCCCCCATGCCTGGCGGTATAGGTGGGTCTTAAGTAGTTTACGGAAGACAAGGAGGGTGGGAGCAGTTCTAATCTCCGGGGGGAGTTGATGGCAGAGGGCTGGGGCCACCACAGAGAAGGCTCTTCCCCTGGGGCCTGCCAGACGACATTGTTTAGTCGACGGGACTCAGAGAAGGCCAACTCTGTGGGACCTTATCGGCCGCTGGGATTCATGCGGTGATCTATACATTTCAATCCCTAGGACTGTAGGCCCTTCATGGAAGTCCAAGACAGGAGACAGACTCCTCCAATTTGATTGAAACAATATTGATGTGGGCTATAGCAGGGGCGGGTTCTGCTCTTTTTTGCTGCCGGTTCGCTCAGTGATGTGACACACGAGCATGCACAATGCTTAAAGCCACAGTGGCGCAGTGGTTAGATTTGCATACTGCAAGCTACTTCTGCTAATCACCAGCTGCCAACAGTTTGGCAGATCAAATCTCACCAGCGGCTCAAGGTTGACTCAGCCTTCCATCCTTCCGAGGTAGGTAAAATGAGGACCCAGATTGTTGGGGGAAATATGCCGATTCTGTAAACAGCTTAGAGAGGGCTGTAAAGCACTGAGAAGCTGTATATATGTCTAAATACTATTGCTAAATGCTAATGCTATTAAAACACAGCCTCTGTGCATGTGCGGAAGCAAAAAAACAAGATAGCGGCACTATGACATTGCCGAGAGAGCCAGATTGGGAGTGTGGCAGTCTTGGGTCACTGTCGGTTCTAGTGACCCAGTCCACCAAGTTACTACTGGTTCTATAGAACCGGTCTGAACCAGCAGGAACCCACCTCTGGGTCTAGTCACAGAATTCTGAAACCTTAACTGTGTTTTGCCTTCCTTCCTTCTTCCAACTCCAGGTGTTTCCTTTTTTTATGCTGCCTTCACCATTTTTTTGTAAGTGCCACTGCATAATTTCTCCAAGGTCATCTCTGTGTCTTTCTGCAAAGGCACAACAATTGGGGTGATCAGTTATGACCTGCTTGTAGGAATCAATCTGATTTGACAGTAGATTTGTCAGTACCATGGTGCTTCATATAAAAGATAAAAGGCTTGTTTCTTTCCTTAGCTGCATGGAGACATCTTTTGCTAAACCTGCTGCTTCAAAGGACTGCCACTACAGGAATAGAGCTTTGTCTAGATAGAGAATGAAGTAAATTCAGGAATGTTGGTTCTATCCCCGGGAAATAAAAATTAACTCTGGATTGCTAATTCTGCCTCAAGAGATGGCATTTGGCTGAATCAAATAAACCCCCAAGGCAAACACAGACATACATTCATCCCCATTTTTCTTGTTTTGGCTTTCTTGCCTCTAATTAACTGAAACCTTTTTTGAAGTGTTATAACAACATACTTTTTACTAGAGAATAAATGAATTAGAGTTTAAAAAGGCAATACCCATTGGGAGCCTTACGGAAAATTAGAGCAAAATATTTTACGTTATTGACTTTGATGAACTGGAGTGAACATGGAAAAGTATTTTTATTAGAATCATGAAATAGGAAGCTACAGAGAAGCCACGGTTTTATATTTAATGGGCTTTTGTTAACGTGTGATACAAGGAGTAAAAATATGTCTTATATGAATGTAATATTGTTTTACAAATAAGTAAGGGATCCATGTATGGACTGTTATATAATTTGGTAAATAGAAATGAGTGGGAAATACTAATAGTGATGTGTGTGTAATATTTTTACATAAAATTCAAAAGTGCAATAGCAAACTAAATGTTAGTACATGTTTTTTTTTTAAAAAAAATTTTATTTAATATATATACATTTAAAAATACATTTTTCTAAATCATTACATTAACTATGAAATCAAACAGAAAAAAACCCGACAGAGAAAAACATAGACATGACAAAAAAATAGCCCCCTCTCCCCCTGCTGTCTCATCGACAGCTCAGTCCTTATTTATCAGTTAGCATTCGGTGCATGTTACCAACGATTACTTTTCAGTCTTATGTATAACCATTTTTCAAATCAATTATCTTATTAAATCCTCTTTCCCTATCTTCCTACATCTATATTCAACTGTTACAACATTTTTAAAGTTTACAAATTTAATATTTTAACCCTTTTGAACACATTTAGCAGCTTCCTTCCCCGCCCCCTTTTTTTTCTAGCCATTCATACAAATCCTTCCATACTTTATAGTACTTTGAATCTTCCTGGTCGTTAAGTTCCATCATCATTTTGTCTAATTCTGTACAATCAAATATTTTTTTAATCAGACTTCTTTCAGATGGTATTACTTCTTTTTTCCAGTATTGTGAAATATTTATATTTGTTGCTGCTGTAATATGTTGAATTAGGTAGTAGTGTTCTTTTTTCATTGGTTTTTCCAAAATATCAAGAAAATATATTTCCGGTTTTAGCTCCAGCTTTTGGTATACAACGTCTTCTATCCAAATTTGCATCGTATGCCAGATTTTTTAAATTTGGGGACAGGTCCACCACGTATGAAAATAGGTTCCATTTTTTTGCCCACATCTCCAACGTGCTCTAAGATTTGTATACATTTTTGCTAATCTTGCGTGCTAAGTGCATCTATAAAACATTTTGATTATGTTCTCTTAATATGTTGTAGCTTTTGTCAATTTGTAGGTTTTTTGTCATATTTTTTCCCATTGATCTAAATGTATTTTGTGGCCAATATTTCTCGCCCAACTAATCATTTATATATCATTTATATATTTCCCTTAACAAATTCTTCTTCCATTTTATTTTCTAATAAAAGTGTATGTATTTTCGTGATTGCTTTTTTTCTTGACCTAATAAAATTAGCACATCTTTTATGACATACATCTTTGTGGAATATGCCATAATATAAATATAAGTCTTTGAAGATTGTTATATAAAGCAAAACCGACAAAAAAATGCTATCCTTGTACTACATGTCTAAATAGGAATGTTAATAATTCTCTAATTTTTATTGTAATTATATCAGCATGAATATTTTTATTTGATTAAATGGAGACCAGTTGGACTTACTTCAAAATTTAAATGTCACTCTGCATTTTATGTGGATCATAAACATTCATGTATGTTATTGTGGATGACTTGCATTACTATTATACACATAATGATAGACAGACAGACAGACAGACAGACAGACAGACAGACAGACAGATTTAGTTTATATGCTACTCAGTCAGAGGGACTCTGAACAGCTTACATTTCCTTCTTTCAGTAAGAATATTAAAATAACAAAGTAATATTACAGGGAGGAAAATCCTCTAATAGAAAATAAAGTTACAAATAAAATTGTGGCCACTGAGGAATGATAAACATCCAGACATTTGCTGAATAGAATTAGAAAACTAAGGTTTTTCAGTTTTTATAAAATGAAAAGGTGGGGAATATGTTTTCTGATAGTCACCAGTACTCCTGTTCAAAATGTTTCTGAAGTCGAGCTCACTGGAGCATTTGCTATTGTTCCCATTGTACCAGCCTCCCCACTGCATAACAGATTTCATGCCTCAAGGGTTGGATTCAGAGGTTTCTGCCATTTCGTTCTATAGAATTGGTAGTAAAAAAAATAGAGACTGGCTCTCTGAACTGGCAGTAATGGCAGCCTGGCCACTCGCTCATCCCATGTGCCTGATCACCATTCGCTCACTCACCGCACCTGTCCACATCATGCTTTCCCCATCTGCCTACCCACACAATGCTCAGTGACTCGCTGGCTCACCGATTGCCCCACCTCTGAGACTCCCCGTAACCACCATGCAGCCCATATGGTTTCAGCCTTGTCACTTGCTGACTTCCCAGCCTATCTGTGTTACTGCTGCCTCCTCCTGCAGCTACCTAAGGTAAGCAACTTCATGGCGGACGAAAGGCGGGCGGCAAGAAACTACTAAGGGCTCCAGCAGGCTTTATGGTGTACACAAACCTGGGAACTGGCTGAGGCCTTACTTGCTGCCACTCTCCCGGCTAACATAGACAGAAAAGACCGTTGGTGCTCTCGGTAGTTTCTCCCACAGCATTTTCTGGAATGGGAGGACCCAAAGCACCAACTCCTTACTGTGGGTTTCCCCAGGGCCCTAATGGGCCCCCTCCCAGACCACCACTGCTCTGGGACACTCCTTCCATTGTTGCTGTGGCTGAAGCTCCCATTAGGATCAAAGGTAGGTAAGCACATTGGGCCGCCCGGCCGTGGGGAAGATAGATAGCACCCTATTCCCTTCTACACAGTCCTGCTATGCTTGCTGGCCTTCCCACCGGTTCCCCACTCCCATTTACCTTCTGAAGTCAGGTTCCGTGATCAGTGATGGGAGCTGCAGCTGCTGCACTGGGGCCAAGAGGGTGGAAGTGAGGCGTCACGGAACTCCCAGGACGTTTTTCTACATGGCTTTGGCTGGTGTGTGGGTGGGTGTGAAAAGTGAGCTCCAGGTGACAGCAGACAGTGGTCTGAGAGGCTGGGCAAATATCTCAGGGCAGCACCACTTGCCACTTCCTGGAACTTGTTTTTCACCCTCTGCTGGCAAAAGCCACTTAGGAAAACTCTCTGGGAGCTCAGGGCATCCCAGAACTCCCAGGAGGTTTTCCTGAACAGCTTTGGGCAACTTGGGGGGGGAGGCTGACAAGCAAACTCCAGGCAGTGGTGGGCTTCTCTCCCATGCTGCTGCCTGCCAGTAAAAGCCATGCAGGAAAACACCCCACCTTGCCACCACTGTTGATGCCGCTAATCAAGAAAACTCCCTGAGAGTTTATTTATTTATTTATTGCATTTGTATGCCACCCCTCTCCGTAGACTCGGGTTCTGGGACATCCCATTGCCACTATGGTAAAAAGGTATGTTTCTTCTCTCCCTAGAGGTCCTATGAAACTCAGAGTAATTATTATGGCCATCCATTTGCCCATCAACATGAAATATGATTTTGGGAAATAAGAAATGGGGCTATATATTGTATAAATGCCACTGTTTATGTTTGGACTAGACCGACTCAGTTCTTTATCTCAATATGATGGATGTTTCTAGTGAGCTTCATTGCTTTTTAAAACCAGAAATTGAGGAAGAAGTTTTCATGCCCATCTGGCTGCTGTTGGGCAAGATTTTCAGCTCTCTTAAAGCACCTCTTGATTTGACATTGGTTGATTAGCTCATTGATTCTTTCTAACAGCTACAGTAAGTAATGAAAAACTGACTCATAGGCCAGGAAAAACACTTCAGAATTTTAATTGGCTCTAGGAAATAATATACTAGTCTGAAACCTGGGACAGGATCCTATCTCAGTGAGCACCCACATTGATGTTGGGTAACGCTCTGCACACGGAATATCTGTTAGTCAATGAATAGGATTACTGATCAGAAAGACTAAGAACTAATTCTCCTCATCACAGGACATTTGTTTTGACTTCTATTTGATATGTTTCAAAATTAATAAGAGAGAGGACGAGAGGAGGGGAAAGAGAGGAAAGGAGGGAGGGAGGAAGGGAGGAAGGAAGGGGAAAGAAAGAGAGAACAGGAAGGGAGGAAGGAAAGAGATAGAAAGAAAAAGAAACAGAAACAGAGAAAGGAAGAAAGAAAGAAAGAAAGAAAGAAAGAGGAAATGAGAGAGAAAAGAAAAAGAAGAAAGAAAGAAAGAAAGAAAGAAAGAAAGAAAGAAAGAAAGAGGGAGGGAGAGAGATAAAACTCTGTGCTATTATTTTTAATTGTTCCATTATTTATCATTAATATTTTACACTATCTCTACACCTAGAGTGATTTTACTGCTTTTATTTTGCCCAGGTCTACCACATATTTTTCAGGGATTTACATGCATTCAATGTCTATAGTCCAGAGCATAAAATAAACGCACATATGTGTGCGTTTATTTTGTACATCAGATTACATAAGTCTAGTTTAATATGCTATTCCTATTATGTGATGTTTTGTATACAGAGAAAGAAGCACTCTTATGATCTTTGACTTTTATCCTTGTGTAAAACATCAACCATAATACTAATTACTATTTGAACAATATGCAAATTCTATTGGCTTCTTGTTTTGCCTTCTGCTTATTTGAAAAATATATTTCCCCCCCTTCTCTTTGGCAGTCCCTTAAAAGCCTGTTGTCTATCACTAGGCAAAGCATATGAGACATTTCCTCCTTTCAGTGGTCCATCAAAGTACACCTGTAGTATATATGTAGATAATAAAGTTGAAAAAATGTGAATAACATTTTTATAGAACTATAGATATGTTGAGGCTGGGTGTGACAAGGAATGGCTGGGAGGGGAAGGGCCAGGCAAGGCACTCTGACGTGAGTGACACTGAGTTGGCCATGCCCATCAGTCACATGGCCATGAAACCACACCCACACCACATGGCCACCAAGCCATGCCCACAGAACCGGTAGTAAAAAAAATTAGAACCCACTCCTGGTTGGATACCATCTCAGGATTGGCTGTAGAGATCTCCAGACTCATGTTCTTGGGGATTTCAACATGGGATGGGTCTCTGAAGTAGCTCAAGAGTTCATGGCCTCCATGATGGACATGGATATCTCCCATGGCTTTATCCTTAGGGCAGTGGCAATGTGATCTGCAAGATGAGCTTTTATTGGTCCCTTGGTCATAGTCAGATGATGACTATGGATTCTCTAATGCAATCCTCTCTGTAGCAAGACTGGACGTATTCAATTGATTTGCCCTCTGTGAACTGATGGACACAACTAGGTTTTAAAGGCAGTTGGGAGAAATGCAGTTCTGCAGAGGAGCAGGAGTTGGTGGAGGTGATAAGGACCAAGACACATCTAGAGCGCTGCTGGAGGAAAATAAAGGACAAATCTGACTGAATATGTGGTACAGGTGCTATTAAGGCCTAGCTTGTAGTGGTAAGAAGAGCAAAGCCTCATTAGAGTCACTTCCTTGTCCAAATCAAGCTGTTGCTTATTACCTTCAAAGTGCTCAGTGTGATGGGGCCCGATTACCTGCTGAGTAGGGGCCACACTGGCTCAGGTGGTAAAATGCTGGGCCTGCATACCGCAGAGGTGGACGGCTTAATTCCTGTGAGTGAATAAACTACATAAGGACTGTTGTGTTTGGGCCTGGGCCAGCCGTTGCTCCCACAGATGGGAGAGACACGGCACAAAGTGAATGTGAAAGCCTGGCTGACAGCCAGGAAGATGTGGCAGACAGCCAGGAAGATGTGGCAGACAGCCAGGAAGATGTGGCAGACAGCCAGGAAGATGTGGCAGACAGCCAGGAGGACGAGGCCACTGGGACGCAGGATTCAGCAGACAGTCTTTCCTCCCTGGGGTCTTCTGCAGATCAATATATTGATCTACATAGCCGAAGAGCTATGCAAAAAAGGGATCGCTTTAAGGAGTATTACAAATCATTATAGGAGTACCTGGGCTGGGTGTGGTTCCCTTAATGAGGGCTAAAGGGATGAAAGGGAAGAAAGGCCAAGGCAAACTGTGGCTGTTTATCTGTGTTGTTTTGTGGTTCCTGCTTTGAAGTTTCTGTGCCGTTGGAGTTTTCAACCCAGCTTTGTCAGACAAGTGGGAGGTGAAAACTCTGGGACTTGCTGTTTGCTTCAAAGATTCAAAAGGACTCCTGAAAGTCTTTGCTCATTCCAGGTTGTCTTTGTTTGTTTTTCCCTGTGTTTTTTGTATGCGGCTGAAGTAAGCCTTGCATTGTTTTCGGACATTAAGAACTGTTTTTTGAGAAGGGCATTTTTGTTTATCTAATACAAGTTTGCTGCTTAGCAAAGCACGTGTGTGTTTGATTTCTTTTCATTGGACTATTACACTGCTGAGCCAGTCAGGCAGAACACATAGGGACAAGAAAGGAGCCTCCCCTATAACCTTCCGGCATTCAGGGATCCCGCAGGTAAAAGATAACCCTGCCCCCCAAAATTCCTCTCATAGAGGCAGCCAGACACTTCAGTGATACCTGGCTAACATGTGCCATATGGTAAAAAAAAAACCAAACCAACCTGCTGAGTCATCTTGGTCCCATTACTTCAGCCTGTCCTACATGGTCAGACAAGAAAGTTATATCGAAGACTGCATCAGTTAAAGAATTTTGACTGACAAGCTCCAGAAAAAAAGCCAAGGCACCCACTCTCATGGATTTTCAGAAACGCTTGAAGAGCAAACTCTGCTGGTTTCCCTGTTCAAGCTCACTTGGGTGTTCAGTGTGAAATCCTCCCTCATATTTTTAATGTTAATTATTTTATTCTTGTTTTAACTAGTTTAGTATAGTAATTATAGCTTTTGTGCTTTTACATCTATTTGTACATCACCCAGAATCACTCTATGAGGGAGATGGGTGGTATATAAATAAATAATCTTAATCGCTACTGGATTGCTATAGTCATACTCAACCATGATTCCCTATTCTAATGTAAACAGTTTGCAGGAAAGAATAGCTAACATGTCAGCCACTAATTAATCTAGCGCACAGGAAAAGTACCCAGTTGATAGCATACTTATTGTGTTGAAAGACAGTAAGCAAGAATGAAATTAACTCTGTGCAAAGGGCATAATAAACAGAATGCAATTAGTGTCATGCGCGGTTCATCTTTCATCGTTGATCAATCAATTGCTAACCACCGAAGACCTACTGTTATATTTATTTTAACATTTTGTTTCTTGCTTTACTTTCACACAGAAGTTCAAGTTAGCTAATGGGATGAGTATCACAGTCATGGTAAGTTTTCTTATCCTCCTTAAAATGTCAAATTCCAAAACTGTTAATGAGGCCAGATTAATGCCATTGGGTAGGCCCTTTAAAAGGCCAGAAAGTTGTGATGTAAGGACTGCAATGGAATGGCCCACTGCAAATTCAGTGCTCACGATGAAAGCAAGTGAAAAAGCTGGCAGTTGGGAAGGTGTTTTTTTAATTAATCATTTTAAAGCATGATTTTTTTAAAAAAAGTATCTAGATTTTTTTTTTCTAAACTTTGGAAAAAATAACCTTGTTCCTAATAAATTGTGGCTGTAATTTGCTGCCTAGTATGCTCCTGCAGCTGCACAATTTCTTCATGATATGTCAGTGTAACAATAATGCCGTAGTGGACAAAAATAGCAGTTAATTTTGATAGATAACATCTCAGCTCCCTTCCTCCATCTTGTAAAACACTTGCTTGACATTTGACACGATCTAGTACAGTGTTTCCCAACCTTGGCAACTTGAAGATATTTGGACTTCAACTCCCAGAATTCCCCAGCCAGCGAATGCTGGCTGGGGAATTCTGGGAGTTGAAGTCCAGATATCTTCAAGTTGCCAAGGTTGGGAAACACTGATCTAGTAAACTACAGGGGAAGAAAATGGCTGCTGGAAGACATTAACTGGATAGTTATCTCTACCACAAATTCATAAATGAGAAATATAAAGCATAGTCACTCTCACTTTGCAACTAAAACATTTTGGGGGGGGGGGGAAATCCTCAAAATTGTTCTTTCTCTTTTGAGGATCTGCTTGGTTTACCTCCACCTCAAATTTCCACCTTTTGTGTTTGTGTGTGTGTCCATTTCAGATATACATTGTATATAACAATTCTATCCAATTTCCTCATTAGTGTGTGGATTTTCTGGAACAAAGACATGAACATGTTATATTGTCAGCATGCAGCTTTCCTTAATAAACCTTTAAACACTGTTTTCTTGTTTTCTGGCTGCTTGTGCTGTTTCACAAAGTGAAAGGAAGAGACTGGCTCCATTCAACTTATTTGGTAAAAATTAAATCAATTCACTTGCAAATTGGTTTATTACTCATTTTCAAACGACAACTTTATAGCTAAACTCAGTGTTGTTGCTCCTATCTGTGCAATTAGAATAAAATCCAAAGCACAATATGAATATCAAACTATTAACAGGTTTTGTAGATTCTAAATGGAGATGCAAATAAATTTGCCATGGATCAAGCCTTTTGTTTTCCTCAGAAATTCTCAGAAATTTCCTCTAGGTAGAATCCTCATACACATTTCAAAATTGAACTTTTGATGCAAATTCATTTCTCTAAGCAAATTTTTCTCACTCCTGTCTCTTCTACATGGACTAAATCTGAAAATTGGGTATGTTTTTCTTATCCGGTATTTCTTAACCTTTCTTTCTCATTACTTTTCTTTCTTTTTTTTAAAAAAGTTCAAGTTGCCAACCGCAGAATGCAATCAAAAAAGCAAGGTTCATTTCCCTTAATCATGTTTAATGCCAGGAAAGGGGGCGTTAAATAATAAGCAAAACTCCAGTCCTCATTTATTACTGAATTCATTAAAGTAGATGCTCTGTGAATAATTTGAACTTCTTTCTTCCAGAATTACTTAAATGAAGGGCTAACAGCCCTTTAGCCAGATAAGACTGAAAAGTCCATCCTTCTTTTTCCCTTTGTCATGTTTTGAAACACTCCAATTTCTTTCATAGCCTCAGAGAGTTTACTCATAACTCCATTCCTAAATGACTTGCTAATGAATTACAACCCAGTTGATAATCATTGAACTGCAGTTAATTAAAACGTCAAATTCACCAGTGAAATAAAAATATCCCCTATGAATCTAAAGAATCCAACTTTACAGTTGATTAGTCAATGTCTTAAAAATACTTGAACAACATTGTGTCTTCTACTAGTATTTAATTATTAGTTTTATCAGTTGCCTTTTTCAATTGGATTCAACATTCATAAATAATTGGTGTTGATGTCATCCCTTAACTACACAATAATTCTATTTGGTTTCTAGTTAATAGGCTAGGGATAAAAAACAGGACTGGTAATCTGACTAATATCGAATCCTCCATGATACTCCTGGAAGAGTGGCATTCAGACAAATTAGCCATCAATAGACACATAGAATGAAACAATGTTTTCATGCCATTCAAAAGAGATAATAAAGCTAAGTGGAAAACAAAAAGGAAGCACCTCCACAGACATATACTGCTGTTTTTACCTAGTTGTCTAACTAAATGTCTGCAAACTCAGAGAATATCAGGGACTCGACCCTAAGTTACATATATTCTCTCCTATTGGAACCACCATTTTGTTCTGCTGTAAATACCTGACTAAGTGGAAGCAATTCTGCTTCACTGTTTAGTTGGGGGCTCGTGCATTACCTGTATGTCCTGCACTGATTAAAAAAATAATATAGTGATTACCAAACAAAATTCCTTTCAGATGGGATGGATATACAGTAGTACCTCTAGATACGAGCTGCTCCACATGCGAGTATTTCAAGATACGAGCCACAAGGGGAGAGAAATTTCTGTTCCAGACCCGAGCTCAAATTCGGGATACAAGCCGAGTGTCCACTAGGTGGCGCAAGAATCCTTGCTTCTGGTTATCTCAGAGGGGAAAAACAAAGTCTAAAGCCATTTGTTCCAGATACGAGTTGCTCGACATACAAGCTCCCTTCTGGAACGAATTATGCTCGTATCTAGGGGTACTGTATTGGACAGCAGGTCCATGAATTTTCCACAAGGACCCAGTTATCAAAGGCAACAGTAAAGAATGATATAGAAAGAATCAGTTACAGATTCAAATTAGGTGGCTGCTTGAATGTGAATGACAAATTTTGTTTTTAGTGTGTTCTGGGGCATGGAGTATCTGCAGGAGATCAAAACAGGCAATATTGTTATTGTACAAAGAAATGGGGCTTTGAATGTAATTCTCTGATTTTCATGTGGCCTTTTTAACACTATGAACACTACTGCTATAGAAGTTGTTTGTTCTCCATCCCTGGTGGGTGGAAGAGACTGGACAGTTACTGTATCTCTCAAATGTGATTGTATTGGTTTTTCTGCACACTGCAAAGGGTTGTGATCTGTTCAAACTCTGTGAGAATCATAGAATCATTCTGTGATTCTATGAGTTATGGATCTGATGAAGTAGAACCCTGATCCTTAAAGTTTTTGTTATAATAAATTAAGTGCCACAACAATTCCTGGGAGGATCTGAAAGCATAAATTACAAAAAAGACTTGCTACTTAGTTTAAATAATGGGGACCTAGATATGAATCACCATAAAAACCCAAATTACTCTATCACGTTGAAAGCCAAAATAAATATTTTTACATTTGTCAATACATATTGTTAATTGTTTTTGAACTTATGAGCAAGCTATATGCTTCCCCCACACCAATTTAATGGACTTCCAGGGAAGAAATGCCAAACTAATATGGCCTGAATAAAAGCAAAGCCAACAATTGCAGCATGAAGACACAGCAAAAAGACTCATCTCTTCATAATCTCACATAATCTGTGAGATAACCCACAGTTGCTCCTCAAGAGAAAACCACATGACAATAAACTCTGGTGGGTTTAGAGCTCTGGGAAATGAAGGAATATGCATATTTTGTTCAGATTGCAGTCAGCACTTACAAAAAGGACACAAGATTTGCATCCTTCCTTTTCTAATCACTTTTGGAAATCGCTTGCTAACTATTTTTCAACTATCAGTAACCACTGAATCATCTGGTTTTACAGCAATGGGTTAGTTTTCTTTAGTTCTTAGCAAAATAAGGATTTTTAAAATAAACAGCAAAAGGAGGATTAGAACTTTAATTTTGGAAAGTTAGAAACAGATAAAGGGTTCAGTTGCATTTGAAAAAAGATTAATTGTAAGAATTTTAAAAAGCATGGTAGAAGGAGAATTCTAAGATTGGGCATTGGAGAAAAACAGATGGAACTATAGATTGAAATTAAAGAAGAAGCATACTTAAATTTGACTAACTAATAAAGAATGGAGAAAATATTTTAAGATTGGACATATTGAAGAATATTTTATGAACCATTGTAAGCTAGAAGAAGCCTGCCTTGATAGATAGATTGATAGATAGATAGATAGATAGATAGATAGATAGATAGATAGATGATAGATAGATAGATAGATAGATAGATAGATAGATAGATAGATAGATAGATAGATAGATAGATAGATAGATAGTCTTAAGAAGATATTATGGAAGAGAAATGTTTTACTAGACAAGACTAATTTGCAAATAGGTTTTAAAAATGGTCACAATAATTATATGGGGAAAAAAGGCCACACCAGACACAAAAATAAAACCAGGTGATGTTTTAACAAAAGAGACATAAATAGCCAACCCTCAACAACTTTTCTATATTGGATTTACAAAAGAGAATAAAGCTTTAAATAATTTTGCGAGAAAGGATAAAGAAAAACAAAAAAACCTGAAGTTGTAGGACATTATTTGAAGGTATTAAAAGGTGTAATTGCTAAAAATAAAAGGAAGGAATATAAAGTCAGTTTCTTTTGAGTAATGCTAAAATAGATACATTAGCCCTGATAACTCTTCATGGATTTTTGCTGATTAGGTAGAATTGAACAACAGGCTTAAATGATCTGTTTATAGATAAGAAATATGGGATATTGGAAGAAAAGCTCATTTGTCCTACTTTAAGAAAAGATGACAAATCTCTACAATTGTTTATGCTTGTGATGAAGGAAGAAGTCATTTATTTATATATTTCTTTCTTTTTACTATACAGTAATATCTTGCTACTTCGCGGTTCATCTTTCACAGATTTGCTACTTCATGGATTTTTTCCAAAGGGGGCTTATGGCTGCTATATTGCGGATAATGAAGAAAAATCCAGGAAAATGGTGAAAGATAAATATCCAAAATATTCACTGCGATTGCTGTGCCCCTCCTCCATCTCCATTCCCGGCAGAGGCCTCATGCCTTAGAACGCCGGGGCAGGGTGTTTTGTGCGTGTGTATATGGGGGGGGGGGACTGCAGTGGCGGCTTCCTTCAGCCCACGCGGTAGCTGAGGGCCCGGTGATTGCTGTGCCCCTCCTCCATCCCCATTCCCAGCAGAAGCCTCATGCTTTAGAATGCCGGGGCAGGGATGGTTTGTGTGTATGTGGAGGGAGGGAAACTGCAGCGGTGGCTTCCTTCAGCCTGCACATCACGGGGAAGGCTTGTCTTGTCTTGTCCTCCAGTTCGTGGATGTTTCTCAACTCTCTGAAGATCGTCCACCGCCGCCCGACAAGAAAGCCACTACCACCACTGACTGCTGAGAGAAGCCGGTCTCTTTCAGCGGTCAGCAGCGGTGGGTTGTTAACAATACAAGGAGGGTTTTAAAAGTCCAAATGCTCATTAAGTACATTAAAAAAATCTTTCCTCTACTTCGCGGAAATTCATTTTTCGCGGGTGGTCTTGAAATGCATCCCGCACGAAAAACGAGAGATCACTGTATTTCTTCTTTCTCTGCTTTTCTTCTCTATATTATTTTTTTCTCTTCTTTTTTTGTTTGCCCTTTAAGCTGTAATTTTTAATAAAATTAAAAATCTGTATAGTCTGGAGGAGAGAAGGGAAAGGGGGAACATGATCGAAACATTTAAATATATTAAAGGGTTAAATAAGGTCCAGGAGGGAAGTGTTTTTAAAAGGAAAGTGAACACAAGAACAAGGGGACACAATCTGAAGTTAGTTGGGGGAAAGATCAAAAGCAACATGAGAAAATATTATTTTACTGAAAGAGTAGTAGATCCTTGGAACAAACTTCCAGCAGACATGGTAGATAAATCCACAGTAACTGAATTTAAACATGCCTGGGATAAACATATATCCATCCTAAGATAAAATACAGAAAATAGTATAAGGGCAGACTAGATGGACCAGGAGGTCTTTTTCTGCCGTCAGACTTCTATGTTTCTATGTTTCTATATGTACCATTTTACTGGTTAGATATTTGATTTAGAAAAGCTGTGTGCACTAATTTCCTTTTAAGCGAGTTTCCCTATTATGGAAATCCTGACTACCTGGTTACATGCAAGGTCTTCTATTAATTTTCTGATTCCAGTTAATAGCCTCTTAACACTGTATTAGAATTAATCCACCATGTGTGCAGCAGCTTGACTGGTGGCAGAGAATAGTTGAGACCTCAAGGCAGAGCTGACAGGTTAAAAACAACAACTGGGAAACTTCTGGTGTCTATTATATTGTGACAGGAGAGAAATTTGGCAAGTATATCATCTGTACTTTAGCACTGCAGCAGAACAATATTAGTGTTATGGTTTAATGGGGACATAGAGGTCATTTCCCGTTCATGACTTGTAAATAATAATATTTTATGTCAAAACAACAGTAATGAAGACACTGCTGTACTATTTCAATGATAGTAGGAAAAATGATTACTTATATTTTTAGCAGCGTTATAGGTATACGGCACCAGAAAATGGTGTAGAATAGAATGGAATGGAACAGAATAGAAACAGGGTGGAAGGGACCTGGGAGGTCTTCTAGTCCAACCCCCTGCTTAGACAGGAAACCCTACACCACTTCAAACGGTTATCCAATCTCTTTTTAAACTATCAGTGTTGGAGCATTTACAACTTCTGAAGGCAACTTGTTCCCACTAATTAATTGTTCTGACTGTCAGAAAATTTCTCCTTAGTTCTAAGTTGCTTCTCTCCTCGATTAGTTTCCATCCATTGCTTCTTGTTCTACCCTCAGGTGATTTGGAGAATAGCTTCACTCCCTCTTGTTTGTGGCAGCCCCTGAGATATTGAAACACTGTTATCATGTCTCCTCTAGTCCTTTTCATCAGACTACACATACTCAGTTCCAGCAACCATTCTTTATATATTTAAGCTTTATATATTTGATATGGAAGATGGACCTGAAAATCTGTAATTTGAAAACTCTATTTCCAATGCGATTCTCACACAATCCTTCAAAAATGCATAATTTATAATGTCACTACAAGACCAATGTAACTACAGTGATACCTTGTCTTACAAACTTAATTGGTTCCGGGATGAGGTTCTTAAGGTGAAAAGTTTGTAAGACGAAACAATGTTTCCCATAGGAATCAATGGAAAAGTGATTAATGCGTGCAAGCCCAAAATTCAACCCTTTTGCCAGCCGAAGCACCCATTTTTGTGCTGCTGGGATTCCCCTGAGGCTCCCCTCCATGGGAAACCCCACCTCTGGACTTCTGTGTTTTTGTGATGCTGCAGGGGAATCCCAGCATCAAAAAAATGAGCACTTCGCTGGCAACGGAAGTCCGGAGGTGGGGTTTCCCATGGAGGGTAGCCTCAGGGGAATCCCAGCAGCGCAAAAACGGGTGCTTCGCTGGCAACGGAAGTCCAGAGGCAGGGCATCCCAGTGGCTGCGGTAGGTTTGTAAGGTGAAAATAGTTTGTAAGAAGAGGCAAAAAAATCTTAAACCCCGGGTTTGTATCTCGAAAAGTTTGTATGATGAGGCGTTTGTAAGATGAGGTATCACTGTAATTGGCTTTACGCTGGATCTTTTTAAAACATATTTTATTCATCTCTCTATGGACTTCTGGTGATACTGCAGAGTAGATTCATCAGATCTGGTGAATTAATTTCATGTTTGCCTTGCATTTTACATTTTAATATACATTTTATGAGTGGCAACTGGTATCAAGCTTGCTAGCAATAAGAAATTTTAGTTGTTTATTTAGCCTTTTTAAAGGCAAGCCAAACACAAAATTAATTTCCCAAATCAAATAGTAGATAACAACCAGGACAAATTTCCTGTATGTCAAACTTTAATCTCACTTCTGCACTAGTTTATTATGCTTGGTAATGGTGAATCATTTATAATTAGAAAATGGAATTATTTGAAAAAGGAACATTTTCTGATAAAAAGCAAATTAGACTAGTTCACAGCATTCCTTGCTGAGTTACTAGAATTCTAAATCAGTTCATACCAACTCATTTGGGCTATGTTTGTATGGCATATTTACTCAAGGTTAATTTATGATTTGTCTCAATAGGCAGCAGAATCAGATTGATCTTGTGTGGGCTTGGAAAGTAAACAGGGTAAGCCTGCTTAGTATTTTGATGAGAGACCTTCAGAGAAAACAAAGACTGTTGGCTAGAATGGGAGTCAAAAAAACAATGGCAAAACATTCTATACTCTTGCCAAAAAAATGCTACATGGCTATATCGATGAAATAGACAACAAGCTGTACTTGAAATTGACTTTATCTTAGTTTATAATTTACCAGCTGCTTGGCTTATGTAAGATGTTGTCCATTAACTAGCTGCAGAGGCTGACTTCCTAGAATAAAAAGTTTTTGATTGGTTTGGTTGATGGCACTGACATGCAGCTTTTGAGTTTTATTCACGCTATTATGAGAAGGGGGGTTGGTATGTTGAGTGCTTTAATAAACAAGTTGCAGTCCATGGAAAAAAATGTACATTTTGAAATCCTTTCCCCTTAATAAACTTTTAAACTTTTAAAACTATGGGAATTTTGTTTCCCTCCTCTGTGTTAATTTCCTTTCCTAACCATTTACCTAAAGTGTCCATTTTTACTACAGTTCTTGTTCTGCCGGCTCCTGGCAGGAGCCTTCAATTAAAAGTAAAAGTAGCAAAAACAGACACACACACAGGAAAAGGCAACAATAGTTTCTTTATGCAAAGAAAAATAGAAGAAAAACCCTCTTTTGAATTCAAAGGGCTCACTTGTAAAAACAAACAAGCTTGAATGCAGTGAAATAACAAAAACAACAAACTCAAGTCAATTAACCAGTAGCTGTGAATTTGTCACAGCTACTCCTCTTCAGATGTTGTAAACTCACTATGATTTATGGTCAGAGTCCTGAAATCCAAACATAAGATCCTGGGAAAATCTGGAACGGCAATGCAAACTCCACAAGCACGATCAGATAATCTTCCACACTACGAGGCCAGCACGCTGCCCATTTAACAGCAGCCCTAATTACTTGAACCCCAAACACAGGTGGACTCTATTATCTCCTGTATTACCTGCGAAGCTGTTCTCTTCTATGCATAGCTCTACGCATGCGTGGGTCTATCACAGCTTCCTCATCAGAGTCTATTGAAGATAAGGAAGATAATGACTGGCTTCTTCCTGGGCTGCCTGCCAGGCCCCCCTGTGAAGGTCCCATCTCACAGTTACTCCCTTCTTCAGAGGATAATTCACTGCCCGAAGCTGTCGGCAGCAAAACAGGCCTGTGACATTTGGATGTTTCACCCACATCTAGCCCCACAGTCCTTGGGGCAGGAGCTGGGCCAGAGCTAACCACAACAAGTTCTGGTAGAACTGCTGGTAGATCTGCACTCATCATCAATACAGAGTAATAAATGCTGCCTGTTTCTCTTTGCACTGAGCTGATATAAAGAAGACAAGGGTTTTTCCACTTTCAAGTTGCAAAGGAAAGTTGTTGCATTTTTATGATAAGCATGGCAGAAATTAGTTCTCAATATGTTTTCTCATTCTGGCCTTTGGATTCCTGTTCTAAAGCAATTACAAATTTATTTTCAGATTTTAAAATAATGTATTTAATGTACTAATGGACAGCTAATCAGAATAGAAAAAGGTGGTCAACTTATTAAAAAAAACCAGCCCTATAATAATTCCATGTGATTTTAAAATCCAAAAAATGTTTTAAAGTATCTTAAAATATCTCATTCTAGAAGTCTTGATGTTATCAAAGTTAAGATTCCCATTTCTGAGCATGAGTAAAGGAGAGGTCAGCACTTTCTTGGTGCAACGCAACTAACTTTTCTAACAATCTTCAGTCACTTTCCAATCTTTCTTAAATTATCCCGTAAGAGATGGATTGTGATACTCTGACTTCTCATCATTCCAGCAGCTCTCTGAGCAAATTATCTTTAGTTCACTGACATTGTAATTTGCCAGAGTGAAAGAGAATTGCACAAGGTAGTTTTTGATTTATAATATTTATCTTGCTTGGCTACAATTATTCTTGCCTCCATTTCAACCATCCATACTATATAACATAAATGAGGAAATACAATTCAATTTGTTCTGAGCTGCTTCATGATAGCAAGAAGTGCTATCTTATTTAAAGGCAATGCTGCGAGTCATTTGTACTGCATTCCCCAACACCATTAATATAACTAGCAATATATATCCAAACTGACAAAAGCGTTGATTGGACATCTGAAAGGAATGGAAATGAACTATGATATCTAATGACCTGTTATTCAGAAACCACATTCAGGAGTTTTCCTTGCTGCTGAGTTAGAGTGCAATCTACCTACCCTTGTCTTGAAAACTATACTGGTGTGAAATGCCAGCTTCTTCCTACTGCGGGTGTTCTGAAGTCAATAACAAATGGGACTATACTGATTGTGTGGGTGGAGCCTATGAAAAACAAAGCGAGTAGTTGATTTCACTGCTGTTGCTGCCTGCCTTCAGCACATACATTATTATATCCAAACACATTATATACCAGTCACACAGGTACAATAATTACACAATAAGGGTATCTAACTGCAAAACAATGTCTAGGTTTCTTTCTGAGCCTCTCTTCCTACACCACATTAATCACAGTCTAAATTAAAAACAGGAAAACAATGGAATCAAAAGGAACATAAATCACTTCTTTTTGAAATTATCTTCCACTTCGCTTGATTTATGAAGATAAAGATGCTATGTCCAGATGTATGTATGTATGCATGCGTGCATACGTGTGCTTTATTTGCCACATTACTACCAATGGCTCTGGGTAGTTCATAAGTTAACAAACATTATAACAAGAAAAATATAGTAAATAGAATAAAGGAAGAAAAAAAATCAATGAAAATTCAAAAGAAATGAGCCCACATTAGCCAAATAGGCTTTAGTCATCCTTGCCAAAGGTTTGGTGAAGGACTGATTTTAGGGATCCTAAAGGAGAATAACTGTGAATTACATGAAGCTGAACATCATGAAATAACCAATAGGCATATCTATAATCTTACCCACTGCTGAACATTTAATATATTGGGTGGAAAAATAAAATACTGTAGATATATACAACTTTTGAGCCTTGCTGGATGCTCTTTTCTGACATATGGTAATGCGAGTTCTTGTGTCTAGTTCTGCATCTGCATTTTATTTCATTAAAAACAGACCCCCTTTGTTTCAATTGCCTACTCTTCCCTTTTGGGTCATTGTTTGCATCCCTTTATAGATATGGTGAATTTTTCTGTTTAGCAAGTTCAGTGATGGAAACAGTGGAACAATTTACTTGACCTTTCTTTAGCTTTTGCTTTTATATTCAGTATAATCAGAAAGAATTCTGCCATTTATTTACACCAACCTAAGTGACATATAAAGGTAAATATATTATGTTTACTTTAAAAAAAGTTGTGCTAATATATCTTGGGACAAATCAGAGGGAAGTAAGAATCCTGGGGAAATCAATAGGGAAAATGGTGCAAAAGTTCTGTGGAAATCATACTGTCAAAGATTCACCTGTGAAAAAAGAAAGGGATTGCAACTTTTTTTGCAGGAGAGGCGGAGTAACGACACGGACACAAGAGCTGGATTTAAAACTGGGTCATTTTTATTAATTAAATTTGCATAATTTATTTAATAAATTAGCATAATTAGCATAATTAACTATAACCCTAAAATGGACCCGCAGGGTCAAACAATTGCTTCCGGGGTGGAAAATGACGTCAGAAAAACTTCCAGGGCAACTTATGGGTGTAGCTCCATGCTAATCCAGGTGAGGGACCCCTCCCTCACCTGAGACATTGCCATGCACTTGCATGTGGGAGGTCCCGCCGGCTAACCCCTACAAGGGGAATTAAATGGGCGGGACCCAAAGACAGGTTCCCCCCAATTGCTCAGGTCGCTCGCACCACAAGCCTTTGGAGAGAACCTGTCAATCATCTCCAAAGATGCCCAACGGAGAACACGCAGTTGCTAAACCACCACCCAGTTTTCCACCCCTAACCTGCCTACCCAATGACCAAAGGTAAGCCAATTAACCTAAACGGGGGCAAAGCACCCCCTAGCCGCTTATCCGTCACCTCAGTGTGGAATAGGTGAAAAAACGACCGTGGCAAATGCCAAGACCACACAAAATTCCTATTCGGCCCCCTAGGGCGACCCACAGTGGCACACTGTAAGATAGGGAGGGCGGGTGGGTGTTTGCTCTGACGAGTCCGGGTGAAAAGGAAGAATTCTGAGCCAGCCAGCCCTTTTATAGGGCTGGCTGGCTCCACCCAGGACTCGTCATCGGGTGGCCAAGCCACCCGAGATTTCAGCCAAGATCTCGCGAAGCCTCGTGAGATCTCGGCCTTTCCCAAAATGGCGGCTATGCCAGTAGCCGTGTCCCCCGGGCCTCCTGCAAAAGCGCCAGGGGATGAAGACTACCAGCGATATTCCGAGTGTATTGGGAAGTATAAAGCAGCTGGGCGAGCCATTAAATAATGATTAGTAAGCAGTCCAAACAGAACACAAGGCCAAAACTGTGATCAAAGCAAGGATGGAATTAAAATCTGGAAAATGTTTTCTTAACATGACTTAATATCCTACTGGTTTAATCATGGGAATATTGGGATTGCAGTGGCCTTATGTAGTTTGAACACTGAATCAGAGGACCATTGAGAAGTTGACAACTTGGCAGTTTGAAACCCGACAGCACAAGCCACATCACTGAGTGAGGTCCCATCAATTCATCAATATATGTGTGTGTGTGTGTGTGTGTCTGTCTGTCTGTATGGGTCTGTGTCTCTCTGTGTATATGTGTGTGTGTGTGTGTGTGTGTGTTTATTTATAGAGGGATGAAGAGTGAGACTTCGTTGAAATGTCACCAAGATTATATCAATCTTACACAGGAAAAGACCCAAATAATCCAAGACCTGCATATTTATGTGTGTGTTATATGTGTTCACTTTTTAGAGCAGGCCACATTTCATTTTTAATATGTGCCAGTATGGCGCTCACATTAAAAATGTCAATCAAGTCTCTCTCTCTCTCTCTCTCTCTCCCTCTCTCTCTCTCTCTCTCTCTCCATAGCTACATTTTCTGAGACATGCTTAAGTAGATTTATCCAATTTTTAAGTGCTGGGTCTCCACTTCATACATTACTTGAAGCCTTTTGATGACCAGAGAAAGAATTACCTCCCCTCTCCGACTGGCAAAAAAATGGATCATGAAACACAGTTTGAATATACAAACCTGTGGAGGTTCTACTGATATTTCCCCCCTTCTCCCTTATGCAGATGCAATTAAATGAAAGTCAGGCTCCAGACTGTAGCATGTCCTTGTGGAAGAGTCTCAGGAGCACAGTGGTTAGAGTACAGTACTGCAAATTACTTATGCTGATGACTAGCTGCCAGCAGTTTGGCAGATCGAATCTCAATAGGCTCAAGGTTGACTCAGCCTTCCATTATTCCAAGGTCAGTAAAATGAGGAACCAAATTGTTGGGGCAATATGCTTATTTTCTGTAAACCACTTAAAGAGAGCTGTAAAGCACTGTGAAGCAGTATATAAATCTAAATGCTATTGCTATTCCCTGGTTTAAATATTATATGTACAGTGGTACCTCATCTTACGAACGCCTCTTCTAACGAACTTTTCAAGATGCGAACCCTGTGTTTAAGATTTTTTTTTTGCCTCTTCTTACGAACTATTTTCACCTTACGAACCCAGGCCGCTGCTGCTGGGATGAAGGGGGGGTTTTTTTCCCCCTTTTTTGAAGAAAGAAAAGGGAGGGGCGGTTTGGAGGGGGAAAGACTTTGCATTAACAAAAGTAGGAGAACATCGTGCTTGCAGAGGCACTGAAAGAGTGTCTTTTGAAGAAAGAAAAGGGAGGGGCGCCCCCCTTGCCTTTCTTCCTTCCCATTCACCCTTTAGCCTAGCCTTGCTTCTTCCACCTGCCCCCTTTATCTCCTCCCTGCCCTCTGTTCGCCTCCCTTCTAAAGTTTGGGATTTTCCTGAAAGATTTGCAGGCATTATTTGCTTTTACATTGATTCCTATGGGAAACATTGTTTCATCTTACGAATTTTTCACCTTACGAACCTCCTCCTGGAACCAATTAAGTTTGTATCATGAGGTACCACTGTATAATGGGATGAATAAGTGCACTATCTACTATGAAAGAGGCAAGATTGTCTGTCAGTTGGTGTTGACCATTCACTTGGACAACCAATGTTATCCTAGAATTTTTGATGGAATGTTCATGATTTTTTAAAATTTGAATAAACATACATACTAAAGACACTGAAATGAATGAGTTATGAGTGAAAGTAATCCCTGAAGATACCAATGTATACAAATCAAGACAGGGTTTGTTTTTTTTTAAAAGCCCTTTATCCATTATATCATAGCTTAGTGTTTACATCTGTGAACTTTGAGAAATAGATTAAAAATTAATTTTCTAAAACTGTCAATTTTTTAAACCATTGTTCAAAAACAGAAAATTGTTATCCAATACAGCCTATAATTTGTTTGACCCTAGCCATTTTGGACTATTTTTATTTTTATTTTATTTAATACATAGTCTGCGTTAAATATAAATCAAGAATCATGGGAAGGATTATAATTGAAAGATTATAATTGAAAGATAAGGTAGGCTACACCTGACACAGAAGTCATGACTTGTTCACCCGTTCTGATTATGGCTTGCCTGGAAAAGATCAAACTGGAGATCTGAGCTTTACATCACAATAAATAAACTACAGCTGGAGCCATGCCAGTTGGCAGGAGAAGCAGCAACAGAAGTCGAATTGATTGAAGAGCACATTGCTTGTTCCAGTAAATCAGAGTTCTGATCTATCTTAGCATGCGAACACTCCCATTGACTTACAGGTGTTTATTCTATGCCCATGAATTTGCTTTGACTTCAGTCCTAGCTGAATACCCCATATGACAGTAGTACAATTTTGCTTATCTTGCAGGTTCCCCATGCAATGTGCATGTAACAAAGAATTACATCATCTATTGTTTCACCTTTTTGCATTCTGTTTTCCTCCCAAATGTTTGTCTTCCTTATTTGAATGTTCCAACACAGCCTGGGGAAGAATGTGATAATTAGGACTATCCCAGCCCCATAGAAGTCAGACGGCAGAAAAAGACCTCCTGGTCCATCTAGTCTGCCCTTATACTATTTTCTGTATTTTATCTTAGGATGGATATATGTTTATCCCAGGCATGTTTAAATTCAGTTACTGTGGATTTATCTACCACGTCTGCTGGAAGTTTGTTCCAAGGATCTACTACTCTTTCAGTAAAATAATATTTTCTCATGTTGCTTTTGATCTTTCCCCCAACTAACTTCAGATTGTGTCCCCTTGTTCTTGTGTTCACTTTCCTATTAAAAACACTTCCCTCCTGGACCTTATTTAACCCTTTAACATATTTAAATGTTTCGATCATGTCCCCCCTTTTTCTTCTGTCCTCCAGACTATACAGATTGAGCTCATTAAGTCTTTCCTGATACGTTTTATGCTTAAGACCTTCCACCATTCTTGTAGCCCGTCTTTGGACCCGTTCAATTTTGTCAATATCTTTTTGTAGGTGAGGTCTCCAGAACTGAACACAGTATTCCAAATGTGGTCTCACCAGCGCTCTATATAGCGGGATCATAATCTCCCTCTTCCTGCTTGTTATACCTCTAGCTATGCAGCCAAGCATCCTACTTGCTTTCCCTACTGCCTGACTGCACTGTTCACCCATTTTGAGACTGTCAGAAATCACTACCCCTAAATCCTTCTCTTCCCACACACACACACCCTTTGTTATTGTCCTCCAATGAAAGAATCCCCAGATTCACACACACACACACACACACACACACAAATGCACGTCCGCGCAAACACACACAAAACAAATTCCAGCATTTTCACAAAGCCTCATTTTTGGGATTAAATTGAAGTGACAGCAACAGTTTATGGTAGGAAAATAAACTCTTTTAAAAATAAATGAACAAAAGCAGCAGGGATCTGAACTATAATGCAACAATGAATTGTAAATACTGGTTTCTCCTATTTCTGGAGACATTCAGCCTCACGAGGTTTACCTCAATCGTCCATTAGTAGCTTCCCTTATGTTCAATTACAACCACAGCATCACAGTTTATTATGGGAACCAATTTTGTAAAGGTTGCATGTGGGAGAGAATGGGAGATAATTTTGCTTGTGACGATATTTCTTCATAAACAAAATGAAAAGAATTTGATTTAAAAACTGAATGTGGGGGAAAGCAACGTTGACAGATTCACCCATTCGTGCAGGAGGGCTTGGATGATTAGCTCTTAAAAAATCAATTGAAACCTTATATAGCCAGTAAATGTTTATTCTGGTGAGCTACAACTTTATCAGAAACTTATACCGCAAACTTCTAAAACATACTAATGTTGTCTTCCCTATTGTATCCTTGAAGAATCAGCATCTTATCCAACAAGATGCAGTTCGGGTGAGAAAAGTAAAGACCTGTGTCAGCCTCTGCATTTCTTCTTCGTCCTGCTTGCATCAGCTACCATTTTAAATGCGGGGAGGGGGGAGGACATTGGAATTCTGGGAGGGGGGAAGATGTGTTGGAGGCTCCTGATGAGAAACTTTTGAAAAGTAATAGGGAGGAATGGTATCACCCTTCTCTATTACCTGTGCAACTCCAGATCGTGCAGAATGCAGCTGCAAGAGCAAGAGCAATCATGGGCTTTCCCAAAAATGCCCATGTCACAGTCTGCATTGGTTGCCGATCAGTTTCCGGTCACAATTCAAAGTGTTGGTTATGACCTATAAAGCCCTTCATGGCACCGGACCAGATTATCTCCGGGACCGCCTTCTGCCGCACGAATCCCAGCGACTGATTAGGTCCCACAGAGTGGGCCTTCTCCAGGTCCCGTCAACTAAACAATGTCGTTTGGCGGGACCCAGGGGAAGCCTTCTCTGTGGCGGCCCCGGCCCTCTGGAACCAACTCCCCCCAGAGATCAGAATTGCCCCCACCCTCCTCGCCTTTCGTAAGCTCCTTAAAATCCACCTCTGCCGTCAGGTATGGGGGAACTGAGAAATTCTTTCCCCCTGGGCCTCTACAGTTTATGCATGGTGTGTCAGTATGTATGTCTGGTTTTTATAATAAGGGTTTTTTAGTTGTTTTATTATTGGATTGCTACATATTGTTTTTTTATTACTGTTGTTAGCCGCCCGGAATCCACGGAGAGGGGCGGCATACAAATCCAATAAATAAATAAATGAGTAAATTGAGCAGCATTACATAAAAGCAAGCATCTCTTCAATGGGGATTTTACACTCAGTAGAGGACTGAGTAGTTTTTTAGTAGTTTTAAATAAATTTTAAACGTTCTGGAGGTCGTGATTGCTACTGTCTCTTCATTTACACAGACTCGTAAACAGTACAAGTGTACAGTGATCCCTCTATTATCGCGAGGGTTCCGTTCCAAGACCCCTCGCGATAATCGATTTTTCGCGATGTAGGGTTGCAGAAGTAAAAACACTATCTGCGCATGCGCGCCCTTTTTTCTATGGCCGCGCATGCGTAGATGGTGGAGTTTGCGTTCCCCACCGCCCATGCAAAGGGGAAACCCCGATTCGGCTCCTCGCTGCTGCTGTGCTACTGAGCAGATCAGCTGCTGGGCGGCCGAAGGAACCTTCCCTGGGTCTTCCCCCTCTTGCTGGCGGGCGGGCGAGCGGCGGGCATCAGCGAGGAGCCGGGGTTTCCCCTTTGCGTGGGCGGCCGGGAAGACCCAGGTTGGGGGTTCGGGGGGGTGCTGGGAAGCCCCCCAGGCCGGCTGCGATCTTTTAAAACAGCCGCGCCGCTTCCCAGCTGAGTCCTGAAGCCAAACGCGGAAGTTCGCCTTTGGCGTTTGGCTTCAGGACTCAGCTGGGAAGCGGCGCGGCTGTTTTAAAAGGTTGCAGCCGGCCTGGGGGGCTTCCCAGCACCCTCCCGAACCCAGGTTGGGGGTTCAGGGGGGTGCTGGGAAGCCCCCCAGGCTGGCTGCGACCTTTTAAAACAGCCGCGCCGCTTCCCAGCTGACTCCCGAAGCCAAACCCGGAAGTGGTTTTTTTAAAATTAATATTTTTTAAAAATCGCGATATAGCGTTTCGCGAAGATCGAGATCGCGAAACTCGAGGGATCACTGTATAGTGGTTTTGAACAGAGCAGCAGGGTTAAAATACACAGACTTCAATTTCCAGAATTCCCAACCTCGCATGTTGAGAATTTAATGCATATATCTTCAAGTTGCTCTGGAGAATGAATGGACTGAAATAATCAAAGTCCAGGGCAGAGTTGTTAATTTTTAATCATTATAGACATACAGGAGTCCATCAAATGTAAAACTAAGAATAGACAGGTTCAAAAAGCATCACAAACTTCATTCTACTTAGAAGTCTTCTGAAATTAACTTTGACTCTCAGTCTATGACATGTCTTTGAAATGCTTCATTGGCTAAAGTTACGTGTTTGTTGTATGTGCACATCCATGGTTATTGTATGTGCAAGCCTCAGAGTAAAAAATAATATAAAATCACATTATAAATGAAATGACCTGATTACAAACACTCAAATGTTGTTCACTTATTCTGTCAAAAATCACATGAATGCTGCTTTTTTTTTTAGAAACCATCGATCCATTCCAATGTATCTCTGCTCCTATGTTAACCATTACAAAGATTTATCTCTCCTTTTGTTTCTTACAGTCTCTCTCTCTCTTTCCCCCCTCTGTTTATTAAGGAAAAGCTTTTGTCTTCCAACCAGCTCCCATTATCTCATTGTTTTTGCTGCACAAATGTCGGCAGGCAATTATTTTGTGCTATCTAGATAACAAGCTGATTATCCAAGTCTAGGGGAAAAAAGAAGAACCATCCTTTTGCAGAATTAGGCTGCATCTAATCAAGCACAGATGCTAATGCTTAAAATAAAAAGTCCCCAAGCAAGTCTACACAGTTTTGGTTATTAAACCCGTACAAGTATCTGTTTAATAACTTGAAAGAAGGAGAATGAAGACCATCTTAGAAATTACAAGTATCTCCTTGAACAGCTTGGATATGCTGCTTTTTTTCCCCTTTTTGCATAGAAGCCACCTCAAATCTAATAAGTCCTTCTAAAACTTTGATTGTAAGCAGAATTATAACACTATTATGATAATCACTATGGGGAGGAAAAATGAAGGCAAGCTGTGCACTAGGCAATGCTAATTGGGAATTAGGAGACAAAGGATAGCATATGGCGAAACATTTCTGATTCCTAAATAAAATTAAAGGAAGAAAAAAAGAAACTTTGGAAAGATTGCCATTGCAGTGAAATATGCAGATGCAGCCAGCTGTCCTCATCATTTTATTTCACCATAGGAAAAAAAAAAGCTTCAGTTATTATAATTCAGCATGTTCGGCTGCTATTATAGGCAAATGGGAAGGGGATGCAAATGTTCATACGCATATTCTCCTGCCAATCATTAACATTCATTTAGTGCCACAAAATGTTCTACAGAAGTTATTACATGTGACGCTCTTCAAAAGCACAGGAGCTTATATCTTCATAAACATACCTGAGCTACATCTTTTCCCCCCTGCTAAGTGCCCATGAGATTGCCTTCATTTGAATTACAGTTCACTTGTTTACATATTTCTTAGTTGTATCCAGGGGTGGGTTCCACTTACCTTCCCTACCAGTTCACATGGCGACAGAAGTGCACATTTTGTCACGTCGTGCAAAACACCCGTAAATGACCCTCTGCGCACACGAAGAAGCCTTTGCACATGTGCAGTGGGGGTTTTTTTGCAAGCCACAGTGACCAGAAGATGCTGGTCATCGCTGCCAATTCGGTAAATTTCCATTACCAGTTCTAAAGAACCTTTCCAAATTGGCAGCAAGCCACCAATGGTTATATCAGGATTACGCAAACAAGTCCCCTTTTATACCAACATGTGGCGCAGCAGGTAGAGTGCTGTACTGCAGGCCACTGAAGCTGACTGTAGATCTGTAGGTCAGCGGTTCAAATCTCATCACCGGCTCAAGGTTGACTCAGCCTTCCATCCTTCCGAGGTGGGTAACATGAGGACCCGGATTGTGGGGGCAATATGCGGGCTCTGTTAAAAAGTGCTATTGCTAACATGTTGTAAGCCGCCCTGAGTCTAAGGAGAAGGGCGGCATAAAAATTGAATGAATGAATGAATGAATGAATAAATGAGAAAGCCTCAAGGAATATAAAACCTTTAAGGAAATAAATTGACTAGCAATAACTAGAATAACTGGGAACACAAGAAATAGAAGCAGGATAGGGAAGGGAAAGAGAGTCAGCCATCTTTTTCTCAGGACAGCTTTCTGCAGATACAAAGATGGATGGACAGAACTCAAATATAATGACTCAAGTTTTCCCCCCCATTTTTCTCTTCTTAACTTCACCTTTTTTATACCTCTGCATCTCTCTGGTGCCAGCAAGGCAGGGAGGTAAGATGATGTGCACAGCATTTTTCCAACATGCAAGCTTTCCTTTTCTTGACATACATTCTTTTTGTAATTTTGAACAAGATCCCTCAAATACCTCTGGCCAGCACTACAGAAATGTTGGTGTTGTTTACTGCTTTTTGTTTAGCAAATGAATTTTAGTATTGGCCAGAGGTGTCTGCAGGATCAAAAAAGCCAAGATGGCATCTGCAATGGTGTGATAAAATTCTGCTTGTTTTTAATATGTAATGCAGATAGTAGTTTTTCCATGGTAGTGTTGTGGTGGCCATAATTGACTTTTTGTATTCTGGAACCCTTTACTGTGTCATTTTAATTCTCAGTTTAGTTTTCAGTCTATTGGAGGACTTACATAGACCAAGAATAATTCTAACTATCTGAATGATCATTTATTAAGAATAAAATAATCTACTAGGCAACATTATATTTTAATAATCTGGGTGAGCTGTTTTCATTAGACTCTTTTTATTAAAAAAAAAAAAAAAGCACCTGTAGAGGACCAGAAATTTAATATCACCAGGGTCACACTACTTGATGGCTAAAAATGACACTTTTTAACTTTCTTCTTAGGAAAGTACTGTACTCTGTATACAGTACATTCTTTTGTTTATTTTTGTCAACTGAAAGTATGTGTCACATTCAAAATATTAAAAAGCAACAGTTACTGTCTAAAAAATAAGCATTTGTGTTTTTGAGAACGTTATGTGGCTATACATGCAAAAGCCTGTTTATATTTCACTGATTACATAATTCTAAATAACACAGTCATTAAAAGAAATGCTATGCCTTCACAGTGCTCCCATATAAAAGAAATTAAGATGGCTATTCTGTGTATGATCCTGTTTAGATTTCTCTGCTTATATAATTATAAATAAAACAGCTATTAAAAGAGACATTATACCTTCAAACTGCTCTCATACAATGTAAACTAAGCTGCTACTCTCTCTATATTTAAAATAGTAAGGGGTTTATTTGATATAGATATGTGCAAGATAATGCTGTACAATTTTGTGAGTGGGCGAGGGAGGGAATCCTTAACACCTATTTCTGTACTTGAAAAGCTGGAACGTATATTGCAATAATTTGCATTTCGGCTTAGAATTAAAAATAGAAAAAAATACATATGGGGGACAACTGGAGGGGAAATAAACAGGGGTTTTCATGCTGGGTACTCCAATATTTTGCAGTGAGAGATTTTAATCTTGTTTTTTCCCCTCCCTCATAAAGCCCTTTAAAAATAAGCCTGGAGTTCTTCTAGCCTTCTATTGACTCAAACCCTAGTTAACAACCTTGGATTTCAAACAACAAAGACTAATGAGGTGATTCCCCCAAATCCCCTCCAGTCAATCACTCTTACAGAGCCTATCTCTAATTAGTAGACTCTTTTCATCATGCACAACCTTTTTCTCTCTCTTATTTTTCCCCATCACATGCCTTAAAAATAATGTTTTCTACAATAGTTGGTCCATCCCAGCCCATTGGAATTATAAAATGTGAATCCAAAGAACAGCAACTTCCGGTGGTGGCATTGTATAATTGAATGGAATATTTCAGGAGGAATGGGGCACATCAAAATAATAGGAAATTTAAAGGAAGGCCAAGATAAAAATGAACGAAGGATATATGCCTTCTTTCATAGAAATTTGAACAGTGGTGTTTGAGCTCCATGTCTTTAAAACAGGTTTTACAACTACTGTATTCATATTATTTTATTTCTCAATGAAATGAGACAATATTTATTAAAAAACTAGACTACAGTTAAAATGTAAGAGTTATAATTTCAGATGTTGCATTTTAAGGCAAAGTAAAGAGAATCTATAGTTAGGTACAGTATAATCAGGGGTGGGCTACTGCCCAGATGGGGAGGGAACACAGTGGGGTAGTGAAAATGGAGCTACACCCCAGAGAACCTAATTTGCGTTGAAAGAAAACACATAATCCATGCCCACAGTGTGGTAGTAAAATTTTTGGTAGCCCTTAGCTGAGTATAATTGTAGAAAAATTCAATCAGATAAGTTGATGCTCTATTTTTTTTAGCAGAGTGAAGAGTCAAGGAATAGAGCAGAGATAAGTGTAAGAAATTATCTTCCTTAAAGGAAAATATAGTAAGCCAATCAGACAAAGAAGAAAACTCCAGACTGTCCTGATTATTTGAATTGATTTTTAGATTTCAAGATGATGTATCATGTGTTAATTCAAACACTTAAAGTTCATTTTTAGCAGTAGCATTTTTCTTCACACAAGTTCCAAGAGTGAGAAGAATGACTGGAATTTAAATAACAAAGGTTCAAGGTTTGCTCATCATGTGACCGACTTCTCTCCCCAAGAAACCTTGTTTTGATTTATTTTAAAGTACATACACATAAATAAAGAGCTAAATACATTTTGAATCTTGTTGAAGCAAAACAGATTATTAATAGGCCAATTGTTTAGCTTGGCTCCAGGGCAAAAAGCTGTCTTCAGTCAAATTTTGTTTACTAAGTTAATGAGATGACCTATTTATTTAACAATATAAATTTAATTAAGGAGTTGGTTTATTTATTTATTCCATTCTCATCAATAATATTCTTCAGTGTAATGATACTCTTTGAGAGAAGAGATAAGTGGACTTCCCATTGTAAGTATCTGATGGCTATACAATTCTACATACATACATACATACATACATACATACATACATACATACATACATACAAGATACACCTGCTTAAACATTTGATTTGTGTCATGCTTACTGAGAAATGCCTAAACACTCAATTTGCCACAGCTTGACTAGGTTCCAGCCTTCAATTCTCTTAAGACAGCAGCATTGCAACTGCACTCTATGTCAGACATTGGTTCCTCCTGGTTCAGACTGGTTTATTCCAGGAGGCATCTGTAATATGGCAAATGATTTAGCTTTACTAGATAAGTGGTCAAAGCAATGGAAATTGCAGTTTAATATTTCCAAATGTAAAATAATGCACTTGGGGAAAAGGAATCCTCAATCTGAGTATTGTATTGGCAGTTCTGTACTAGAAAAAAAAAAGGATTTAGGGGTAGTGATTTCTCAAAATGGGTGAACAATGCAGTCAGGCGGTTGGGATAGCAAGTAGAATGCTTGGCTGCATAGCTAGAGGTATAACAAGCAGTAAGAGGGAGACTGTGATTCCACTATATAGAGCACTGCTGAGACCACATTTGGAATTCTGTGTTCAGTTCTGGAGACCTCACCAATAAAAAGATATTGATAAAATTGAACGGGTCCAAAGACGGGCTACAAGAATGGTGGAAGGTCTTAAGCATAAAACTTTTCAGGAAAGACTTAATGAACTCAATATGTATAGTCTGTACGACAGAAGGGAAAGGGGGGACATGATTGAAACATTTAAATATGTTAAAGGGTTAAATAAGGTTCAGGAGGGAAGTGTTTTTAATAGGAAAGTGAACACAAGAACAAGGGGACACAATCTGAAGTTAGTTGGGGGAAAGATCAAAAGCAACATGAGAAAATATTATTTTACTGAAAGAGTAGTAGATGCTTGGAACGAACTTCCAGCAGACATGGTTGGTAAATCCACAGTAACTGAATTTAAACATGCCTGGGATAAACATAGATTCATCCTAAAATAAAATACAGGAAATGGTATAAGGGCAGACTAGATGGACCATGAGGTCTTTTTCTGCCGTCAATCTTCTATGTTTCTATGGTTCACTCAAACCGGTAGCGACCTGCTGGTGATGTCATGATGATGTAAGAGAACTGGTCCGTGGGTGCCACATCTCTTTTGTTTGGGGGGGAGGGTCAAAAAAAAAATTAGAATTTTTTAGGGGGGAATTTTTTCAGAATTTTTTTCTTCTGTATATACACAGAAACCATGTTTCTAGCACTGTGCATGCGGTTGCCATCCTGTTTTTGGCTTTTATTGATTGTTTTGCTATTGCATATGCATGCACGCGCTTTGCAAATGTGCGCACACCAGGCGCACCCAGGCGGCACTGGAGGAAGTGAATCAGCAGCAAGGTAAATTAGAACGCACCCCTGCTCTGTGTTTGTATGTTTGTGTATTTGGGTATCTCCTTGGTTGTGTGTCAAAATCAGGAAGATGTTGAATGGAGTGTCGTGATGCAAATCTTGCCCCTTTTGAATGTATGCATAGAGCTACTCTGAATTCACTTCCAGATACACTGCATAACTAGATAAAAATATTATTGCTTGATATAAAAAGCCTCTACTCTTGTCTTTTATAGCTGCAATTGTCTTCTTTCTCTTGTACTGCTTGTTTACAGGAGAATATGTGTGATTTGAATCTTGGATCAGCTGTATAGGTGTTTTTAATATTGCAGTTACTAGTTTTCTCCACTTTAACATACTTTCCAGTTTCCATAATAAAAAATATATCATTAGGAGTTGAAGCCTTTCGCTTTCAATATCAGTCCTGGTGAAGACTGACAGCTGAAAAGAATGCTTATCAAATTTGCAGATGACACTAAAAGGGATGTCACAGCCAATACCTTAGAAGAAAAAGATTGAAACTGATTTTGGTAAGTTAGAAAAATAGGTTGAAAATAACTAAATGATACTTAATGGGGACAAAAACAAAATTACGCATTTAAGAAGTAGAATTGAAATGCATGTCTAAAGAGGACACTTCGCTTAGTAAGAACATTTCTGGTGGGGGGGGGGAGTATTGGAATAGCAGTGATGTGACATGACCACAAAGAAGTCAAATACTTTACATATCACTTCTCCAGCAGATATTGGATATCCATCTGTCATGAAGAATTTAATTTGGATCTTTGCATGGAGCAGTGGTATTGATTTGGTTTGGAATATGGATCAGTTGGATTTAATTTTATTGTGGCTTAATATTCTCAAAGAATTATTTCTTTGTTCATCATCTTCCCATTCTGCAAGCAGATTAAATTCAGTTCAACAGATTAAATCAAATTAACTTTCATATAGTGATATGTAATTCCCTGGTATTTACTATGTCTCCATAGAATTTACCTCATTTTCTGATATCAATGCAAACAGAGGTTCCTCGTCTAATTTGAAAAGTATATATTTGGGCAGTAGGGGAGAGAATGTCCTAAATTAAAAGGTGAAAATTGATGAACTGCAGTTCAGCTCACATTCATGGTGTTAACAAAGAAACTTTTTCTGACACCATTGCAGTACTATAACACAACCAAGAAACTCAGACAGGTAAAATATTAACTGGTTCTAGTGTCTGTCTGTCTGCCTGTATTCTCCAAATTTCAGTTCCATGCCCTATTTGATAATTTCTTTATCTACCCTTAGATTTATATTTCTTATTTATATTTAATGAATACAGACAAGCTGATACATTGTTTGAAGTGATGGGCTCCTACAATACAGTCAGGTACTGGCAGAACCAGTAGAAAAATTTTGAATTTTGTTTTTTTCCCCTTCTGGGCTATGGGTATGTTTTTATTATTTATTTATTATTTATTACTTAGATTTGTATGCCGCCCCTCTCCGAAGACTCGGGGCGGCTCACAACATGTAAAAAACAAATCATAAGCAATCAGACAGATTTAAAATATTTAAATATTTTTTAAAAAAACCCCATATGCTAACAGTCACACACACAGACATACCATGCATAAATTAAACGTGCCCGGGGGAGATGTTTCAGTTCCCCCATGCCTGGCGGCAAATTTCCTATTGCAGTAAATGAGGTTGAATGTGTATAATTTTAGAAGAGCTGAGCATGCATGTGTGTATGTACATACACATACAGTTTATATAGTAGGTGTTGTAGTTAGCTCTGGCCCAGATCCTGCCCCAAGGAATGTGGAGGAAACATCCACATGCCACAGGCCTGTTTTACTCCCGACAGAGTCTGCCACGAAGTATCCTCTGATGAAGGAAGTGGGGGTGTGATGGTAGAGGGGGGCTTGGCTGACAGCCCAGGAGGAGATCAATCTTCCTTATCTTCCTTATCTTCTTTGGATTCAGAGGAGGAATGTATGACTGACTCACGCATGCTTAGAGTTATGCATAGGAGAGAACAACTTAAGAAATATTACAGGAGATAAGAGAGGCCACCTGTGTTTGGGTGGGGCTCCAGTAATTAGAGCTGCTGATAAAAGAGCAACGTGCTAGTCTGGCCATTGTGGAGCATTATCTGATCGTAGTTTCATCAAGACCATGTATTGTTGTTTCCTGTTTGTATTCAAGACTGTGTGTGGAATTCCTGGACTCTGGATTATACTTCATTGTGAGTGTTTATCACTGTTTGGAGAACATTAGTGGACTCAATTTCTCAGTTACTGGGTTAGAAACTGGTTTGCATTTAAACTGTGCATTGTTTGTACAAGAAATCCCTTTGAAGTTTAAAAGGGAGTTTTTTCTTCTCTTCTGTTGATAAAGAACATTTCTTTTGCATTCAATCGTATGTGTGTGTCTGCTTGGACTAATTACCCTGTAATTACGGGCGGTTGGCACACGCCGGCAGAACAATAGATAATGTATATTTTTGTGTGCCTGTGTGTAATATGTAAGGACACATATGGCATATATACATAGAATTAAATAGTATATTTTGGATGTTCAGTAATAGCAAATAGATAGGGAAATTGTATCTCTTTGAGGTGAAGAGAGGCCAGGCACCCTTCCGTCCTCTGTCCTATAGTCTCTCCTATATCTCGTATTTCTTCTCTACTATATCCTCTATAACCTTCATTGTGTATTATTGTGTATTGGACAATAAATGAATGAATGAATGAATGAATGAATGAATGAATGAATAAATAAATAACCCAAACTCTTGACGTGAGTGATGTCAACTTGGCCACCTTTGAACCAGTCACATGACCTTTAAGCCATCCTCTGGTCTCATGATCGTCAAGTCACTCCCACCTGGTCACATGGCCAGTAAGCCACATCCACAAAATAAGCAATGCCCACAATGTGGTAGAAATTTTTTTTGCAGCCCTTCACTGGTTGCTTGGGATCAACTTTGCAGAGGCAATTTATGATAGTTCTGTCAGGCCTGGAAGCCATCTTTTACCTTTTTGTATTCAGGCCTGCGACATTTTCTACTGTGGTAAAATGGGAGGGAGCAGGGGGATTATATGGAGTAGGTGATATGTAATAGTCTAAATAACATTATTTTCAGAATGTCAAGGCCGCAGTCCTACAAAACTTTTGCCAGACCCATCCTTGAATACAGTTCATCTATCTGGAACCCATACCACATCTCGGACATCAATACTCATGAAAATGTCCAAAGATACTTCACCAGAAGAGCCCTTCACTCCTCCACTCAAAACAGAATACCCTATGAAAGCAGACTATCAATCCTAGGTCTAGAAAGCTTAGAATTACGTCGCCTAAAACACGATCTAAGTATTGCCCACAAGATCATATGCTGCAACGTTCTACCTGTCAATGACTACTTCAGCTTCAATCGCAACAACACAAGAGCACGCAACAGATTCAAACTTAATATTAACCGCTCCAAACTTGACTGTAAAAATATGACTTCAGCAACCGAGTTGTCGAAGCGTGGAACTCATTACCTGACTCAGTAGTGTCAACCCCTAACCCCCAACATTTTTCCCTTAGACTATCCACGATTGACCTCTACAGGTTCCTTAGAGGTCAGTAAGGGGCGTGCATAAGTGCACCAGTGTGCCTTCCGTCCCCTGTCCAATTATCTCTCCTTATCTTATTTATCTTTTCTTCCTTTCAAATATGTTCACCTATACTTTTATATCTTTTCTTCTATTCTTTTCTTTATTTATATTACTACATATCTATTCTCTTCAATGTGTATTATGTATTGGACAAAATAAATAAATAAAAATAAAATAAAATAAAAAAGTGACTGGGAGGCGTCTTCAGTCTTGGATGGTGCTTGATTGGAATTTCTAGCCTTGGAGTTTTATTTCACTGGGGGTGTTTATTCAAACGCTAGCAGGTTATTTGTATTTCAATGGCTCTTATTTTTGCTTGATGGCAAGTACTCAGAGTATTTCTTTTGAAGATTGCTATAGAAATTCCATTGATAAATAATAGTAAATATCCTTTACTACTTTTAATTCAAAATGCATGTTTGAATACACAAATTATGTCATCATGTATTTCCTAAGGCTCAGACTTTTGGGGTACTGATAATCAGAAACATTTTGGAATCTGACCTTTTCCAGTAGCAGCAGTTGTTGTTGTTGATGATGATGATGGGTTTAAAAAAAATTGGAAAGCAAGAAATGTGTGAATTTGGCTGAAGGTTTCAGTTTGTATGCCTAAATTACACCTCAGCTAAATAGCTAACGTCAGGAGGGAGGGAATATACAAGGCAAAATATATATTCTGAAAGCTAGTATTTCTTTTGCACTTCAAAACTTCAAGAACATAAATCAAAACATGATAGAAACTGTCAAAGTTGATCCCTCTGCCTGGTTATTGCATTTTGTTGTGTCTTGCTCAATATTCTTAGTAACTTAACAAGGCCTTTTTTCTTTAGAAGACATGGAAAAAGAGAAGCAAGGAGGGAGGGAGGGAGGGAGGGACGAAAGGAAGGAAGGAAGGAAGGAAGGAAGGAAGGAAGGAAGGAAGGAAGGAAGGAAGGAAGGAAGGAAGGAAGGAAGGAAGGAAGGATTTTTTATTTTCTAAAAGTGAAGATAATTAATAAGGATTAACAAAACAGTAAGCTAAAGAGAAGGAATTCCTTACATAGTACTGATTGAAATGATCTAATGACTAATATGTTCCATTAAGGAAAGCTAAGGCAAGAATTCTCTAGCTGATTAATGCCATTTCCTATCTGTGATTTTAATAAAAATGTTAATATATATTGCTCTTTGGCCACCTATGTGGTTAATTAAAACTCTGAAAGCTCCAGAGAGTGTATTTTACCAGTCTGACATAGACTTATTACATTCACACCTAGAGAAGGGCAAGATGATGAAACCAAGTAAAGAGAGCTTGAACAGTCCTGAATCAATCTAACATATTATTTATTATTGCAGTTTAATACATTTTGGCTCTCTGGAAAAGTTACAAATTAAAACTGCCCTCTGTAGGTGTTTTTACAGGTCTATGCTGCATATCAAATGTAGAGAGTCATGAAAGTGTCTCTGATGAAACTATTCAGAAAAAAACCCAAAATAATGTATACAGAAATATAATTTGATCCTAGAGAAAGCATTAGAAAGAGATTCAATCTGGCATCTCTGACTCCTAGAACTCTTGTTGGCAGAGTTAGAAATGTTTTTGATGCACAAACACCTTATCTGTAACACAGTGCTCTGTAACATATTGACCCATAAACTTTTGGGCACCAGGCACTGTTTCCATGGAGAGAAGTTGGAAAGAGCCTCGGTGGTGCAGTGGTTAGAGTGTAGTACTGCAAGCTACTTCTGCTGATCACTGGCTGCCAGTAGTTTGGCAGATCGAATCTCAGTAGGCTCAAGGTTGACGCAGCCTTCCATCCTTCCAAGGTCAGACCCAGATTGTTGGGGGCAATATGCTTATTCTCTGTAAACCACTTAGAGAAGGCTACAAAGCACTATGAAGCAGGATAAAATTCTAAGTGCTGATGCTGAAGTTTTTCTGTGGACAAGAAAGGGCATAGTTTCTTTTTTTTTAAATACTTTATTAATTTATTAAGAATGGGAAGGGGGGATGGGAGTACAGAAAGAGAAATAGGAGGGGGATGGGGTAAACAATATTTTTATACAGTAGCTTATATATATTGTTGTATATTCATTTCAACATTTGTCCATAGATAATTATTTTGTATTCGATATTCGTATTTAAATAGTCTTATATCTATAGAATTTAGTAGTTTAGAGGTAACGTAGAAAAGAAAGGTAGTTTAAAAGTGAGATAGGAAAGAGAAAAAGAGAAAAGGAGGGGGGGGAAAGAAGAAAGAAGAAAAGAGGGGGGGTAGTACCTGCAGACTGGCAGGAATATGTATTGTGACGACTTAGTTTGGTTATATTTGTTAGTTGTATGAGTAAGAGACATTTGTGAGTTATGATATACAGTTTCACATGCTTCCTGCATCCAGTTTCCGGCATGCTGTGGACCGGTGCCAGTCCAAGGACTAGGGGTTAGGGACCCCTGCTGTAACACAGTGGTATCATGTTTTCCTCTTTTTATTGCTACCCAAATGTTTTCAAGAGGATTTTCATGTTCTGTTTCCCAAATTTCTGGACAACTATATATATTTTATACACAGTGCAATACGTCCAACATTTTTGTTGATTTTATTTGGATAAATTTTTTCCAGTTGTTTCCCAATCCTGAGTATTATCCCACCAGTTTTTAGTCAATGATGAATATTATTCTATCCCATCATATATTTATCTCCTTCAGTTCAGTTAATTCTCTTTATTTCCCATACTCTATGCATCAGTGTAGAAACTTTTTAAATGCTTGATGCTGCCTATTAGTTTTTCTGTAGTTGTGCTGCTTCTGTAGTAGTTTCTCTCAGAAGGCGCATTGTACTTACCTGATAGGTCCTTTCTCATAGGGTGGAGCTAGTTTCCAAGAATGAGAAAGACACCACCCTTAGCCAATCAGGACTGAGCCTGAAAAAGGTATAAATAGCACTTTCGTGCCTCAGTTCCCCCTCGTTCGACTAGGGACATTAACAGAATCAGCATGCCATATTAACAAAACAAATTCATAATTTTATTAATACAAAATAAAAATGCCAAATAATATTAATACATTTCCTCCCAATATTTAGCACAGGTCAATAGAATCTGGATCTTCCTTAACAACAGTTGCATAGCCAGTTGTTGACCTTGTGCCCCCATTTTCAACTAGAAATACTGTTGAGAAACTTTTTAAATCTACCACATCTTGCTGTCCAGGTCTCATAATGGCCTTAAAGTCTCTTCTGGTTGCTCATACTCCCCACTTAGATCAAGAGGGAAAAATGTGTTTTCTATTCTCTCCCTTCCTCATGACCCTAAATCCCAGGGACCAATTACACTTGTGCGCCAAGCAAAACTGTGGCAAAGTTGAAGATGCTGGGTATTAAGGTTTAAATGATAACTGTTTACTCCAAGGCCCACTTTCTGAAGCGGAAAAACCAAGACCGCTGATTGGTTGAACCAGCCGGCAGCCCTCTATTTAAAAGAGAGAGCTTCCCGGTTGGTTGCTTTTCTGGATCAATTACTTCTACAATAAAGAGCTGTTAGTTACTACTGCCTCTGCGTCTCTTCCGTACCAGAACTTAACACTGGGGAGGGGGCTTTTTGTTTTTTGTTTTACAAGAGACTAAATTTTTTCCTTGTAAAAAAAATGATACCCTGGACCTGGAGTCATTATATAGTTCAGCTAGTATGCTCCCATGAGGCTTTAAGAAGCCACAGGTATTTTCATTTTTTTTTTAATGAATAGATACTAAAGGAAATTATTTTTTAAATTTGTATTCAAAAATCTATACACAACCAATTCCCATTTTGTAGCATTCAAATGCAAAACTTCAGTATTAAATCAACTCTTCCCTTCCACTTCCATCAGCTTTTATTTGATGAACTGGAGATCTTGAAAATGTGACAGTCTTGTGACATTTGAACTGACCTGATAAAAATATTGTCCCAATATAGATTTTGATTTATGTCTTGTAGCCAACCTTATATGACAAAAATGATTACAGTAATTCCCTAAAGGCAGATAGTTGTTCCTACTTTCACTCATTTTGTTGATTCTGTTGTTAAGTAGTGATAGGGATCAACATTCCAGCCAGGGATTCTCTGTGACTTTCCTCTATAAATGACAAAATATTTTAGAAAAGAAACTGGATTTAAATCAGTTCAGTTCCACTGAAAGAAATGGCAGAATAATGTGGGGCTTTGACTATATGGATGCATATATCAGAAGAATCTGTAGTATCAGAAGAAGCTGCAGTAGTTAGTGGAAACTATAACTTACTCCTTGAGGAAACTTAGACTAAAGTATTACAATGCTCTGAAAACATGGAGATGTAGTTCTATTGTACCTTCATTCAAGATAGTGATTTCTTAATGTCTGAAGTTTTGTGCAAATAATTATTTGATTGAGAGTTAAGTACACTTTAAGAGAATTATGTACACTGAGAGCATATGCACCAAAGACAAATTCCTTGTGTGTCCTATCCCACTTGGCCAATAAAGAATTCTAATTCTAATTAAACTTAATGAGTTTTAATAGCCCAGGAAGTGCTCTCTTTCCCCCCTCTCCCTCCCTCCCTCTCTCTCCCCCCCTCTCTACTTCTGTGTGTAATTCCTGCTGTATGGTGTATAAGTATTTACCATAGCTAACACATATCTTAATTAGGACTTAAGTAGAACCATGCAGAAATGTAAAGTTTAATCAATTAAACCTAATGTAATGTATGAGAAAACTTGCCTAGGATAACATAGTAACTTGTGATTTCAGGTTGAGTCATCCTGTGTGTGTGTGCAAGCACTATGCATGCACACACACACACACACACACACACACACACATTTTTTTATTTATGTATTTATTTATTTATTTATTTATTTATTTATTTATTTATTTATTTATTTATATTTGTATGCCGCCCCTCTCCGTAGACTCGGAGCGGCCCACAACAAGAAACAATACAAATCCAATACTTTAAAACCCTTAATATAAAAGACAGTCATGCATCTCATACATAACATACACAAAGCGGGAACGGCCCAGGGAATCAATTGCCCCATTCCAGACGGCAGAGGTGGGTTTTGAGGAGTTTACAAAAGTCAAGGAGGGTGGGGGCAATCCTAATCTCTGGGGGGAGTTCATTCCAGAGGGTCGGGGCCACCACAGAGAAGGCTCTTCCCCTGGGTCCCGCCAGACGACATTGTTTCGTCAACAAGACCCGGAGAAGGGCAACTCTGTGGGACCTAACCGGTCGCTGGGATTCGTGCGGCAGAAGGCGGTCCCAGAGATATTCTTGTATCCCAGCATGATTTTGCTTCTGTGCATGCGCAAGAAGCAAAACCATGCCAAAATTTCACTAGGGGATGCACACATGTAATTTGGTGATTTTTTTTTTGTTTCCATGCCTATGCAGAAGCAAAACATCACTGAAATCTTGTGTGCAAGTACGTCCCCTCATGAGATTTTGCCGCTGCGCATGCACAAGAAGCAAAAAAATATGAAAAATTAAAGAAAAAAGATGGAGGCGCCCAAAAGATTGGCACCAGAGCGGTTGCATGCAAATTGTTGCTCTTTGCACTCTTTCTAGAATCTCAACATGTTTTATATCATGGATGCAATCTTCCAAATTGGTCTTATCAACACATTATAAATTGGTATTATCACTTCATGTGATCTTGATTCTATCCCTCTGTTAATGCAGGATGCATTATGCATAGCCTAGGACCGTGTTGGCTTTTTTGGAGCTGCAACATGCTACTGGCTCATATTTTAAGTGATTGTCCACTAGGATTCCAAGGTGCCTCTCACAGTTATTACTATTGAGCCAGGTGCCATCTATTCTATTCTTGTACATTTTGTCTTTTTGCCTAAATGTAGAACCTTATTTTTCTCACCATTGAATTTCATTTTGTTAGATAGGCCCCAATGTTTTACTCTTTCAAAATCCTTCTGTTTCTTGAGCCTACCTTCTGGACTATTGGCTATTCCAACCAGCTTGGTGTTATCTGCAAATTTGATGAGGTCCCATTCAACTTTTGATCCAAATCATTGATGAAGATAATTAAGAGTATTGGGTCTAAGGTAGAACTTTGTGGTACCCCATCCATTCCATACTTCCCTCCATGTAGATGCAGTTCCATTAAGGACTATATGTTGAGTGTGGCTGGCCACCCAGTTGTTAATCCATCTGGTGATGATTCTATCTGTATTGTTGATTGTCATCTTATTATTTTATAATTAAAATTAAGTCTCCACTGATGGTCTGTTTAAACTGAAGCAGCAGATACTGTAGATTACATGGTGTAAATAAACTATTCTATTATGACTTAGTTACAATTGAATTGGTATAATGCCATGATGGTGAACCTATGGCATACATGGCACATGGCGCCATATCTGAAGGTAGATGAGGCATTGCCTTATGTCAATTTCAGCATTGGTCAGCTGATTTTTTTGGCCTTCCAGAGGGCAGGGTGAGGCCATTTACAACCTCCCCAGGCTTCACGAAAGTCTCCTGAAGCTTAGGGAAGGCAAAAAAAATGGCCCAATTGGCCTACCAGAAGTTTAGGAACAAACTCCCATTAGGCCTGTTTTCCACTATCCACAGGCTCCGGAGGCTTTCTGAAGTCTGAGGAGGACAAAAAATGGCTCAATGGGCCTACAGGAAGTCCGGAAGCTTCACTGAGGTCTGTATGCAAGTGTGGGGACAGCATGGGGTGTGTGTGTGTTAGGGCATTGTATTATAGTTGTGGGCACACACACATGCGCTTTTGGCACCTAAGCGAAAAAAGATTCATCATCACTGCTATTGTGTATAAAGCAATTTCAAATTTCATTAGTTTGAGATTTTTATGCTTCTTTTTCATTTGACTTTCATAGTATTCTTCCTTCTCCAACTTGATATTTTCTCAAACACGTTCTACTATTACTCCCATGCTGTTTGAGAATGTTGAGAGGGATACTTTAAAGTAACTGCAAGATCTCAGGGTGAAACTGGTTATATTTCCTTCTTGATGATATGTCATCTTTTGATGAGATGTAACAGCCTGTATTCATTTGTTATAGTACACTAAACTGAGGAGCAAATGGGCCACAGTAGAGTCAGGCAAATCTGTAAAACTTTGGTTGGTATTTTTTTTTATTCTTCCCCTAGAAAATTCAGTCTCAACATGTTATTGTTACTGTTTCATGATGATGATGATGCTTGTGTTCATGTGTGCACATTGTGCATTTGCTTGTATACATGTTCCCTTCTTTTACTGCTGCCAAAAGATCTATTAGGATGTGTATGTGTACAATAATCTTTAGGAGTCAAGATTTATTCAGATATGAGACTATCTTTTTGAAATGTTTTAACTGGTTTGCAAACTTAAGTGGATAGTTTATGTGCTCTACAGATCAGATAATTTTATGTAGCAAATCACAAAGGCTGAATTCTTTGGACATTTTTAATACACAATCAGAAGATCAGACCATCAGTTTGATAAATACTCTGTTTTAATCTTCTAACTTCCCGAAGAAGATATGGGGAAAAAAGCCCAAACACTCTACTCTAGTGTTTATTTATACTGATTTATTGTTTTTTTTTCATTGATATAATTGATTGCCTTTCAATGTAGCTGATGTAATGTGGTTTTTTACGGTTTTTAAAATTTCTTTGCTAATGTACTCTCCTCTCCTCAGATTAAAGTATACTATTTGAATTGACAGAGCAACTTTAAATTCACAGTACCACTAAATTCACATTGAAGGTCTTTCAACCATAATCCCCTAATATACGGTAATCCACTTTCAACCTCTTGTAGCTTTGTAGTTATTACTGAAATGAGTATATGTTTCATCACTACAGCATCTTAAAGTTTTTTCCCCAAAGAATCTTGATTTAAAAATCTTATTTTTCTCTGGAAATGGGAAATAGAATAGAATAGAATAGAATAGAATTTTATTGGCCAAGTGCGATTGGACACACAGGGAATATGTCTTGGTGCATATGCTCTCAGTGTACATAAAAGAAAAATATACATTTGTCAAGAATCATGTGGTACAACACTTAATGATTGTCATAGGGGTCAAATAAGCAATGAAGAAACAATCAATATTAATAAAAATCTTAGGATACAAGCAACAAGTTACAGTCATACAATCCTAAGTGGGAGGAAAAGGATGATAGAAATGATGATGGTTATGTAAGACAAAAAAACCTCTGTCAATTATACATTAACCGTATACAATCATTAGACATAATAATAATAATAAGCACCTCAATTTTGCAGAGTCATTTGCAAAAATGAAATTAGCAAACGTAAATTCATCAACACTATAAATTCCATCAACCGAAAGGACTCTAACCCCCCAAAACTTCATGCAAGACCAGATCAATCCATATTACAACAAATACAATCCCGTGAACTTCGTGCTGAACTTAAAAAGCGTCAAGATCAAGGACAAACCAACCTATACATCGACTACCGAGCAGGTTGCATTAGGACCAAGACCCACATCCCACCATCCAACCCTCCAAACTTCATCACCCAAAACCATCCTAGCATACATCTCTCCATCAACCAAGAACAACTCTCCATCAACCAAATACAATCCTCAAGCCTCAAACAAGTATAGCTCAAATCCACCATAACTACCTACCCACCTCCAACCAAGACCAACTCCCAATCAACCCAGACTAGTTGTTGATGGGAAGAGTGATCTAGTCCAAGGGTCTCCAACCTTTTGGACCTCAGGGACCACCAAGGTCATATTTTTAAATCCAGCAGACCACCAAATGCATAATTTTAAGTCTTACAGACCACTAATATGATTTTTAAAAAGATAAATACATTAGTAAAATAATGATCAGAGAACTTCCATTTTATTAATATGAAATGCACCTATCTAACATAACAAATTTAAAATGCTTTTTAAATTATAACAAAATCATAAATGCTTATTTAAGCATAACAAAATATTTAAGGGTTGTTTAATTGTAACAAAATTATTAAAGGTAGTGTAATTATTAAAAATAATTGAAGCTTTTTTGATGGTGGCTTTCTGATGTTTTGGGAAAGTCAGTACCATATTCCAGAGCTGTAGTTGTAACCCCTTCCCTCCCTCCTGTTTCAGTATGTGAAGATGCTAATGATTTGGGTAGAGTTGAACAAACCTCAGCTTAACCTCAGCAAAATGAAGTGGCTCTGAGTTTCAGAACTGGCTGAATGCAAGAAAAATCCATCTTATCTGGCTGGGATAATACTATTTCAAACTGAACTGGTGCATAACCTGGGGACTTTCAATATGGGGAGGAACAAGTAGCAACTGTGGACAGGAGGGGTTTTTTATTTTTTTATTTTGTCCAATACACAATAATACACAATGAAGGTTATAGAAGATATAGTAGAGAAGAAATACGAGATATAGGAGAGACTATAGGACAGGGGACGGAAGGCACTCTAGTGTGCCTATGTACGCCCCTTACTGACCTCTTAGGAATCTGGAGAGGTCAACCGTGGATAGTCTAAGGGTAAAATGTCGGGGGTTAGGGGATGATACTACAGAGTCTAGTAATGAGTTCCACGCTTCAACAACCAGATTACTAAAGTCATATTTTTTACAGTCAAATTTGGAGCGGTTAATGTTAAGCTTGAATCTGTTGTGTTGTTGTGGTTGAAGCTGAAGTAGTCTTTGACAGGCAGGACATTACAACATATGATCTTGTGGGCAATACTTAGATCATGTTTAAGGCGTCATAGTTATAAGCTTTCAAGACCCAAGATTGTAAGTCTAGTTTCGTAGGGTATTCTGTTTCGAGTGGAGGAATGGAGGGCTCTTCTTGTGAAGTTTCTTTGAACATTTTCAAGGGTGTTAATGTCTGAGATGTGATATGGGCTCCAAACAGATGAGCTGTATTCGAGGATGGGTCTGGCAAAAGTTTTGTAAGCTCTGGTAAGTAGTGTGAGATTGCCAGAGCAGAAGCTACGTAGGATTAGATTAACAACTCTTGAGGCCTTCTTAGCGATGTTGTTGCAGTGGGCTTTGGCACTTAGATCTTGAGTTATTAGTATCCCAAGGTCCTTGACCGAGTGGGGATTATGTTGTTTTACCACTGTTGTTAGCCGCCCCGAGTCTGCGGCATACAAATCCAATAAATAATAATAATTATTATTATTATTATCTGTGATAATTTGTTTATTAAGTTTGTATTTGAAGTTCTGATTCTTTTTGCTGATGTGTAGGATAAGTACAATGTGCTTGAGGTGGAAATGCCCTTGATAAACATCCATAAGTCATAGCTGGCACAGAATGCAGCAGAGTTAAGAATGCACCTCCATTTGTGAATATCACACCTCTGCTTCTTGAACTGCATTGATTGTCTGTATGTCTCTTGGTTGATGTTGATTATCCTTCATGACATAGGGAGAAGTTACCTATAGGAATGTGTCTCCCCAGTTGTTTCCACCCTCATCCCATTAGATCTATCAGGCCAAACATACTGAGGGTCCTATTGATCAAAGGATGTTGTCTTGCAAGAATTTAAAAAACAGACCTTTTGGATTATTATATATGCCCTAAGAATACTGTTCCCCCTGAGATTAGATTGGCCCCAACCCTGTCAGTCTTTTGCAAGGCCTTCAAAATGATTATATTCTGAAGCACAGGTCAGAGCCTGTGTTGTACTATATTGTTGAGATTGATTTGATCTCTTGACTGTTGTGTATATTGTTGTGGTTTCTATTATGCTTTGCATTGTTTTTTGCCCATTGTAAACTGCTCAGAATCATTGAGGTGGAAGCCATATAAAGAATTAAGAATAAAAATATATCTTTTTGTGAGACACTTTATATCAAAAGAATATGTAAAATAGATGAGGTCAAAGCTCCGTAATTTCCAAAATATATATGCAGTGTTTTTGTGAAATAAAAGCATTGTACCTAGATTTAAAATAAAAATAAAAAATACTACATCAAATAATTCTAAAATGAGCTATGATGAAAGAAAATACCTTTTTTTTCATTTTCTGCTCAGTTAGTGAAAAAGAAAAGATGATGATTTGGATGAATAATGGATGTGGGAAAATATACAGTAAAAAGAAAAAAAACATGAACAATTAACTTTTTACAGATAAACAAAGAAATTCTTTCTTTCACACAGACTTCACATAACAAAAAAAAACCCCTAGCAAAGAGAACTGACCTATAGAACAGCTCTGTGATGAATTTCTCAACTTTCTTTCCCCAAAGCACCATAACGGTAATTGACAAGTGCTGCTAATATAATTCACTCTGGCTGGCTTTGTACAACATGATAGACCAGGCTAAGCACTTAGCTGACCTTGGCTGATCTGAAAAGCTAACTAGGGTCAGACCAACCTCAAAGCTTCAAAATAATAATAAAAATAAATAAAAAACCCAGCTCATAGTATGTGCCTGAGGGTGCCTCTGAATTGTGAATTACAATTGGGGGATTCAGATATAAATGCATTTGGGGCATATCTAGTTCATTCTTATCTCTCCTAAATCTCCCTGCATTAGCCAACCCACAGTTCTGCTTGATGCCTTTGCAATAAATCTGACATACATTGTAGACTGACTTTCCCTCTTCTTCTTCTTCCTTTCTTCTACCCCCTCTCTTTTCTCTTTCTACCTCAATTGCCATTTCAGCATACTGAAAGCTAAGGGCTCCAACAGATATTATTCAGAAGAACCACAGAAAGGGAGTAAGGGTCATACATTATCTCATATTACTGATGGCTCACTGGAGTTATATTTTAATAGCATTTCAGGAACCATCCCATTTTTTAATAACAAGATTCTTGTGCAAGATGTGTCATCCCAGATATTTTTTCAATGAAATAAATGCCTCTTGTAGGTTAAAGACACTTTGCCAGACAAAAAGGGATTTCCAAATTAAGAGGGCTTGATTTGTGTTATTAACTGTGAGTTTCTCTCTGGGGTCCCAATCACGTGTATGCTTGTATCAGTTGAAAGCAGTTCTGGTTTCAGAAGCTGTCCACTAGAATCAATTGGGTGTTTTGGATGGGTAAAGAATTCATGTTTTAATTCTGTTAGCCTGGCCTTTCGCTCGGCTTCTCTTTCTATTGACTGGATGCAATTCTGTATAAAATGCATTAATTTAGATATTCTCTGCCTATTACAGTCTTTAGGAGTTTAAAGTGTTAAATTGAAAGTGTCAGGGAGAGACAGAATCACCTCCTTCGAAGTGCTTACTTTGTCCTAAAGCAAAACTATCAGATACAAACCTCTTGAGTATTCTGCAATTTATCTCCCCAGCCATAATGTATAAAATGACTTCCTTCCTAACATATAGCTTGAATATTCCCATAACAATCTCCATGTGCTGAAAACAAATATTGTATTGGATAAGTTTATTGGGGGAATATATCACAAGCAAACACAGACAAGGAAATGCTAGTAAGAAGTTGGCTATGAAAATGGACAACAGAAGTTGAGAAAGAAATATTCCTCAGTAACATTAAATGTGAAATGATGCATTGGCAAGGGTAACTCAGAGATACAATGACACTCCACAAAGAGTTTTGGTCAACATTAATTGGTTTCACACTTTATAAAATATTTTATATTTGATAGTTTCAGTACATTCATCCTCCCATGCTGAACAACAGTAATCAGGAAAAGAAGTGAAACTATGATTCATAAAATTGACTGGAAACATTAATCTTCTAAAGGTGAAAAACATCTAGTCTTGTTATGAAATAATAAATAGCTAAACTATGTTTCTCCCCTGTTAAATCTCCACTTCCTACCAGAAAAATATGTTGCACTTCCCTTCTATCAGGAAAGTATATCTAGTGGGACCCAGAAAAAGGACTTCGGAAATTTGAAGATTGAAAAGTGTTCAGAAACTTCAGATCGTGCAGAATGCAGCTGCGAGAGCAATCATGGGGTTTCCCAAATATGACCATGTTACACCAACACTCCGCAGTCTGCATTAGTTTCCCGTCACAATTCAAAGTGTTGGTTATGACCTATAAAGCCCTTCATGGCACTGGACCAGATTATCTCAGGGACCGCCTTCTGCTGCACAAATCCCAGCGACCAGTTAGGTCCCACAGAGTGGGTCTTCTCCAGGTCCCGTCAACTAAACAATGTCGCTTGGCGGGACCCAGGGGAAGAGCCTTCTCTGTGGCAGCTCAGGCCCTCTGGAACCAATTCCCCCAGAGATTAGAATTGACCCCACCCTCCTTGCCTTTCGTAAGCTGCTTAAAACCCACGTCTGCCGCCAGGCATGGGGAATTGAGATACTCTTTCCCCCTAGGCCTTTACAATTTTATGCATGGTATATCTGTATGTATGTTGTTTAGTTTTTATAATAATGGTTTTTTAACTGTTTTTAGTATTGGATTATTATTATATGCTGTTTTATTACTGTTGTTAGCCACCCCGAGTCTGCGGAGAGGGGCGGCATACAAATCCAATAAACAAATAAATAAACAAACAAACAAATAAATAAATAAATAAAGATAGATAGACAGACAGACACACAGACAGAGTAGGTAGGTAGGTAGGGAGGGAGGGAGAGAGAGAGAGAGAGAGAGAAAGAGAGAGAGAAACAATCAAACTTGGAAGAGCTTTTTATATTGTTTAAATATTAATCACATATATAGCATTAGTATCACCAATTTGTTTGTTACTGGCAGAAATGTTTATGCCATTCTAGTATTCATTCAGTCAGGCAATTTATCCAATGTTTATTGTCACTTATTCACCAAGTGACTTTGGACAGCTAATAAGAGAGCCGGGGTATCGCAGCAGGTAGAGTGCTGTACTGCAGGCCACTGAAGCTGACTGTAGATCTGTAGGTCAGCGGTTCAAATCTCATCACCGGCTCAAGGTTGACTCAGCCTTCGTTCCTTCCGTGGTGGGTAAAATGAGGACCTGGATTGTGGGGCCAATGTGCTGGCTCCGTTAAAAAATGCTATTGCTAACATGTTGTAAGCTGCCCTGAGTCTAAGGAGAAGGGTGGCATAAATGAATGAATGAATGAAAATAGCAAAAAAGGCAAAACATACTGCACTTAGGACATGATATACAATTCACATAATACAACTGATTTTCGTGGCCCAGAATTTAGGGAAAGACATTAGGAAAAAGTCCTAATTGTAAGAGCTGTTCAATAGGGGAATAGATTGCCTGAGAAGGTTATGAAAGTATTTAAAGATAGGCTAGCTGTATATATTGGGGATACTATAATGCAAATTTTGGAATCTTTTTTTGAACATTCCACAGGCTACACTGAGTCCAATTAACCAGAAGCAAATTTCAGCAACAATCATGTTGCAGTAAATACATATAACTTAGGTGTTTACCAACATGTCTTAGGCAATGTCCACCACAATTGCACTGCCATGTTCCCTTCCATTCTGGAATGGGTAAGAAATCCTACTGCCCAAAATCTTGGTGACCACAGATTCTGTCCATTTTTATTCTGTTGAGAGCCATTTTTGTGTAGTGCTTAACATCAGGCTAGAACCCTAATGCCATTATTTTTTATCTCATTTAGTTCCAAAGCCATCCAGGTAACCTTGAGCAAGTCACTCTCAGCCCTAGAAGAAGGAATAAATCAAGACACATCCAAAGTACTTTGTCCAGATAGTCACTAAGAGACAATATAGACCCAAAGCCATACACACATACAAAAAATTCTGTTACAGTTTCCATATGAAATTATGATAACTTCAACCAGCCAAATTATCAAAAAAAGATAATTTTGGGGAAAAGAACATTTCCCTTCTGATCTGTGGTGAAATAAAAATTGCTTTTTAGCTTTGGATTGGCTTCATCAACACATACCGTAATTTACATAGACCTGTAAAGTAGGCTGAAAAATGGATAGAGAAAATACAGGGCAACAAAATATAGGCATGCGGGGAAGCAACTGTTGAACGTCTACTCTGTCTGTCCAAATCTATTTCGTCACTGTGGCAGAACCATAGAACTAATAAGCCTGGAGTTGGCATGGCAGAAGATCTATTTACATTTAGAAAGAAAAAGGGTTAACCTATCAAGAGTTGTTAGAGCAAGAATATAAGATGAAATCAGGAAAACAATTGGCTGCAGAGAGTTTTAGTTTGCAATGGTTTTTTATGCACAACTAAGAGAAAGATTCAAGGTAGATAACAGGATATTTGTAAACCGACTTTGAACTAAACCATGTACAAATGCTGAACATGTAATTGCCAAAATGTATAAACTCCTGCTGAAATTTGAAGTGGAGGGCAAACAAGTGAATGGATATATGAAAAAATGGTTTAATAACATTGTTGGAACAGTAGGGAAAAGTGTGATTGAAAGGCTTGAAATCCACAGTGTTATAGATTAAAATAGGATTTTTACAAAACGTATCTTAGACAGGTGACTCTGACAAATTATCCAGAATTTATGTATAAGATACTTCAAATTTATATTGGAAATGTGGGCAACATGAAGAGTCATTTTATCATGTCTGTTTTTAAAAGAGCCAGACAATTTGAGGTTCAAGGACATACACTGATACAAAGAATACAAAGAACCATGGAAGACTATTTTTTTTATATATGATCACTGTTGCAAAACTACTATATGCCCAGAAATGGAAAGAGTCTGATATATTCACAATGGAGGATTGGAGGAGGATGAAGAGATAGCAAAATTTACTTTTCGACTTCATCAACTGTTACACTTGTTAGTGACTGGAAACCTCTTATGAAGATGTGATTTATGGGTTTGAGAAAGGATAGCTTACAGAAAAAGGAAATTATGATATAACTATAAAGAGAGAGAGGAAAATATAAATGCATTTATAGTCACTGTCAAATAGCAGTGGCACTTAGACTTATATACTGTATCACCTCAAAGTGCTTAATAGCACTCTCTGGGCAGTTTACAATGTCAGCATTTTGCCTCCAACGATCTGCGTCCTTATCTTACTGACCTCAGAAGGATGGAAAGTTAGTCTTGAACCCCATCAGGATTGAATTCCAGGCTGTGGGCAGAGTTTGCCTGCAATACTGCATTTTAACCACTGCACCACAGGCTCATTTCCTTTTCAATCTTTCTTTTCTTTTCTATTCTTTTTTTTTTTTTGCTTATTCACCGTTCTTTATTTTCTTTGTTTTCTAATATTTGTACTGCTTTTATCTTGTTAAAAATTCTTATTAAAAGGTATAATAAGGCCTTCCTAGAATCACTTTAAAATATGCTTAATAGTGATGATTATTTCTTTATTATGTCTCGTTTCATTTAATTTTTGGATACATGGAGTACAATTTATTCTGGTTAATTTTTTCTTACAGATATACAGAGAGAACAAAAAAGGACAGGAGAGAGGGAGAGAGAGGATGATGTGATTCAGTTTGGCTTTATTTGTTACAGGGAACAAGTGTTGCTAGAGATACTGAAGAGAGAACAAAACCAGCAGATAAGGATTTATGTCAGTTTGTAGTCTTCTTAGTATTTAGCACTCAGACTATCTGGATAATTGTTTAAAAGCAATGTTAAATTATATATCTTCCTGTCATCTGGCATTTAGTAGTAGCACAAGAAATGAACAAATGTTGTTTTTTTGAATAAAACTTTTCTATTTTTATTTGTGACAGAAACTAGAGATCTGAGGTCATATCTAGTATAGAAACATAGAAGTCTGGCGGCAGAAAAAGACCTCATGGTCCATCTAGTTTGCCCTTATACTATTTCCTGTATTTTATCTTAGGATGGATATATGTTTATCCCAGGCATGTTTAAATTCAGTTACTGTGGATTTATCTACGTCTGCTGGAAGTTTGTTCCAAGGATCTACTACTCTTTCAGTAAAATGATATTTTCTCATGTTGCTTTTGATCTTTCCCCCAACTAACTTCAGATTTTTTGTAAAGAGAACAATGACAAACTGTGACAAACTCTCTTGTATCCAACATTAGTAATTATTCTTACTCCCTTCTATGTCTATGCAAAAGTATATATATTTGGGGTGTGGGTGTGAGTGTGTATCTATATACTGTACTTTTTTGGAGTATAAGACACAGTTCCCCCCACCAAAAAGCTGCTATCCAGTGAAAAGATATTCTGTGCTTTGCCTGCTTTTCTCTCTGATGATCAGCTGTGCTTTAGAAGCTGTTTTTTTATCCCCAATCAGGGGATTAAAAGCACACGTGTGCTTTTAAACCAGAGAACTAATGCACTGAAGCTGACCAGACTAAGGAGGCTAGCCAGATGAATTCCTGGTAGACAGAATTTTTGCCCCTATTTTTCCTCCCCCAAAACTAAGATGCATCTTATACTGTGATGCGTATTATACTCTGAAAAATATAGTGTGTGGGTGTGGGTGTACTTTCTTCCTAGCATTATAAATGTATAAACCAAGTATAAATATATAATCCTAATTGATGGTGGAAAAGTCACAGAATAGTGTTTTTAAAAGAGCTATTATAAATTTGGAAAGATGAAGTAGATAGGAATTATTTCCATTTGCATTGGTCTTACACATTTTATTTATGTCAACTTAAAATTAATCTCAAAATACCTAGCTTGACAATTTATGTAATTTGTGTAATTTATGTTGCGATATTTAAAACACTGCAAAATAGATATGTTAAAAGAAAACCTTGATACATCAAGCCAATAGCCTACCAAGGGCCACACTTATCACTTAAGCTATTCCCATCTTCTATTTAAATTATCTTTTGAATCTAAACTGCATTTAAAAAAAATCCTTGTCTGAATTGTGTAGTATTATAAAAGGCTCAGTCTGAACAGCAAGCTACACATTTTTATTTTTTAAAATTTATTTTATTTATTTTAATTAGATTTGTATGCCGCCCCTCTCCGAAGACTCGGGGCGGCTCACAACAATGATAAAAACAATATTACAGTGATCCCTCGAGTATCGCGAGGGTTACGTTCCAAGACCTCTCGCGATAATCGATTTTTCGCGATATAGTGGTGCGGAAGTAAAAGCACCATCTGCGCATGCGCGCCCTTTTTTTCAATGGCCGCGCATGCGCAGATGGTGGAGCCGGTGGCTGGGGAGGTGGATTCGCCGCCCCCACCAGCCCTTCCTGCTCTGGGTCAGAGCCGCGGAAACCTTCGGCTCGCCGAGGCTGCGTCTGACCCCTTCGTTTGTATTGCAGCGAAGGAGGCGAAGCAAGGCTCCAAGCTCGCCTGCCGCCGCCGCCGCTACGCCTCTGCTGCCTCAGCCACCCCCTCTGCTCTGCAGGGACCTCGCATGCCACGATCTCCCTCTCTCGCCCTCCCCGCGCTTCTCCTCAGCGGCGGCCAAGCGGCAGGCTTAATGGGAGACCAAAGGCGAAAAAAGAAAAGAAAAGAAAATCCCCAAAAGAGGCAGGCACAAAGCGGGGACACAAGTGGAGCTGCCCGGCAGAGGTTGCTTTTTTTCTTCTCGTGGGCAAGTGGAGGGGGGGAGAGAGAAGGAAAGAGAGAAAAGGAAAGAAAGAGATGAGAGAGGGAGGAAGAGAGTGTGAGAGAGGAAGAAAGAGAGAGAGAAATGATAGAAAAAAGGGGAGAAAAAAAGAGAAATGAGAAAATGATTGAAGCAGAGAATGACAGGAAAGAAAGAGAAAGAGACAGAGAAGTGACTCTTGGTGATGACGTATGACGTCATCGGGTGGGAAAAACCGTGGTATAGCAAAAAAACCGTGGAGTATTTTTTAATTAATATTTTCTGAAAAATCGTGGTGTAGCGTTTCGCGAAGATCGAGATCGCGAAAATCGAGGGATCACTGTATAGCGAAACAAATCTAACATTAAAAAGAAGCATTATAAAACCCTATCATATATATCCTGCTATTGGACAAATTCCCTGCTGCTATGCTTTCCCACGCCAGTCACTTTCCTTCTCTGAGAATAGCTTTCTGTACATGAATAGTTTTATATTAGTATAGTGCACTATTAGCATAATGCTTTTATCTCAAGTGATTGGAGAAATTACATAATGCTCAAGACATGGACTTAACATATATACTTTGCCTCTTCTTAAGAACCATTTTCTACTTAAGAACCTGAGCCCGGAAAAATTTCCCAGGAAACTTAAGAGTGGCACAAGGGCCCGGCCAGTTTCCTGCCATTCCCTTTAATCCCGGGCATCTCAGGCTTTTCTGGGCTGCCAGAGGAGCCTTTCAGTGGCGCTTAAGGAGGCTTTGGCACTCCAGAGTGAACGAAGCATTTTCCTTTCTCTGGGCGCTTGGAGAGCGAATAAACCTCTGCTAGTGGCCAGAAAAAAAGAAACGCTCCCTTCACTCTGGGCAGCCCAGCATGAACGGAGCGTTTCCCTTTCTCTGGGTGCCACCTCAGAGTACCTCTTGTTTTTTTTAAGCATTAAAGTTTTGGATTTTTTTTATTCCCCTCACCTCACCTTCTTCCTTTGACAGCGACTGTCCTCCTCCTCCTCTTCTTCCTCCTCCTCCTTCCACCCAAATTCCAAACATTTATTTCTTTTCTAATGGGTTTGCACGCATTATTTGTTTTTACATTGATTCCTATGGGAAAAATTGCATCTACTTACAAACTTTTCTACTTAAGAACCTGGTCATGGAACGAATTAAGTTCTTAAGTAGAGGTACCATTGTATATATATATTTCCCTATCTAGTCAGGAAAAAGTAAATAATGAAATGATAGGTAGCTGCATTTAAAAATCAATATCCCTATATTTAAGAATGTGAATCCAAATGCTTTAATTCATATTAATGCATCCCATATGGATGGATGAGTAACTTATGTTGAACACATCTAACAGAGAGGAATCTGTCACTTCCCTGGGTTGCTGGTTCTCCTTTTAACCTTTCTGACCTCAGGAATCTCCTCTCCTCCAGGGGTGGTGGTGGGGAGACCTCCAACTAGAATTTGCCTTTTAATAATTAAATGTATTACTTCAGATCCTTTACACTCTTCTCTGGGCGATTTATTCAGGTTCTTGAAGACTCCATACTGAAGGTGTTGTGTATTGAGCATTTGAATGTAAGCAAACCAAGGTCCACTTTGCAGAACAGAGAAATAAAAAGTGCTAATTGGTTCAGCCAGCCAGTAGCCCTCTATTTAAAGAGACCTTGCCGGGCTGGTCATTTGCTGGATTCTTACTACAGCAATAAAGAGCTGTTAGTCACACACCTGCCTCCTGCCTCTTCAGTATGAGAACACAACAGAAGGTTTCAACAAACACACACTTCCTTCAAACTTCTTTCTTGATATTAGATCATCACTGCTGCATTTTGCTCACCTTTCCCTGAATCCTTCGGAAAGTCTGATGCCCAGAAATGGGCACAGTATTAGAAGCAGGGTTTGAATAATACAGAATAAGATAGAATTACTATTTCCATGGTTTGGGGACATGATTTTCAAAATTGTTACAGATTGTAATAATGAGATGATCTAAAAACACTCTTAAATCAGTATCAGAATGATTAGGTTGTTTATTAATTTGCTTACTGCTATTTAATTCATTTTTTTAAAAATAGTAGTCGAACAGAATTAATATAAATACACAAGGAACATCACACTATTGTTTCAGTATGCCTGAAGAAAATTTTGATATAATTTAAAACTGGCAATGAACCAAATTCTATGTGGTGCATGGCATTATGCCAGTCTATTTGTAGAATCATCTGTTGCCTCTTTTTTTTTCCTGCTTGGCTCACCAGCTCTATCAGAGAGGGCATGCTCTGGGTTTTTCCATCAAACTGTGCCAACTTGTTGGATCTAAAAGTTGTGCCTTCTCTGTAGCAATACCTATTTCTAAAACAGCATCCCACTGAAAATTGAGATGCCCCCCACCCCATACCTTTTATAAAACCCTGAAGACCTAGCTGTACCCCAGGTGTTTGGGCCAGAAGGTTAAGTGTGCTGGTAATGCTATTTTTAATAAATTTTTAAACAATTCTATACACTACTTAAACTCAGATTCCTGTAAACCTTAACTGGATGAAACAGTGCACCATAGCTATTTTTTTAAATCAAGGTACTTCAAATGGCTAACTTACCAAAGGCATTCAAAATCCTAGACCTTTAACTTATATGGACTTGAAATTTGGCAAATTTTATAAAACATTTAATGACATAAAATTATCATAAAACAATTTGTGACATACCTATATACTCGAGTATAAGCCAAGTTTTTTAGCACAAAAAATGTGCTCAAAAATCTAACCTCGGCTTATATTCGAGTCACTGACTTTCACTGACCTGAAAACTCCCGTGCAGCTTTTCCCAAAGCTGCACAGTTCTGAGACATGAAAGGCAGGGAGGAAAGAAACCTGATGGCTCTGGCAACACGAGGCTTTTTTTCTTTGCATGGCTGCTTCTGCTCTTGCAGGCAACACCCTCAGCTGCCTGATTGGCAGCAGACTGAACCAATCACAGTTCCTCCTCTACTCAGAAAGGAAGCACTAAGAGGCTGCCTGATTGGCAACAGGCTGAACCAATCACAGCTCCTCCTCTACAGGAAGCACTGGGGGAAAGAGCAGGAGGGTTGAAGAGACTTTCAGAATGAAGGAACCATGGCTTTTTCTCTTGATCAGAAAATAAAATGTAAGTTACCCATTTAAATTTGATTAATTTCTAGTAACAGAAGAGGTAACTTTGTAATAAAATGTTGCTTCAAATGGGGATAACTGTATAATTAAACTTTTTCTTCCAACTATACTTATCATACCCAAGACTTATTTAAAACAATACAAAGGTTAGGATAATATAATAGTATGAATTTTGGCATTAATAATTTGTTCTACATAATTGATACGAATAGATCTACCTTTCTTTAGAGTATGGTTTCTCCTTATGCAAGATAAATATCATGTAGAAGGAAGATTTTACAATTAATTATTGAGTAAGCCCCAATTGTTATTTACTGATCTTTTGAGATAGTAATGATTTTAACTTATGAAGTATGTTTTAAAGGGAAAATCTGAATATTTATCATATGAAAGTTTGATTTAAGCAAGGGTCTTCAAACCTGGCAAGATTAAGGCTTGTGGACTTCAACTCCCACTCCTGAGGTAGCATGGCTGGTGCAGGAATTCTGGAGTTGATGATGGATATACAGTTGATGAGGAGAAATCCAGTTTTGAAGGATTTTAACTCTTAGGTTTTAGCTTGGTTGCTGACTGAGCTACTTTTAAATTTATTGTTAATACCAGATTGCTTTTGTTTACCCTCTTTTAAATTTACAGAGCTAGTTTACTGGTTTTCTTTAAAATAAATATTCTAAAACATTTAATCTACTGATGTCTCAATTAATGTAATTTTATTGGTTTCCATTTTTATAAGTTACCAGTAGCCACTGCATTTCCTAACCTCGGCTTATACTCAGGTCAATAAGTTTTCCTAGTTTTTGTGGCAAAACCTGGTGCCTCGGCTTATACTCGGGTCGGTTTATACTCGAGTATATACAGTAATACCTCATGATACGAACTTAATTGGTGCAAGGAGGAGGTTCGTAAGACGAAAGGTTCGTAAGACGAAACATTGTTTCCCATAGGAAACAATGTAAAGTCTATTAATCCGTGCAACAACAAAAAAAAACCCCAAAAAAAACGCTGCCGCCCGGCTGTCACCTTTTAAAACAGCCGGGGAGGGGGGGGGGCAGCAGCTGCCACAGCCGCCGGCTTCCCCGCCGCTCGCCCGCCCAGGATGCTGACCTGCTGCCTCGCGGGGAAGCCGGGCAAGAGCGATCTTCTGCCCGCCATGGGCGAGCGGCGGGGAGTCGCCCATGGCCGGCAGAAGATCGCTCTTGCCCGGCTTCACCGCGAGGCATCAGGTCAGCAAGAGCGATCTTCTGCCGGCCATTGGCGACTCCCCGCCGCTCGCCCATGGCCGGCAGAAGATCGCTCTTGCCCGGCTTCCCCGCGAGGTTCCCCCCCCCCCGCCGCCGCCCGCTGGCTGCGAGCGCTCTGCCAGGCGGCCAAGAAGCATTCAGGGCGAAGTGACGTGGAGGAATGGGGAGCTGAAACCTGCCGGTTTCAGCTTTCCATCCCTTCACGTCACTTCGCCGCTAAATCGTGTGGCAGCAAACATGCTTTGGGGTTTTGGCTGGGGGGGAGGGAGTTAGGAAGGTCCTACTTCTCCCCCCAGCCAAAACCCCAAAGCCTGTTTACTGCCACATGATTTAGCCAGGACAGGAGCGAAGTTTGGGTTTGGCCTTGGGCTTCGGGAGATGGCTGGGAAGACGCGCGGCTCTTTGGGGGGGGGCTGTCGGGACAAGGAGCGAGGGGGCTGCGAAGGGGCGCGCGGCAGAGCTCCGGCGGAGGAGCCGCGCACAAAGGCTGAGGCGAGGCTGAGCAGGAGGCGAAGCCAACCAGCGAGGCGGTGGGCTGGGAGCCGCAGGCGAAAGGAGCTTGGGCATTGTTCTCCGGACCCCGCCCGCAGCCTGGAGAGGGAAAGGGCCGCCGCGGGGCTGAGCGGGCGGGGTCCGGAGAACAATGCCTGGCGCCGCGCTCCGATGCCCGAGCTCCTTTCGCCTGCGGCTCCCAGCCCACCACCTCGCTGGTTGGCTTCTCCTCCTGCTCAGCCTTGCCTCGGCCTTTGTGTGCGGCTTGTCCCGACAGGCCCCCACCCCAGCACTTTGAATCCCGCCGCTTCTGATGAAGACGGGCGGCGCGGAAGCCAGGGGCTGTGGCAGCTCGCCCCGCCCACCGCCCGTATCCAGCAGAAGCGGCAGGATTCAAAGTGCTGGGATGGGGGTGTCCCGACAGTCCCCATCCCAGCACTTTGAATCCAGCAGCTTCTGATGAAGACGGGCGGCGCGGAAGCCAGGGGCTGTGGCAGCTCGTCCCGCCCACCGCCCGTCTTCATCAGAAGCTGCTGGATTCAAAGTGCTGGGATGGGGACTGTCGTGACACCCCCATCCCAGCACTTTGAATCCCGCCGGCCAAGAGCACTCGGGCAGAAGCTTCCCCCTCATCGCCTGTGTCTGGCAGAAGCTTCTGCCCGAGTCCTTTTGGCTGGCGGGATTCAAAGTGCTGGGGTAGGAGGTGTCCCGACAGCCCCCCCCCACCCCAGCACTTTGAATCCCGCTGGCCAAGAGGACTCGGGCAGAAGCTTCTGCCAGACACGGGCAATGAGCGGGACGAGCGGCGCGGAAGCCTCTTGCAGCAGCTGCCACAGTCACCGGCTTCCGCGCCACTCGTCCCGCTCATTGCCCGTGTCTGGCAGAAGCTGCCACCCGAGCGCTCTTGCCCAACGGGAGGCGAGGCACTGGGGTGGGTGGGGGCTGTCGGGACACCCCCCACCCCAGCACTTTGAATCCTGCCGGCCAAGAGCACTCGGGCAGAAGCTTCCCCCTCATTGCCCGTGTCTGGCAGAAGCTTCTGCCCGAGTGCTCTTGGCCGGCAGGATTCAAAGTGCTGGGGTGGGAGGTGTTCCGACAGCCCCACCCCCACCCCAGTGCTTCGCCTCCCGCTGGGCAAGAGCGCTCGGGTGGCAGCCCCCGCTCCCCCGGCACAAAGCTAACCCCGCCCCCTGGGCGGCCAGAAGGCTCCTTTGGGAAGGCGGCCGCAGGGGGAGGAGGTGGAGAGGCAGGATAACTTTGCGCCGCTTCGGAGCCCGTTTCTTTCCTGCTGCCACTATCTCCTTGAAGGTTTTCCCAACGATGCGCTGCGCTGGGCTCCGAAGTGGTGCAAAGTTCTCCCTGCCTCCTCTGCGGTTGGGAGGCTCCTTGGGGAAGGTGGCTAGGCTTAGCAGATCAAGCCGCGCCTCCTGGATCAAGCCGCACCTCCCGGGCCTTCCGTCACTGAGCCTCGCCGGCCTGGAAAATCGCAACCCCTGTTGCCTGCGGCGTCGAGGGAAACCGAGCCAGGAGCCGCGGTGATGCTGCTCTCGGCTTGGCGTCCCTCGCCGCCGCAGGCAAAACGGGCTGCGATTTTCCAGGCCGGCCAGGCTCAGTGACGGAAGGCCCGGGAGGCGCGGCTTGATCCACTGAGTGGATCAAGCCGCGCCTCCCATCACTGAGCCTCGCCGGCCCGGAAAATCGCAGCCCGTGTTGCCTGCGGCATCGAGGGAAACCGAGCCAGGAGCTGCGGTGATGCTGCTCTCGGCTTGGCCTCCCTCCCCGCCGCAGGCAACATGGGCTGCGATTTTCCGGGCCGCTCAGCGGATCAAGCCGCGCCTTCCGGATCAAGCCGCGCCTCCTGTCACAGCCTCGCCGGCCCGGAAAATCGCAGCCCGTGTTGCCTGCGGCTGCGAGGGAAACCGAGCCAGGAGCCGCAGTGATGCTGCTCTCGGCTTGGCCTCCCTCCCCGCCACAGGCAACACGGGCTGCGATTTTCCGGGCCGCTCAGCGGATCAACCGCGCCTCCCGTCACAGCCTCGCCGGCCCGGAAAATCGCAGCCCGTGTTGCCTGCGGCTGCGAGGGAAACCAAGCCAGGAGCCGCGGTGATGCTGCTCTTGGCTTGGCCTCCCTCCCCGCCGCAGGCAACACGGGCTGCGATTTTCCGGGCCACTCAGCGGATCAAGCCGCGCCTCCTGTCACAGCCTCGCCGGCCTGGAAAATCGCAGCCCGTGTTGCCTGCGGCTGCGAGGGAAACCAAGCCAGGAGCCGCGGTGATGCTGCTCTCGGCTTGGCCTCCCTCCCCGCCGCAGGCAACACGGGCTGCAATTTTCCGGGCCACTCAGCGGATCAAGCCGCGCCTCCTGTCACAGCCTCGCCGGCCCGGAAAATCGCAGCCCGTGTTGCCTGCGGCTGCGAGGGAAACCAAGCCAGGAGCCGCGGTGATGCTGCTCTCGGCTTGGCCTCCCTCCCCGCCGCAGGCAACACGGGCTGCGATTTTCCGGGCCGCTCAGCGGATCAAGCCACGCCTCCCTGATCAAGCCGCGCCTCCTGTCACAGCCTCGCCGGCCCGGAAAATCACAGCCCGTGTTGCCTGCGGCTGCGGGGGAAACCGAGCCAGGAGCCGCGGTGATGCTGCTCTCGGCTTGGCCTCACTCGCCGCCGCAGGCAACACAAGCTGCGATTTTCCGGGCCGCTGAGTGGATCAAGCCGCGCCTCCTGGATCAAGCCGCACCTCCCGGGCCTTCCGTCACTGAGCCTCGCCGGCCCGGAAAATCGCAACCCCTGTTGCCTGCGGCGTCGAGGGAAACCGAGCCAGGAGCCGCGGTGATGCTGCTCTCGGCTTGGCGTCCCTCGCCGCCGCAGGCAAAACGGGCTGCGATTTTCCAGGCCGGCCAGGCTCAGTGACGGAAGGCCCGGGAGGCGCGGCTTGATCCACTGAGTGGATCAAGCCGCGCCTCCCATCACTGAGCCTCGCCGGCCCGGAAAATCGCAGCCCGTGTTGCCTGCGGCATCGAGGGAAACCGAGCCAGGAGCTGCGGTGATGCTGCTCTCGGCTTGGCCTCCCTCCCCGCCGCAGGCAACATGGGCTGCGATTTTCCGGGCCGCTCAGCGGATCAAGCCGCGCCTTCCGGATCAAGCCGCGCCTCCTGTCACAGCCTCGCCGGCCCGGAAAATCGCAGCCCGTGTTGCCTGCGGCTGCGAGGGAAACCGAGCCAGGAGCCGCAGTGATGCTGCTCTCGGCTTGGCCTCCCTCCCCGCCACAGGCAACACGGGCTGCGATTTTCCGGGCCGCTCAGCGGATCAACCGCGCCTCCCGTCACAGCCTCGCCGGCCCGGAAAATCGCAGCCCGTGTTGCCTGCGGCTGCGAGGGAAACCAAGCCAGGAGCCGCGGTGATGCTGCTCTTGGCTTGGCCTCCCTCCCAGCCGCAGGCAACACGGGCTGCGATTTTCCGGGCCACTCAGCGGATCAAGCCGCGCCTCCTGTCACAGCCTCGCCGGCCTGGAAAATCGCAGCCCGTGTTGCCTGCGGCTGCGAGGGAAACCAAGCCAGGAGCCGCGGTGATGCTGCTCTCGGCTTGGCCTCCCTCCCCGCCGCAGGCAACACGGGCTGCAATTTTCCGGGCCACTCAGCGGATCAAGCCGCGCCTCCTGTCACAGCCTCGCCGGCCCGGAAAATCGCAGCCCGTGTTGCCTGCGGCTGCGAGGGAAACCAAGCCAGGAGCCGCGGTGATGCTGCTCTCGGCTTGGCCTCCCTCCCCGCCGCAGGCAACACGGGCTGCGATTTTCCGGGCCGCTCAGCGGATCAAGCCACGCCTCCCTGATCAAGCCGCGCCTCCTGTCACAGCCTCGCCGGCCCGGAAAATCACAGCCCGTGTTGCCTGCGGCTGCGGGGGAAACCGAGCCAGGAGCCGCGGTGATGCTGCTCTCGGCTTGGCCTCACTCGCCGCCGCAGGCAACACGAGCTGCGATTTTCCGGGCCGCTGAGTGGATCAAGCCGCGCCTCCCATCACTGAGCCTCGCCGGCTCAGTGACGGAAAGCCCAGGAGGCACGGCTTGATCCACTGAGCCTGGCCGGCCCGAAAGTTCGCAACGCACGTTGCCTGCGGCGGCGAGGGAAGCCAAGCAGTCGGACGCACCCTCGCCGCCGCGACCAGCCGCTGCCCGCCCCGTCCTAGCCTGAGCCGGGCCCGTTCGGTCACGCCTCGCCCGCCGCCCGCCCGATCCTGCGCCTCCTGCTTCCCCCCCCAAGCCAAAAATACAAAGGCGGTCTGCTCCATGCTCCATGCTGCTCCGCCCTGCCTGTCATGCGGCGGCAGACCGTCTTTGTGTTTTTCACTGAGGGGGGAGCAGGAGGACCTTCCTGACTCCCTTCCCCAGCACCGGACCTCCTGCCTTCCCTCCCAGCCAAAAACCCAAAGCGGCCTCCTGAACGTTTTCCGTCTTACCAACCTGCCGCCGCCGCCGCCGAGAAGCCCCGCAGCCCGGCTGTCACCTTTTAAAACAGCCGGGTGGCTTCCCAGCAGCTGCCCGAAGCCGAACGCCAAACCCGAACTTCCGGGTTCAGCTTCGGGAGGCTGCTGGGAAGCCCCCCAGCTGTTTTAAAAGGTGACAGCCGGGCTGCGGGGCTTCCCAGCAGCCTCCGGAATGCCGAACCCGGAAGTTCGGGTTTGGCGTTCGTAAGACGAAAAACGTTCGTAAGAAGAGGCCAAAATTTTCTGAACCCCGGGTTCGTATCACGGGTTGTTCGTAAGACGAGGGGTTCGTATCTTGAGGTACCACTGTATGTGTAATTATATTATAACTCTAACCCTGTGCTGAGGTTTAACTACGTCATACAGTTTAACATTGTCTGTTTTCAAGGGAGATACAGGTCTGAATATAACCCAGTAATTCCAGTAAAGGCAATGCATTAGAAAGCCTGCCATTGTTAAAGGCATTGAAGAACTTGGTAGGGAAATATGTCTGAAAAGATGATGTAGGAAGTAATTGATTGCCTAGTTGGGTTTTATAAGTTGTTTTGACATTGGGCTTCATGGTTTCGTTAGTTAAGCATTGTTTAACCCTGTACATTATCCAATGTCATGAGATGAGCAGACATATAAATTATCTAATAAATAAAAATCTATGCCTTATATACAATTCATATTTGGATTTTTTTTTCTTTTTTGCATTCTTTTTTGTATTAAATCCTTGAATACAGCTCATCTGTCTGGAACCCACACTGTATTTCAGACATAAGAAAGTGTCCAGAGATGTATACTCCTCTACCCGCAGCAGTATACCTTACGCAACCAGATTTGAAATCCTAGACTTAGAAAGCTTAGGAATACGTGGCCTTCAGCATGATCTAAGCATAGCTCATGAAATTATCTGCTATAATGCCCTTCCTGTCAACAACGTTTTCAGTTTCAACTACAATACATGAGCACACAACAGATACAAACTCAAAGTGAACTGCTCCAAAATTGACTATAGAAAATAGAACTTTAGCAACAGAGTGGTTAATGCCTGGAATTCACTACCTGACTTTGTGGTTACATCACCTAATCCCCAAAACTGTAGACCTCACCCAATTCCTAATAGTTTAAACATATTCAAATTATATAAAAAAAATTTGTAAGACTCAAATAAGATGTGAATTTGATGACCAGCAATTAATGTAAAGATTATTATAATGTTTTAATATTAGATGGAGAAAAGCTATATTTTAAGAGGTTTATGAATAAATAAGATATATGTTTCTACTGTCCTTTTGTGAAAGAAAGAGATATAAAGAGCCTCCATTGAATGATTATATAATACAAAGGGAAAAAAATGTATATGTTTGATAATAAGCTTGATTCTGTGTTGGAAAGTATATATTGTTTTTTAACTTTATGTTGGAGAAATTTTTTTAAAAAAATACAATGAAAAAAAAGGAATTACAGTGATCCCCCGCTCGTTGCGAGGGTTCCGTTCCAGGAGCCCCCGCAACGAGCGGGTTTTCGCGAAGTAGCGATGCGGAAGTAAAAACACCGTCTGCGCATGTGCAGATGGTGTTTTTACTCCCACAGCGCTAGCGAGGAGCCGAAGATTGGGGGCGGCGCGGCTGTTTGCCGCCGGCATGGAGGGCTTCCTAGCAGCCCCCCAAACCCGGGTTGGGGGTCCGGGGGGCGCTGTCTCTCGCCGCCTTCGAGCCGAGTCCGGGAGCGAACTCGCTCACGGACTCGGCTCGAAAGCGCCGAGAGAGAGCGTGGACAGGCCCGTTCCTTGGCGCTGTCTCTCGCCGCCTTCGAGCCGAGTCCGGGAGCGAACTCGCTCACGGACTCGGCTCGAAAGCGCCGAGAGACAGCGTGGACAGGCCCGTTCCTTGGCGCTGTCTCTCGGCGCTTTCGAGCCGAGTCCAGGAGCGAACTCGCTCACGGACTCGGCTCGAAAGCGCCGAGAGAGAGCGTGGACAGGCCCGTTCCTTGGCGCTGTCTCTCGCCGCCTTCGAGCCGAGTCCGGGAGCGAACTCGCTCACGGACTCGGCTCGAAAGCGCCGAGAGAGAGCGTGGACATCGCCCGTATCTAGAAGAAGTTGCCACCCGAGCGCTCTTGCCCGGCGGGAGGCGAAGCATATGGGTGGGGGGGCTGTCAGGACACCCTCCCACCCCAGCACTTTGCATCCCGCCGGCAAAGAGCAATAAGGCAGCAGCTTCTGCCGGACACGGGCAATGGGCGGGACAGAGAAGCGGGAAGAATCAGGAGGTTCCTTTGGCGGCTGGAGGCTGCCTGGCACCCGCTGCAGCCAAAACAACAAAGCCAGGCAGCCCCCAGCTGCCAAAGGAGCCTCCTGATTCTCCCCGCTTCTCTGTCCCGCCCATTGCCCATGTCCGGCAGATGCTGCCTCCCGTGCCGATGTTCCCCACCAAGCCCAGTTCGGCTTCCCTGGCTGCTTGGCCGGAGGGGGGGGGCTCGGCCAAAAGGGGCTGGAGACGCAGCGATTTGCCTCCCGCCCCTCGCCCCTGTGCCACCGGCACGTCATCTTCCCTCCCAGACAAAAAGGCCGGCCTTTGGGGATGAAGGGGTGTGTTCAGCTCTGCGTCTCCAGCTCCTTTCGGCCGAGCCCCCCCCCCCGGCCAAGCAGCCAGGGAATCCGAGCCAGGCTTGGCAGGGAACATCGGCACGGGAGGCAGGAGACATCGGGCGACCGGAGCAGCAGCCAGGGAAGCCGAGCCGCGTATGGCGGTGACGGCGGCCGTCTCCTGCCTCCCGCGCCGATGTTCCCCGCCACGCCCGGCTCGGCTTTCCTGGCTGCTTGGCTGGGAGCTGGATGCTGGTGGTGGCGGAGGAAGGCGAATGAGGCTTGGAAGCTGGGAGGGGGGCAGAATATGGGAGGAGAGAGGCTTGCAATAGAGGGTGGAGGAAGCGGCCATGGGAGGGCGAGCTGCCTCAGGGAGGAGGATCGGGCGGGACCAGGTGGGGGCTGGAATTTCTCCGCCAGGGCGAAGGGCGGGCGAGCGGGTGCTGGGGAGGGCTTCTCTCCCTCCCGACAGCAAGAGGGGGGAGCGAACGGCGTGGGCAGGCGAAGGGCGGGCGAGCGGCAGCGAGGAGTTTGCGTGGGCGGTGGGGAAACTCCTCGCTGACGCCAGCAAGAGGGGGAAGACCCAGGGAAGCCGCTGCCATCTACGCATGCGTGCCCGGCACGCATACGTAGATGGTATTTTTGACTTCCGGGTTGAAAAATAGCGAAGTACCCTGTTCGCAATGGTTGGGGACGCAATAAACGGGGGATCACTGTATTTTCTTCCAGGTTATTTTTTTTCCTGACCTCTTAGTTTAACTCTGCTAGTTCCTTATGATCTCTCATCCAAATGCTGACAGGTACAGCTGGGCAAGGTTTGTATTTGTATGGCTTGCAAAGTGATGGGATGATATCAAAACACTTCTCTTGGAATAGGTAAGCCAATCACATTGCAAGATTTGAATGGCTCATGCAGAGACATCCAGGAACAACTTGAAAGCAGCTGTGAGTTTTGTCCCAGACAAGCTGTTTTCATAATTTGAAAGAGATGCTTCCTCTACCTCCTAAATAATTCGAAGCATTTCTTTGAACACTTTGCACAGCTCTGTTTACCAGACTGACTTTTCTTAGGTTTTTTTTAAAAGATATAACCAATGTCAGCTGAATACTGCTAGCCAGCAGGACACCGACTTCTTTGGGATGAAGTACACAAAAAGCAATCTCAGTGTAACCAAGTGGCAATTGTGTGTAAAATATATCTGTACAGTCTAAATAGGTTCCTTCTACTAGAGATTATGGTGAGATCTCATGGAATGACAATAGAGAATATTAAGCGATATTGTCATGCTTGTGTTACATAGTGAAGCTAAATGGTCAAAAAGAACATACTTTTCATGAGCAGTTAAGTGAACATAAAACAGCAGGTGAAATTTATCAAAGAACTGTGATAAAGATTATCATTTGTCAGCTAAAGACCATGTTCCACATTGCTGTTAGGGATATAGCTGTAGCATTTAGATCAGTGTTTCCCAACCTTGGCAACTTGAAGCTATTTGGACTTCAACTCCCAGAATTCCCCAGCCAGCCAATGCTGGCTGGGGAATTCTGGGAGTTGAAGTCCAAATAGCTTCAAGTTGCCAAGGTTGGGAAACACTGATTTAGATGATATATATTTTGGGAAGATATAGTCTTGTGCTTTTAATAAGCATGTAAAGAGAAAATAAACCCTGCTGTTCAATGCTGCAAGTGTTTAATTTGTGCTCATCATAAATCTCTCACAGGACATTCATCTGAGGAAAAAAGTGAAATCCTACATTCTAAAATAACATAGAAGAGGAATGAATGACAAGATTGTTGTGCTTAATAAGGATTTCTTGAAAAATAAAAGGACATACCTGAAAAGGTAGCAAATATGAAAGAGGTTCATAAGAATAAAAATGTTGCTTTACAAAGAAGAACTCAAGAGAAAACCCAAGAAAAACTTTACAGAAATACATATTTTAATAAAGGACGGTTAAAAATGCTAATTTTTTATTAAAGAATATATGATCACTGTACTTATAGGGTGTTATAAAACATTCCAAGAGTCCTCGGAGAGGGGTGGCATACAAATCTAATTAATAATAATAATAATAATAATAATAATTATTATTATTATTATTATTATTATTATAGAAATTAAAAATGTTTAGCGCTCTAAAGAACTTCATCTTTTATTTTGTACAAGCTGATCTGTTTAATCACCTTAACACTAACTATCATGACCAGTTAATGGCTATGGCTAATGCTTTTTTCTTCCCCCACATTCTGGATGATAATAATTTTGCAAGGCAAGATTTTAATTGTGGATTCACCAAAAAACTATGGCATAAGTCTAAGATGAATTCTAAAATGCTGAGTTGAAGATTTAAAGATGGAGTTGCTAGATTTGATGTACAGTTTATGTGAATTATGTTGTGTCATCCTTATAATAGCAGGGGTTATTCAAAAAGAGCAATCAAGTATCAGGAGCACTCCTGAAACTTCTGCTTAGCAACTCTATTTACTCTTTGTGTGATTGTAGAAAATGGTTTCATTACCATGCTTCCAAATTTAAAATTTGATACATTCATATTTATCTATCCCTCCATATGTTAAACAAGGATTCAGTGATCCTTGCAAAATCCACATTAGGACAATGAGCTGAAAAATATTGTCAAATGGAAGAGTTTTAATTGCAAAACAAGAACAATTTGCATATGAGCAAATTTTATCTATTTTGCTCTACTTACTGCTTTGTATTATTTCTAATCTTAGTAGTTTAAGACTGCAAACATATATTGCATTAAATTCAGCATAATGTATTTCAGTGTACAGGACCAAACCACACATTTTCACTTTACATATAAAAAATTGCTATTCTGTAGCCCACTTTAATTTAGCTATCAGTTTTAATATCAGTCTCATTTATTTAAAGTCCAACTTGTCTTAATTCTAACAAAATGGATTGCTTCTGTAATTGGAGCACCAAAAGCTAGAGTCAAAAAGCAACATTTAAATGAAAAACAGCTCTTATATGATTTAGCAGCAAAATTATTGCTATTTTGGTAAATTATTTTTGTCAGCAATGGCAACTGCCAGTCAGGAGCGATTACTTGCAGTTATTGTTGCATGGAGTGAAACAGAATGGAACAAATCTTGCTTTATAATCTGAGCTACATTAGCTCTGCAACCCATCCTGTGATTGAATATTTAAAAAATCATTTGGTTCAGATAGATACTGAGATTGTGCTGTACAATCTATCTTTCTACTTGCCACCTTGAAAACAGCAATCCCATGGGATGAGACCTTTGGCCACGAATTTGTAGCAGAGCTAATCTGCTCAAGATTTCAAAAACTTCTTCAGCTAGAGTATTGACTGTTAAATTGAGCACTATTGCTGGAAGGATAATTTTTTCTGATCTTTTTGTTGATGGATTACAGTATTGGAAAAGAGTTCAAGAAATTGGGGAAAGCGGCTAAATAGATATTACAATTTCTAATTTTGTATTGAATGGAAGAAAAAGCTAATGACTAAAACCTATTTTGGAAGAATATTGGTGGATATGTAAAGTTTTATTTTTAATTTTTTTAAAACATCATTTGGATTGAAAAGCAAAATACTCAAAAAACAAACAAACACCAAACCCTTTTTTAGCTCAAAACTTATAAGAAAATTTGTTCTGGTGGGGTTGTCATCAGCATTATAACTCTAAAGGTAGACTGTTCCTGATCAGCAGAGGGGAATATCATGGAAGACTACAGCTTAATTGATGCAAGGAAATGTGGTCATGGAGATGACTAGCCTTTTCTTTCAGTGTATACCTTAAGCAAGGAAAGCAAGGAACAGCTACTTACTTCACTGCCACGTCAGTAGATGGCAACTCATTTCTTATCCAGGATTTAAAATTGAAATGAAGTATTGTCCTGACATGTTCCATGGAATTGATGTAGTTTGAAAACTAGAAATTAATCTCTCCCTGTTGTATCTGTTCAGCTACTCTGTATAAAACAATGTCATATTTGAGGATGGGCAGGTGGTGGGTTAGTCCTCCAAGTCAAACCAAACTTAGAAAGTAAAACAGCAAGTTAACATTATTTTTATTATAAGGTTATAGTAAATCTGAGTGAGCTATTCTCTCTCTCCCTTTAGCTTCATTCAAACTAGAGAGGGTCATATCCGAGATGCTTTTTCAAAATTACATTTCTGCCCTTTCTTCTATATTCTTTTATCTTGAGAATGGCTCTTCCTCCTTCAGGTTTATTCTTTCTGCCCATTATGTAGCCCAAACAAGATATAAAGGGATCTCATCTCATTGTTTGATGATTTTGAATGAATTGAATTGTTTGAATGACTATGACCAACTTCTCTAACAAAGTCTCCCAATGAGAGCGGAACTGATTGTATATGTAGTCCTGGATAACATATTTTTCAGAGAATAAGACACACCTTCTCCCCCCAAAAGCAGCTGAAAATTTGGGTGTATCTTATACTCCAAATGTACCTTTTCGGAAGCTTCCCCTCCAGCCCTAACAAGGTACTAATGATCATCATGGCTTGCAAGCTTTTTTAATTGCTACTTCCTCCGAAGAAGGTTTTTTTCCAGGGGTAAGTCTTTGCAGGCTTTTTTCATTGCCCTCACCAGGGGATAAAATAATGTGCTGAAGCTGGCCAGGATGCTAGCCAGATGAATACCTGGTAGGCAGATCCCCCCCCCCCCCCATTTTCCTCCCCAAAAACTAAGATGTGTCTTATACTCTGAAAAAATATGGTAATTCTGAACTCCTTTTCCCAGTTATTACAATAGCCTATTTGAAGCTGCCTAGTCAGAATCATCAGAGGATATCATGCCTTCTGTTATGATCTGCCACAATAGGTACCTTACCCCAAATCCGTGAGCACATTCGGTATGTTAAATTTTGAGCTGGTATTCTGTGGATAGAGGAGCTCTCAGAACTATGCCGAAAAGAAATACGTTTTATTTCTGGGAATTTGGAAAATTACATCTGAAAAGTGCCTAAATTTAGGAAGGCTGCCTTGTAAGAGCAGCTGTATTTCAAATGAAGCTGAACATTTTGACGCCATCTTAGATTAACAACTGTTTCTACATGAATAAACATGTTTTTATACCTTCACTTCCATAAGTTGCAATTCTAGTGCCAATCACAGCTTCAAAAACAACTTAAGCAACAACTTTTTCTCTTCATCCTCTTTGCTAGTGAGTCAACCCAGCCATAATACACACTTTTCAGTGTGTCAGTATTTTAGTCAAATTTGGCTGAAATACAAAGAGCTATGTGGCAGTATTGTCTTGTTCTGCCATATCACTCCTCATGTTTTTGAATAACATGTTTCTGTTTCCATTTCTGTTTTATGTGCCACAAGTTTGATGAATATTCAATTCCTCGCATCCTTCACAATATTTAATTTAGCAGAACTGAAATTTCTCTAGTTCATGATAATAAAAAGGTAACTCTTGGTAATAGACAGGATATGGGATATAACGCAGGATGCTGCAAAGAAAATAAATCACATTCAAGATCACAGTACTTCATGAAATACATATAAAATATAAATTTACATTCCATCAAGTTTATGAAACATTAGCAAGACATAATTAACAGTCACATAAATTCACCTAGTTAAAATGTCAACCATTTACTTACTGAGGAGCAATACAAATTTCATCGTTTTAAAGTAAATGTTTATCTACAGATTAATCAACAAGATCTATGTTACTCTCATGTATAACTCAGATAGCTATTGGAATTAACCATTCATGAAACTATTGATTGAAATTAGAGGAAAACTGGACTAAAGAAAAGAGACCTGCATATGTCTGTCTATCTAAATATCCTTCAGATTTATAATTATCCTGTTTGCTAATTATCAGCTCATCATCTAACTTTCCTTAAATCCAACTAAATCCACATGCTTCTAGAAAGAGTCTAAGTAGGACTCTCCTTACCATCCCACTTCAAGTAAATCTATTTTGTCTCCTAATAAATTAATGTATAATAATGGAGTGTCAAAGTCTTGTAGTTAATTGTTGCTACCCATAAAAAACCCTCAACTAGGTTTTCATATAACAGTACTGCAATATATAAGTTCATATTTGTTTTATCCCTTTTTGTGTAAGGTGACAATTTTTCATTGTTTTTTCTAGATGTTCTGGGGCTTGTATATTACTTCCCCAATGACTTATGCCATGAGCCACTTGGGGATTCCTTTTGATTACGAGGACTCATGTTCATTATCTCTAGCTGTACCCCATAGAGTTTCCCGAGCTAGGTTAGGAGAAGTAAAATAATAGCAAAAGTATTTTTAGCAGAATTTATATGGATTGTACTCACATTTGCTTCCCTGTAGAGTTAGACATTTTTCTAATACAGTATACCAGTATACAGTACTTGTGTTGTATTTATTTATTTATTTATTTATTTATTCATTCATTCATTCATTCATTCACTTGTTTAAAAGAAGAATTCGATTCCAACATATTCTCTCCCTCTCCCCGTGTGTATATATAAGCATTAAAAATGGCTCACAATCAATAGTTAAAATAAATTACTCTTTAGCCTCCCCCCCCCCCCATAAGTTGTTTGAAGATAAGGAAGTTAGCTAGGAAGAGGGCAGTAGAACTGCCAGGAACAAGAATTGTCATTACTGTTCTTGAGCTTAAGCTATTGACTGATTTAAAAAGAAGCAGGCACCTCCTCCAGTAATTAGATTGAAGTGTATTTTTCAGCATGTGACAGTAATGGCCTGATGAGATTTATAACCCTGCAAGTGGACCCACAAAGAAAACCACTGAATTGATCAATCCATGCCTAGTGAGAAAAATAGCTGAGTTTTGAAGCATTATCACTCTTCTTACTACTTAAGAAGTTTATAGTATCCTCTTTTGTGTACAACAGCCTGGTTTTTTTTAGAACAATTAAGAAACTACAGAGCTTAGGTTTATTTTCATTATGCCAGGCATACCTATCTTTTTTATTGCTCTTCTGCCCTATTTAAATCACAGCTCTAGAGATGTTAAACACCTTAATCTTTGCCTGAAATTCTATAATATTCAAAGTGCACCTTTTTTTTGTTATTCCTTGTTGCTTTTATAGCTTTGAATTGTTATACCTAGAATAATCATCCTTAATGCTTGTGAGAGTGCACCATGAACTGGAATCAAAGTTTTTAGATAATGAATTCCTATTTAGAGTTTAGAATCAATTAGTCCCTCCAATCAGTAAAATAAGACTTCATAAGTATGTAATATTGTGCCTAAGGTATTGTTAGCTATCATATAATCATGTCTGCAGAGAGGGGCGGCATACAAATCTAATAGATAGATAGATAGATAGATAGATAGATAGATAGATAGATAGATAGATAGATAGATAGATAGATAGATAGATAGATAGATAGATAGATAGATAGATAGTTTGTATAAACATTTGAATGAGAGACATGTGACGGTAATCTTAGAAAAGTTAGCTGATAATTGTTTGTTCACTACACTAATTTCATCACTGTTCAGCTTTAGCACTTCAAGAAGTAATTGATGTGGAGGGTCAGTTATAAGTAACAGCATGCTGATATCACTAACATAAATGGACAAGCACATGGCAGCTACTTCTAGTTACTCCTCTTTTGCTAGTTTACAATGCTTGGCTTTTCTGAGTCATCTATTGATATTTTGATCCTATAGATTTAGCATCTCATTATTTTATATAATCTGATTACTTTGGATTTGGTAGAAAATATGAAGTCAGTTTCTGGGTTCCCAACAGTGCATTTATAGAAAATAAGATGAAATGTCAATAAGATGAAAAATAAGGTGAAATGTCCATTTCATCTGGATACAAAATAATTCTTAGATATATTCAGAATTGGAATCAGAATAGAATAGAATAGAATAGAATAGAATTTTATTGGCCAAGTGTGATTGGACACACAAGGAATTTGTCTTGGTGCATATGCTCTCAACGTACATAACATAAAATATACATTTGTCAAGAATCATGTGGTACAACACTTAATGATTGTCATTGGGGTCAAATAAGCAATGAAGAAGCAATATTAATAAAAATCTTAGGATATACGCAATAAGTTATAGTCATACAGTCAACATGGGAGGAAATAGCTGGAAGGGACATTGGAGATCTTCTAATCCAGCCCTCTGCTCAAACAGGAGACCCTATATCATTTCAGATAGGTGGCTTTCCAGTCTCTTCCTAAAAACCTCCAGTGATGAAGCACCTACAACTTCTGAAGGCAAGCTGTTCCACTGGTTAATTGTCCTCACTATTAGGAGTTTCTCCTTATTTCCAAGTTGTTTAACTCCTTGATTAGTTTCCATCCATTGTTTCACGTTTTGCCTTTTGGTGCTTTGGAAAATAAGTTGACCCCCTCTTCTTGGTGGCAGCTTTTTAAATACTGGAATACGGCTATTATATCCCCATCCCCCAAGTCATTCTTTTGTCTAGACTGGTCATCCCAATTCCTGCAACCATTCTTCATATGTATTTCTCTCAAGTTCCTTAATCATCTTAGTTACTATTCTTTGCCCTTTTTCCAAAATCTCAACATCTTTTTTGTAATGCGGTGACCAAACCTGGATGTGGCATTCCAGGTATGCCACATCCACATATTACTAAGGATTTAGTAATATGTGCCAATATTTATAAAGCATACATATATTTATACTTATAAAGTGTCACTTTATATGTGCCAATATTTATAAAGCATACATATATTTATACTTATAAAGTGTCATTCATATATTGAGCTAATGTGACCATTATGAATGCAATTAACACTAGAACTGAGCATACATTCTTTCAAAATTGCCTATCAAATTTGTGAATAAAGAAATTTAGGATAACAAGATCTAGGATGTGTTAGTGTTCCCTTTATTATTATTTTTGAGCAGGATAGATGGATGGATGGATGGACGGACGGACGGGTGGGTGGGTAAGAAGGCAGGCAGGCAGGCAGGCAGGCACACACACACACACACACACACTGGTAAGAATGATGTTGTCTTCTCCTGGGATTTAATGGGAAGGCAGTGAAGCTATAACCACTGCTCCTCAGACAGGACATTCAGATCACTTGTTACATTGAGTAACTTCAGTGTACTAATGAAGACTTCTCTTTCTCGGGTGAAATACTTTTTTAAAAGCAAACCTTCAAAGAAATCAAATGAGAATTGTTAAGAAAAAGTATAGGAGAATTTTTTTGCCTAGCTCTAATAAATCATAAACAGCACCTGCTAAAAAGTTCATATGACAATCCAAATCAGATACCTGAGCTTTCATCTATCACCTAATGATGACAGAGGACTATGTGATACTGACAGAACATTTCTTCCTTTCTCTGCTACAAGTATTTATAATTACAGTGCAACTAACCTTGCCTGTCAACAAGCTTCATAATATGAGATTTAACTGACATTGCTGTATTAGGGTTTGTACTTCAGTATGCCCATCTTTCTCTCAGTTTTAATTCTAGTCACATCAACATATTTACCATGACTTTGAATGATCAAGGCAGATATCAAGTGCATCCACCCTGCTCAGCAGTTAGCAAAACAGAAACAGGATGTGAAAGTTAAGACCCCAGAACTGGGCCAGGATTCAACAAGTTTCTGAAGTGCGTAGTAACTGGGTTGTTCATCATCTGTTCAGCAACAATTAGCTCTCAAAGTGCAACAGCTGCATGATGCTGAGACTTTCCAGATGCAAGCAAAGGAATTAAATCAAGAACTAATTCAATTGGAAAATTGGGTGTAATTATGGAGAATGCACAGTCTGTTAGGCTCCTTGTGGTGATTGCTCACTATTTTAAAAATAGCCTGGTCTTTTCACAGTCCTCATTGCATATAGATAGGTAGCTATGTTTGGAGAAATCTCATTTGGTTTCATAGAGATAAAGATTTAATGTTATTAGAAATGTACTTGATGGCATCAATACAAACTTCTGCTTGCTACCTTTTTATTGGCATAAAAGACAGTAATCCAATATCACTTGCACACAACATGATAATACTTTGCACTTACAACACTTTCCATCTGGAGAAACTCAAAACTAGTTTTAAAAATAAATAAATAAAACAATTTGCCTATGAAATTTGTAATGGAGATTTGGGCTTTATCTATCTTTAAACTAATCAGGTATTTCTGTCAGTCTAGTCATCCTATTAACCTCAACACAGTAAGAGACTAACCGTTCCTGTAACAATTCCCCTGGAATCAGCACATATATATGATTAAGATTGGAATGCAAGTCAAATAATCAAATTGTGTTTTGGCACAGTTCAGTGCATTTTAATATAAAAATAGAAAGGATGGGGTGATAAAAATGGACAAAAATTATGGCTCCTAGAGGCAGTCAGTAGCACTTAAATCTTATTGCAATAAACCATAAAAGTGAGTGTAATTATAGGTTAAAATATTTATAAAACTCTTGGGGCATGGGTAGGGAGAATATTAATAGTTCTACCTATCAGAACAAGAAGCAATGGGTAAATAATATTATTTAGGAATATTAGATGTATAGAAGAGCAACTAAGTGGAGAATAAACTTGATAGGTGGGTCAGGGAATAGATAAAAAGGCATCAGTCAACATGCTTCGTATTACAGACATGCTAACTGTAAGCAGTCTAATCAGTCTTTTCGCTCATTGCAAGGATGTAGTTGACAGTCAAAATACGAAAGTACCAAATCTTAAAAAGAAACAAACCCAGCATACTGGTTTATATCTATGGTAATGAAAAGAATCACCAACAATCAGAGGCCAGATGGTTAAACAAGTGAAAATAAACACATTCAGGCAACACTACTTAAAATGAAGCAAATCTATCACAACAATTAAAGTATATAGTCTTGGGGAATGTCCCCTCCTCAAGAAGCCTCCTCTGGATCCAGCTATTTTAAACAACCTTTTTAGGGAAGGATGTTGAGAAGGTGGTGGTGCCCCAGATCCAATGGTCCTTGGATGAAGCCAATTATCTGGGCCCTCAACAGTTCAGTTCCAGGCCTGGCTACAGCACTGAAACTGCTTTGGTCGCACTGATGGATGATCTCTGGCAGGCCCAGGATAGGGTTATTCCTCCTCCTGGTGCTTCTTGATTTTCAGTGGCTTTCAATACCATTGACCTTGGTATCCTTTTACTCTGATTGAGAGTGAGAGGCACCATGTTACAGTGGTTCTCCTCCTACCGTTCTGGTTGGTTGCAATTGGTGATGGTGAGGGCTCAGAGGTCGGCTACTAGGTCCCTCCTTTGTGACGTACCTCAGCGATTGGTTCTCTCCCCCCTGCTGTTCAATATCTACATGAAACCACTGAGTGAGATCATCCGATGACACGGGATAAGTTACCAACAGTATGCTGACGACACTCAGCTGTACATCTCCAAACTGTGCCAATTCAATGAAGTAGTGGAGGTGGTGCCTGGAGGCTATGAGGGTCTGGATGGGTGTTAACAGGCTCAAGCTCAATCCTGACAAGATCACTTGGGGGGGATAGGTACTTTTAACCCCCTTCAGAGAGGGTCCACAACTTGGGAATCATCCTTGATCCACAGCTGAGACTAGAACAGCATCTCTCAGCTGTGGCAAGAGGGGCGTTTGCACAGGTCCGCTGGGTGCACCAGTTGTGGCCCTATTTGAACTTCTCAGTCATTCATTTCCTCATCACCCCAAGGTTAGACTACTGCAATGCCCTCTACATGGCCCTGCCTTTAAAAACTGGAGACTGCAGCTAGTGAAAAATGCAGCCATGTGAGCAGCTGCATTTTGGGTTTCTGATATGATGGTTGTTTTTTTTATAATTATCTATTTATATTGTTTCTTAGCTTGTAAGTCTACGGAGATGGGTGGCCTAGAAATCCAGTAAGTAAGTAAGTAAGTAAGTAAGTAAGTAAGTAAGTAAGTAAGTAAGTAAGTAAGTAAGTAAGTAAATATCAAGGAATTCAGCATTATCAAGGGGAATATTGGGGAATATATCTTCTCTTATATATTGTATGTTAAATTTTCATATACTTGCCAAGTTTAGAAAAAAACAAAAAAAGGCTAACATTAAAGTATTTTCTAAATTGCTCATGCATGAACAGAAGAGGATCTCTGCTGAGCATAATTTTAACACTTCTATTTATTATTGACCTGGTTTTTTTAAAAAAACAAAATAAAATTATAATAGTTCCATATTTTGAACATCACAGCATGTCTAGAATCTGCATTGTCTTTTCAAAGAGTTATTTTTTGACTGATGTACTAGGGGAAAAAAGTGTATTCATAATTTACATTTCTACATTCTTATTGATTCTGTAACAATGGAAAGTATAAATACAGTCAGATATTTAAAGACAAAGCCGAAAACCTTAGTGATAACTCTTTTGACTGATTATGTGCCAGTAAGTCAGTATCTACTCTTGGTGACCACAGGAGTATTTTTTTTCCCCAAGATGTTAAAAGCTCTCCTTACTATTGTTTTAGCGAATCAACTACTCTGTTCTGCAGTATACTTACAGCTTTTTAAATTTTGAAGAAGCAGATATAGGAGGAAAATATGCAACCAATTTGAAGATGGCAGAGGAGTTCATTCCTATTGGTCTTTTCTGAGCTTTGAAAAATTCCTAGAAAGAGCAATCATGGCTTTTGCTTTGTTTTTCTCTATCTTTTTAACAAGTGTATAGCTTCTGCTTATCTCTGCATGATGGTAGATAGACATTTAAGTTATTAGAAATCAAAGCTGTTGCAAGGACAGAGGGAGCATAATTGGGAGGGGAAGGGAAAAAAGTATTAAGCCAGAGAAGAGAACACCAGTGATTTGTTGTCTGTTATGTTTACAACAGTATATACTGTGACTAATAAGGTTATTTTAGTTACAGAACTCAATAATTCAGGTCAGTCACAAGAAAATGTGGGATTAGGTTGATAAAAATGGCTTACTATCAATTACCCAACCAGTTAATTAATTTTTGCCAGTCATCCCTCTCATCAAGTCATTCTCATTATAATGTGCATTTGTTGTTGTTTTAATTAACTGAATGACTAGAGGGTTCTGGGTTTTTTTATTTCTTAGATCACTTTTAGGATGGACAATAAACATGATTATTTAGAGGACGTACCATTTAGTATGTATAATAAGTTCACTGCTGTTTTTATTCTGCTACCCAACTCTACAATTGAGTGCTAGTCTACTTCCATTGCAGAGAGAACAAGAATATACTTAGGTGACTGCAGTCTTTGCTCTTCAGAGACTGAATTCAGCTACATTCAGTAGTAGACTGGCAATCAATAGAATTTAATCCAGTGCATAATGCTAATGTGTTTCTCCAACACCAGTGTTCAGTAGAAAACACTACAGCTAAAAGATGGTCATCACTACCAACACATTCTGAAGCCTATTATAATCTCTTTAATTGTGCATGTAATTATTAATTCAAACACAGTATAAATTGCACTAGCTTTTTTTCCTCTAAAACAGTTCTGTTTTCTAGTACAGGTAATCTTCCTGTCCAACTTTGAAATGGACCCATACGGCCATTTCTCCACTTGCCACACAGTATGGGGTGGGGGAGGGAGAGGTCTAGAATACCAGGCAGAAAATAACAATATCATCCCATGGGTACCAAGGTCATCTTAACAGGTGCTGACCAAACTCTTGAAGGAGATACCCAGGAGATGCCAGAACACCCAATTGGTCAATATGACCTGTGACAAGGCGGGAGGCGATTATCTATTCTTTATATGAAAACTGTGAGAAATATGGTAGTTAGAGTTGGTTTTGCTTTCATGTGTACCAAAATGATGTACTCAATGAAACAGTTCTTAAAGAGATTTGATCATGTCATACTGCTGGCTTGGTTGAGTTCTTCAGTAGTACATTGACATTTCTCTTAACAACTGCAACTGGGACCAGCAACTTTGTGACTAAGCATAGCAAAGCATAATGTGTGGAATGATCCTGAGATACGAGGGGAAGAGTGTCATGGTGGGTTGAGATTCCGAGACTGGCGATGAATTACCAGATGGATTGCTCTCTGAACTGAATTACCAGATGGATTGCTCTCTGAACTGGCAGAGAAGATGGAGCTGTCCAGCACCACCAGGCACATATGCTGCCACTCTCCAAATATGAAAGTGCTGAACTGCCATTCCCTTCCAACACAAAGGATTATCATATTGAGAAGAGAGTAGAGCAAAGGCACTCTGCGAGACTGCTCACAAGGAAGGATTTTCACCCTTCTAAAAGAGCAATACCAGGGCTGTTTCTATGAAAACTGAGCAGCAAGCTGAAGCCCCTCCGTTGACCACAACCACCTGTTAACCCCCACTCTTAGTGCCTTGACTCTTGTTGTATGAATTCCATGATACTGACTTTGAAATCAGCCCACTTGACAAATCTTCTACCAAGCTCTGACCCTCAGACTTCGCCTGACTACTCTTTTGCTCACTGATTTGAACTGGAACTCTTGTAAGGCAAACCTGCTAAACTTTAGGAGGGAACGTGTCTCCTTACTGTGTGTGTGTTTGCACTTGCTTTGTTTACGTACTTGCAAATCTCTGGGATTTTCCCTGGGATTACATCTGGGACTGCCTTCTGACACATGAGTCCCAGCGACCGGTTAGGTCCCACAGAGTCAGCTTTCTCCAGGTCCTGTTGACTAAACAATGTCGTTTGGCAGGGTCGAGGGGAAGAGCCTTATCTGTGGGGGGGGCGGCCCTCTGGAATCATCTTCCCCCCCAGAGATAAGCATTGCCCCCACCCTCCGCGCCTTCCCTAAAAACTTAAAGATCTATTTATGCCACTAGGTCTGGGGCCATTGGACCCTAGGCCCCTGGCCGACTAATGTAGCATGTTTTGTTATGTGAATGGCAATGAATGGTTTTAAAATTTATTAGAGATTTTTTTAAAGTTTTGTAGTTATCTTAATTGGATTTTTAGATATGCATTGTTTTTGATATGTTGTGAGCCGCCCCGAGTCCTCGGAGAAGGGCGGCATACAAATCAAATCAAATCAAATCAACAAACAAACAAGTCTCATTTAGCAAGGGATGCCATCTAGGAAGCAATCAAACAAACAAGAGTAGAAGGAGCAAGATTCTTTTAATGAAGCGTTATAATAAAGTCAAGTGGTCATGTTTTCTATTTGGTTCACCTGCAAGGGCTGACATCATATGACCACAACTTGTAATTTTACTGCCAGCTTAAAAGTAAAGCATTGGAAACCATCTGTGAAAGCCGCAATTGCGATTGTGTGACTGTAGGATGTTATAACAGCTGTAAAAAAACAGATTGCAGAGTGTCTGGATCTCAATCATGTGACCACAAGGACCAATCATAAAGTCACTTTTTCAGGACTGCCATAACTTTGAATGGTTCCTTAACAGGGTGGATATTAAGTAAGCACAATCTGTAAATTAAAATCAACTGTAAAAATCAAATATTGAGACCATGAAATGTACTAAAAAGTAAGGTGAGGCTATTTTTACAGAAGCTATGAGGATAAAAACATCAAAGATTGTGCACATATATCAGCATGCAAATATAAGTAACAATTGGATTTCCCAGATTTTTTTGAGAAAGAGGCAGAAGTGCTATTTATTCAGTTTCATCTCATTTATTCATTCAAAGTAGGAGGGGTGCTATGTGGGGCCTGATTCTAAATATGTGTGGCCATTCCAGCTAGCCCAAACAGAACTGGACCTTCTGCTGCCCTTTGCTTCCAAGGGGATGCTTTAGGATTGGAGGCCAGTTGTTGTGCAGGTCGGTATATTTTATTTTATTTTATTTTATATTAATTTATTAATTTGTTAATTTGTTAATTAATTAATTAATTCATTCATTCATTTATATTTCTATGCTGCCCAATCCCGAAGGACTCAGGGTGGCTTACAACAATAAAGGAATTACAAAAACAATAGAACAAGTCAAAAGTATTATCTAATCTCTAAAATCCTAATAAAACTAGTATAAAATAAGCATAGCAACATTGAGGGTTATAGAGGATATAATCAAGTAGAATGTATTAAAGGGGGAATAGAGGAGAAAATAAAGGAGTTCAATATAACTATGAGAGAATAGCAGAAAAAGAGCTAGGTATAAAAGAGAAAATATAGGAGATATAGGAGATACAATAGGACAGGGGACAATAGGCACTCTGGTACACTTATGTATGCCCCTTACTGACCTCTTAGGAACTTGGTGAGGTCAACCATGGATAGTCTAAGGGTAAAGTGTTGGGGGTTAGGGGATGATACTACAGAGAACCAATATGGTCCTAAGCCATATTGGATTGCCAAATTCTTTTTAGCACCCATAGAGTTAAGTGTGAAATGGGGGGGGGCAGAGGAGGGCAGATGTTTTCTGAAATGGGAAGAAGAGTAAGAATATGATTGGATTTTTTTTCAGCAAAATAGTGAGGAATTGTGCATGTATTTCTGACAAGGGTGGAAGAAGATTGGACCACAGTTACAGATTTCTGCAATAATCTCTTGTGCCCATCTACTGCATAGTAGTTATTAAAGACAATGGAAACAAGACATCTAGATTAATCCTAAATTGAAGGTACATGTATGCACCAAAGAAATTACTATTTGGATTATATTTATTAGATTTATTAAGGCTGTCTGATCCCATGAAAGACTCTGAATGGCTTACAAAGTATCAAATACTGAATATAATTAAAAACATGATATAAGAAACACAACTGCCTGGACAACACAAAAGCAATAACATCTTTTTAGAATATCACTAAAGCACATACATTCTCTATTCCAAAACCTGCGAGCGGAGTGGGTCTTAAAGGTTTTCTATAAGGCTTGTAGTATCAAGTGCAAAGGATCAAAACCATAGGTTGAGTTGTAGCTCAGAAAGATTTATTGTTCATACCCATCTGGTCAAGTAATGGCCATCACTAAATTAGCACTAGATAAAGATCAATAGAATTCAAGGTGGCTAGACTAGGGTCTCTTATGGCAATGCAAGAACTCTAAATTGATGACGTGCTTTACTGTGCCCTCCATCTCTGCCTGCTCTCTTCCTACATGGACAGGGGTAGGTCTATGTAAATTTGGGGGATGTTATTCCAGAATGAAGGGATGGCAACAGAGAAGGTACATTTCTTTGGCCCTACAAAATGTCCACATTTAATTGAGAGGACTTGGAGTGCACCCACTCTGCCTGAACTCCAAAAGTGATATTAGCGAAGGTAACTAGCAATGCCATTGCATCCTGTTATCTAAAAATCTCTAAACTTTTCACTTTATGTTTGATGCCATATTCTTTTGGAATATGAATATATACTGTGTCCATAAAATTGCTTTTGGCAACATTGAAAACATCTGTTTACCTCTTCCCAGTAACATCTCTTCTGTTTTTCATAACATTTCAAAAATTAAAATCCTTAACAATTTTTTATACTGATGGCAAGTAAACAAAAACAATAACTCATACAAATACTTTTACAATGTGTTCCTACATTCAAATCTCTCCTTGGTAGAAATATCTGGTCTACAGTTTGTGACTTTTATACTCTGGTTTCTTCTTGTAGGGAACTTAAGAAAAATCTAAAAGAGCCCTACTTCCTGCTTACAGCCTAACTTTGATGGGAGCACTACTGAAAGCTAATTTCTTGGGCCATCACACAAAGATCTAATAATCTCCTTGTCCATGGAAAGTACAGCACCATTAGCAGGAAAACATCCACAAAGAGATATTTTAGGGAACACAATTTGGAATCAGAATTACTGAGATTTCAATCTATCATTGCAAATTTAATAGCATGAATTAAATTTCGTGATTTAATGATTTAATTCATTTTCATTTAAACACAACCCCACTGTCCTGGCAATCTTCACATTTGCTTATGGACAGCACAAATTTATAAATTTATCATTAGCATTTACTAATCAGTTTTTAAAGAGAAATTCTAGCCTTGTTTTATGAAGCTTACTTAATTATAAAAGACAGAAAGACAAATAATTAATTTTTAAGGAAGCTTCACTTTCGAAATGGAAGCATCTGGCAACATATTTCATTTGCTAAAATCGTTCCTGATTATAGAGTCCAAAGGAATACATTAAAAGCAAAATAAACAAATGCTGAAACTGTTACATTTTTTTCAATGAGAAAATAAACCTGAAACAAATGTTAATCGCAAGCCTTGGTGGGATATTTGAAGTTTATTATACAGATCACTAATTTGTGAATTACTGAGATTTTGTTTACATTGGAACCAAAAGCAGACATGATTATTCTTTGTTACCCAAAACATGTTGGCTGTATATGGAAAATTCAAAATTGCCTATGCCATAGCACATAAAATCCAAGGCAAAATGTTTTTGGAAGCCAAAATCATCAGCTCACATCAACAACAAAGCCCTAGCTGCCTGTTTTCACAGAAACTATGAGGGTCAATGAAATTAGTATCATTTACTTATACATGTATATTACTTGAAATCTATACTTCTTCAGTCATTAAATACATAAAGTTACCCACATGAGTGAGTATTGGTCCCTTGTGCTAAATCTCATAGATCTGAATCTCAGACTGTGAAAATGCAACTACTGAGGAAAAGATTTTACTTTATTTTTCAGAATGAATAATGAATCTTCCACAGAATGTCTGTATTTTACCTTTCTTCCTTAACACAAATTTAAATTGAACACAAATAGTGACATCATGAATTCCATTCCTTTCCAGAAGTATTAGTTGTGATACCACCTTCTGTGTATTCAAAAATCATTTGTAGCAGTCTCCCATAGGCAATTTCCATAATTCTCCAATAAAATACTGGCATTTAAGCTATCTATTTATAAATAAAAATCCCTAAGATTTAATAGCTAGGGTGTAATAATATATCAACATTTAAAACAGGACAACAGTGAGAAGCCACAAGAATGTACAGTATTAGAAGCTTCAATAGTCAACTACTAAAAAATAAATTGATACTCAGAAGTACTTTGCTATTGCCTCCTTTCCAGCAAGGAGAGAAAGCGATAAACCTAAGGTCACCCAGATGGCTTTCTGCTTAAGGTGGGACTAGATTTATCTATCTATCTATCTATCTATCTATCTATCTATCTATCTATCTATCTATCTATCTATTTCTGGCGACGTTTCGACGAGGTCCCACTCATCATCTTCAGGCTGGTGTTTCTGTCCTTGTTCTCAGGCGAACACTGCGAGACCTGAGCTGCCTTCCTTCTATAAATATTGGTGGCTGGGTGTGGTTTGATGGCTCAGTGTTCGCCTGAGAACAAGGACAGAAACACCAGCCTGACGATGACGAGTGGGACCTCGTCAAAACGTCGCCAGAAATTTCCAAATCCTACACGGGAAGAAACCCGAATATACCAAGACCGTCATACCTGTACCCGTGAAAATCTACGAAAACACACACACACACACACATATATATTTGATTTCGTAGATTTTCACGGGTACAGGTATGACGGTCTTGGTATATTCGGGTTTCTTCCTTCCTTCTATAAATACTGGTGGCTGGGTGTGGTTTGATGGCTCAGCAATTGCCTGCTGTGTAGAAACTTCCTGGTGAGTCAGTGGGGAAACATCTGGGGTCGTTGATGTAGCTGAAGTTTCTACACAGCAGGCAATTGCTGAGCCATCAAACTACACCCAGCCAACAGTATTTATAGAAGGAAGGCAGCTTAGGTCTCGCAGTGTTCGCCTTAGCACAAGGACAGAAACACCAGCCTGAAGATGATGAGTGGGACCTCATCGAAATGTCGCCAGAAATTTCCAAATCCTACACGGGAAGAAACCCGAATATACCAAGACCGTCATACCTGTACCCGTGAAAATCTACGAAATATATATATGTCACATGTTTTTTTTGCTGAATTTGAAAATTAAGGGACACTGGGATAGATCTATTTCAGCCATATTTTGGCCTCATCAGCTATCCATACCCACTGGGACTTGAACCTGCAACCTTTGCTTTGTAAGACAGAGAATTATCCTCTAGGCCAGCGTTTCCCAACCGGAGACACCGTCAGCTGTGCCACAGCGAGAGGCGGCGGAGGAGAGTGGGCGGATCGGGCGGGCAATGGGGCAGGGCAGAGAAGCCAGGGGCGCGTTTGGCCGGAGGCACCGTGGGGAGGCAGGGGCAGCCGCGGGCTCCCTTTACTCCTACTGCCGCACCTCCCTGCCCCTGCCTCCCCACGGTGCCTCTGGCCAAACGCGCCCCTGGCTTCTCCGCCCTGCCCCATTGCCCGCCCGATCCGCCCACTCTCCTCCTCCGCCGCCTCCTGCCTTGGGGTGAGCAATCCGGGAGTCCGGGACTGTGTGGCTTTGCGCCATGAAGAGAAAACGGCCGACTTTTCCCTGCTGCCGTTTTCTCTTCATGGCGCAAAGCCACACAGTCCCGGACTCCCCGATCGCTCGTTTCTCCGGTCAGCAAAGCCATCTGCCCAGGAAAGCGCCGCGCTGGCCGGAGAAGCGAGCGATCCAGGAGTCCGGGACTGTGTGGCTTTCGGCCAGGCTAACGGGAGGCGGCGCGAGGCCGGGCGCTGGGGACGTCTGGGAGGGCGAGGAGGCTGATGGCTGCTGCGCACTCCACTCTCTCTCGCTCTTTCTTTTTCTCTCTGTTGCTGGCGTGGTGAACGAGAGAGAAAGAGAGAGAGAGAGAAAGGAGGGGAGAGAGAATGAGAGAAAGAAAGCAAGAGAAAGAGAGGGAAAGAAAGCAAGAGAGAGAGAGAAAGAAAGGGGGGAAGGAGGGAGAGAGAAAGACATAGAGGGAGGGAAAGAGGGAGAGAGAAAGAGAGCAAAAAAGAGAGGAAGAAAGAAAGAAAGAAAGAGGGATGGAGAGAAAGAAGGGAAGGAAGGAAGAGACAGAAAGAGGGAGGAGAAATAGAGTGAAATGGAGGAAGAGATATTTTTTTTGTCCAAACTTTTCTTTAGCCCCCCAGCCCCCCCCTTCAGTGTTCCCCAGAATTTTGAAAACATGAATAATATGCCGCGGCTCAAAAAAGGTTGGGAAACACTGCTCTAGGCTACAGTATCCAATCCCTTCATACAGTATCCAATCCCTTCATACAGTATCCAATCCCATATATATACACACACACATAGTAAAATACATGATGAAGGTTATAGAGGAGATACTCATAGTAAAATATATCTAAGAAAGAATAGAAAAGAAGATATAGTAATGGAACATATCAATGAAAGAATAGAAAAAGAGATACATAGGAATAGAAGGTATAGGAGATATAGGAGATATCACAGTCTACTGGTTTCTATCCTGATCCCCTTAACCAATGCACCAAACTGGCTCTCAAGAGATTCCAATAAACAACTCTACGTCCTGCCCTTTTAAAAATAATTTAAAAATATGGTCTCTGCTTTGTGATTGCTGGCAATTCCTAAGAAAAAAATATTGATTACAGTATGAACATGGAACATAAGAAATATAACCACTGGAAAGCTGAACACAGTGAAGGATGTAATGAACTGATGCTTTAGGCATCTAAAGATTGAAGTAGACTGAAATTCGACACGTTCAGTCAGAAGATCATATTGTTTACTGCTCAGGAGAAGAAAAACAACAAGAGAAACTGTGTTGCTTTTATAGTCAGGAATGATATCACAAAGACAGTTCTTGGGTACAATGCAATGAATAACCAAATAACATCAATTACAATTTCTCAATCAGAGTTAAATGAGAGTTAAGCCCAGACCAAGAAAGCAGTTTACAAAAATGTCTCAGACAACCTCACCCTTAATTCAGATTGATGTCAGCCCTATAAGGTAAACTAAGACTTTTTGTAAACCTAAATCTACTTTATAGTAGATAGCTATAGCTACAGTTATAGCTATAGTACCAAAATCTTGGCAGTATGAATGTGCTTTCCTTCCTTTCTCTTTTATCTTCATCGGATGTTTTGAAAAACCACTTTCTTGGCCTGGGCTCATCTTATTTATCTGTGTTGCCTTGGTAGTGGATCTTTTCTGTGTCTTTCAGGGCCATCCTGTTTATTCACTACAATCAGACAAGTGTTAAGCTGATCAATTTCAATATATCAAGGGACAAAAGTTATCTCCCAAGCTGTAGATACAATCTTGAGCATATACCCACCATTTTCAAGGAGAACATTAGGAATTGCTTTGAAGTACTGAATGTCCTCTATTGAGAACCAAATAACTGTTGAATTGAAAAGATGAATGTGAAAAGAAACTATCAAAACCCCGCAACAAAAGAAATTAAACTGTATGTCATAACAGATGATGGAAATTGTCAAAGAGAGAGAGAAATCTAAACTGAGGAGAAATATCAAGAAGAAATGTAGCATAGAATTTCAAGCAGCTGTTAGAAGAGACAAGAAACAATGTTATGATAACATTGGTAAAGCTATGAAAGATGGAAACAGACATGGAAAAATATGGAACAGTTTCCAGAAGCTCTCTAAATTCAAGAGGTTATTGCAACTTTGAACTGATGTACTGAAGGGCATCAATTGTGGTATGGTGGGTGGCCATGTCAATACTGATGACTGTTTCAAAGAAGTAGTATGAAATTAATATATTGAAATTCTGTATAGTAGAGGTGTCAACATCCAAGTATAGGAGGAAAGGGTAATTCCCAGCTCTGCCGTAACTGCAGAACTAGAGTGAATTTATCTACTCTGAAGATATGTTTCAGGAAAGGGGACTGTAATTGTTCCAATATTTATTTATAACTCCCTGTAACTCCACACCATATGTTATAATTAAAACGTTTTGGCATTTTATAGCTTGAGAACTGAAGTTAGAGAACACATACTTACTTACTTACTTACTTACTTACTTACTTACTTATTTACTTACTTACTTACTTACTGATTTGATTTGATTTGATTTGATTTGTATGCCGCCCCTCTCCTTAGACTTGGACCGGCTAACAACAGTAATAAAAACAGCATGTAACAATCCAATACTAAAACAACTAAAAAACCCTTATTGTAAAACCAAACATACATACAAACATACCATGCATAAATTGTAATGGCCTAGGGGGAAAGAATATCTTAGTTCCCCCATGCCTGACGACAGAGGTGGGTTTTAAGGAGCTTACGAAAGGCAAGGAGGGTGGGGGGCAATTCTAATCTCCGAGGGAAGTTGGTTCGAGAGGGCCGGGGCCGCCACAGAGAAGACTCTTCCCCTGGGCCCCACCAAACGACATTGTTTAGTTGACGGGACCCGGAGAAGGCCCACAACTGGTCGCTGGGATTCGTGCAGCAGAAGGCGGTCCCTGAGATAATCTGGTCCAATGCCATGAAGGGCTTTATAGGTCATAACCAACACTTTGAATTGTGACGGAAACTGATCAGCAACCAATGCAGACTGCGGAGTGTTGGTGTTACATGGGCATATTTGGGAAAGCCCATGATTGCTCTCGCGGCTGCATTCTGCACGATCTGAAGTTTCCGAACACTTTTCAAAGGTAGCCCCATGTAGAGAGCATTACAGTAGTCGAGCCTCGAGGTGATGAGGGCATGAGTGACTGTGAGTAGTGAGTCCCGATCCAGATAGTGGTGCACCAGGCGAACCTGGGCAAACGCCCCCCTCGCCACAGCCGAAAGATGTTTCTCTAATGTGAGCTGTGGATCGAGGAGGACGCCTAAGTTGTGGACCCTCTCTGAGAGGGGCAATGACTCCCCCTCCCCAGGGTGATGGACGGACAGATAGAATTGTCCTTGGGAGGCAAAACCCACAGCCACTCCGTCTTATCCGGGTTGAGTTTGAGTCTGTTGACACCCATCCAGACCACAACAGCCTCCAGGCACCGGCACATCACTTCCACTGCTTCGCTGACTGGACAAAGGGTGGAGATGTAAAGCTGGGTATCATCTGCATACTGATGATACCTCACCCCATGCCCTTGGATGATCTCACCCACAGAGAAAGAGAGACAGACAGACAGACAGAGCTTAAACTAATTTGTTTCTTCCCCATTCAGACTTCAGTTAGGGCCACCTATTTGTTGCAGAAGAGACGGAGTAACGACACGGACACCAGAGCTGGATTTAAACTTGGGTCATTTTTATTAAAATAAATTTGCATAATTTAATTAATTAAATTAGCATGAATTAGCATAAATTTGCATAAATCAACATATTCAACTATGACCCGGAAACAGTGGACCTGCAGGGTCAAACAAACACTTCCGGGGCGGAAATGACGTAAAAGGTCAACATTCCTGGGCAACTAAAGGGCGTAGTCGATGCTGGTCCAGGTGAGGGACCTCTCCCTCACCTGCGACCCCTGCCATGCACTCGCATGAGGGGGGTCCCTGCCCGGCTCACCCCTACCCTGGGACTTCAATAGCGGGACCCAAAGACAGGTTCCCCCCCAAGTGCGCAGGTAGCACCCACCATGAGCTTGGAGAGAACCTGTCAATCATCCCCAAAGATGCCCAAGGGAGAACGCGCAGTTGCTGAACCACCACCCAGATTTCCGCCCCTAACCTGCCTACCCAAATGACCAGAGGTAAGCCAATTAACCTATTAAATGCAAGCACCCCCTAACCGCACGTCCATCTCCCCAGTGTGGAATGGGCGAAAAAACAGCCCAGCCTAATGGGCGAGGCTGCAAAAAATTCCCATTTCGGCCCCCGAAGGCGACCCACCAGGCACACTGCAAAATAGGGAAGGGCCGGGTGGGTGTCTGCTCCAGTGCTGGGTCCGGGCGAAAAGGCTTGCCTCGAGGCCTGCCGCCCTTAAATAGGGCCAGCAAGCCCCGCCCGGTCCCCACGTCATGCCTGGCCACGTGGGGCCAGGCTTTCCCGGCCGAAATCTCGTCTCGCGAGATTTCGGCCGAAAACAAGATGGCGGCCGCCATAGAAGGGGTCCGAGTCTGCCCGGCCCTTCTGCAAAAGCGCCGTGGGCCGGTAAGTCGAGCCGGCGATATTGCAGAAGAGACGGAGTAACGACACGGACACCAGAGCTGGATTTAAACTTGGGTCATTTTTATTAAAATAAATTTGCATAATTTAATTAATTAAATTAGCATGAAATTAGCATAAATTTTGCATAAATCAACATATTCAACTATGACCCGGAAACAGTGGACCTGCAGGGTCAAACAAACACTTCCGGGGGCGGAAATGACGTAAAAGGTCAACATTCCTGGGCAACTAAGGGCGTAGTCGATGCTGGTCCAGGTGAGGGACCTCTCCCTCACCTGCGACCCTGCCATGCACTCGCATGAGGGGGGTCCTGCCGGCTCACCCCTACCCTGGGACTTCAATAGCGGGACCCAAAGACAGGTTCCCCCAAGTGCGCAGGTAGCACCCACCATGAGCTTGGAGAGAACCTGTCAATCATCCCCAAACATGCCCAAGGGAGAACGCGCAGTTGCTGAACCACCACCCAGATTTCCGCCCCTAACCTGCCACGGAGCGGGGGGTCAGATCTCTATCTTGGCCCCCCGACTCCCCCCTCTAACTGCGCCAGCTCACGCAGAGACCACTGCAGGTCCTGTAAGAAAAATGGTGTTCCTCTGTTCTGACGGAGGAAGACCAGCAGCGAGGTAAAGCCACCGCTGAACTATGGTGATGCAGGGACGGACCACTACCACCCTGCCTAATTCTCCGACTACCGTACCCCGGGCCTTAATAACTCCCCGCCTAATCCGGTGAAGGGCCCCTAAGAGAAATGGCGTCCCACCAAGCGATCCCCGGGGGGATCTCGACCACACCACTTGCGTGGAGGGCCGCACCGTGCGAAGCCACCGCAGGCTCCACGAGCCTGGCAGATCTAAAGTAGACCCCCAGGCCCACACAGGTCCTTGCCACCGAGGTGCAAGACCCACCACCTGGGCGCCGCAATGGGATGCAGCCCTCCCAGTACCAACTGGGCGCAGCAATGGGATGCCACCCTCCCAGCACACATCCAGGCGCAGCAATGGAATGCTGCCCCGGCACCAACTGGGCGCAGCAATGGGATGCCGCCCTCCCAGCACCAACTGGGCGCAGCAATGGGATGCCGCCCTCCCAGCACACATCCAGGCGCAGCAATGTGATGCCGCCCCTGGCACCGACTGGGCGCAGCAATGGGATGCCGCCCTCCCAGCCCCAACTGGGCGCAGCAATGGGATGCCACCCTACCAGCACACATCCAGGCACAGCAATGGAATGCCGCCCCCGGCACCAACTGGGCGCAGCAATGGGATGCCGCCCTCCCAGCACCAACTGGGCGCAGCAATGGGATGCCGCCCTCCCAGCACACATCCAGGCGCAGCAATGGGATGCCGCCCCTGGCACCGCTGGGCACAGCAATGGGATGCCGCCCTCCCAGCCCCAACTGGGCGCAGCAATGGGATGCCGCCATCCCAGGACCAACTGGGCGCAGCAATGGGATGCCGCCCTCCCCGCACCACCTGGGCGCAGCAATGGGATGCCGCCCTCCCAGGACCAACTGGGCGCAGCAATGGGATGCCGCCCTCCCAGGACCAACTGGGCGCAGCAATGGGATGCCGCCCTCCCAGCAACCACCTGGGCGCAGCAATGGGATGCCGCCCTCCCAGGACCAACTGGGCGCAGCAATGGGATGCCGCCCTCCCAGGACCAACTGGGCGCAGCAATGGGATGCAGCCCTCCCAGCACCACCTGGGCGCAGCAATGGGATGCCGCCCTCCCAGGACCAATCTGGGCGCAGCAATGGGATGCCGCCCACCCAGCATAGCGGTAGAAACGCCCGTCCTACTGCACACCCCGTCTCCCCCGCCAGACAACAAGGACCCAGCCGCCACAATGGCAGGGTCCCCACCCCCGACGGCACCGTGTTGCTGAGCGGTCTCGGAGCGCTCATGACCCAAAGCAACACCGTCGGTCCATCCTGGCGGGGTTGAATAGAAGGGGACCAAAGGGAGCCCTGGCCTAAGATCATACCCCGGACCCTCAACTGGCCGTTCCAAGCCTAAAACAGGCTGTCGACCGCCAGCGGTCGGCATCCCCGAATCCTCAGTATCGAGAACACCATCACCGCACTAGAGGCGGCGCCACTGCGGAACGAGCGTTCCACAAGCGGCGGGATCCACGCTTGGCCTAGCCAAACCCTGTACTCCTAAACCCGCCCGACTAAGGCAATGAGATGGAAGGCCAAAAGGACCTAGCAACCAGCGATAAGGCCCTGGCCAGCCGTCCCGCATCTTCACTATGCGGAACTCACCAGAAATCCACAAACCAGCCCCGCCTTAGACAAAAGGCGAGGCCGGCCACCTGGACCTAAAGTCGTAACTGAAAGGCCACTCTGCCTAAACTGGACACAAATATGGCCAGGTACACAACTGGGGCAGGCCAGCTATAGGGGTAACCCGTATCCTGCCTGAACTCCCCGAACTCTGCACCTGTCTGCTGCGAATCCCCCAGAGTGCCAGGCACCACAGAGAGGGCCATAGCCCAGCAGACCTTTACTCCCCTACGCCCGGGAGCCCCCCCAGACTCCAAAGGCGGCCGGGGAACGCCTCTGGCGACTCCCGGGCCCACGGGGTCAGGGTCCAAAACCTGGACAACTGACCACGGGACAAGGCATCAGCGACCCCGTTATCCACCCCGGGGATATGCCTAGCCAAAAACAATGCGTTTAGGGACAAGGACCTGTGCACAAAATGACGAACAAGCCGCATGACCCCGTCGCTCTTAGAGGACAGGGCATTCACCACATGGACAACCGCTAGGTTGTCACACCAAAAGTGCACAGACTTGTCCCTAAACTGCTCCCCCCAAAGCTCCAAGGCCACTATTAAGGGGAAGAGCTCTAAGAACGTAAGGTCCTTAACCAACGAAGAGGCACTCCAGTCCGGAGGCCATGCCGACCAGCACCCCTGGACACCTAACACTACCCCGAAACCACAAGTCCCCGCGGCATCAGAGCAGAGCTGTAACTCAGCTTCCAAAGTCGCTCGTGCCTCCAGAAAGCCAAACCATTAAACCTAACCAAGAAATCCCGCCACACGCTGAGGTCAGCCCTGACCCCAGCGCAAAGGCGGGTACGATGATGGGGCAGACGGAGCCCCTCCATCGTGTCTTACAACCTCCTGGAAAAGCCCTACCAGGAACAACCACCCGACAGGCAAAAGTAAGAATGCCTGCCAATTCCTGAAGCTGCCGTAGGGTAACCCTCCAGCAGCCCAGCACCTCATCAAGCTTTCTTCTGATCTTAAGCAACTTCTCTAGGGGCAATCTGGAAGATTGCACCTCCGAGTCCAATTCAATACCGGGAAAGGTAATCCTGGTGGCGGGGCCCTCGGTCCCCTCAGAGGCTAAAGGCCCCTTCAACAGAGCGCAAAGGGCTTCGAAGACCAGCATTAGAGCAAAACATTGCTCTAAACGTGCAGGCCACGCCAACAAGAATCCATCAAGGTAGTGAACGACCGATCCCAGACCGTTGCGCCTCCTGGGCGCCCACTCCAAGAAGGTGCTAAAACTCTCAAAAAGAGAGCATGAGACAGAGCAGCCCACTGGCAGTACCCTGTCCACAAAAACCCCACCTTCGAAAGGAAGCCCAGAAGCCCGAATCCGTCTGGGTGTATGGGGAGGAGCCGGAAATGCCGACTCACTGTCGCATTTTCCAATAAGGGCTCCAACCCCACACTTCCTAACCATAGTCACGGCCGCATCAACGGATGCGTACCGCACCGAACAAAGTTCGTCAGGAATGAAATCATTCACTGACTCCCCGTTAGGAAAAGACAAGCGGTGAATCAACCTAGATTCACCACTCGCCTTTCCGGGGACCACCCTGAAAGGGGACCCCAGGATACGGGAAGGGCGGCTCCGGGAAGGGCCCAAGGGGCCCTTCCCCTGGCCACCTCCTCCGCCATTCTGGACCGAACAATGCCTTCAAGTCCCACAACCGACCTGAGGTTGTCGGACCTGAAGGCTTGCCCAAACCCCCATGCAAGGGATCCTGAATCCCTGTGAGAAACCTAGCCAGAGAGCAGCCGCTCTCGAGCAAGGGTGGTAGTCCCTCAACCAACCCTCGAGCGTGCTTACAACACCGTTGCAGCAAAGCCCCGACATGCAGCGAACGGGTCCCACTCTGTGGTGGCCCCCGTACCTAATACCCCCCAGCCCCAACGGGAAAGCCGGCAAAAGGGGCGGGGGCACTACGGCCTGCGTTGGCGGGGTCCGAACCCCCCCGCCCGACACACCAGGCCATAGCAAAAAGCTGCCCCAGGGGCCCGTGCCCCCGCAAAAGGGGCCGGCGGGGGGCCAAACCCGATTAAAGGTGCCCCCCCCAAACCCCCCAAGAAAAATCAGGACCGGGTGGCCACCCACCGTAATCCCCCCAGCAGGACCCACCGGGGGGGGGCCTCCTAGCTACCCTGGCCAAGGGCCTCATCACCTTCCTAGGCTACCAAATATTAAAATAATTAATGTTTGGCGATAACTGTTGTACTGAAGTTTGACTACGACTTCACTGAAAGAGTAGTAGATCCTTGAAACAAACTTCCAGCAGACTTGGTATATGAATCCCCAGTAACAGAATTTAAACATGTTTGGGATAAAGATATGAACATTATAAGGGCAGACTAGAGGGACCAATAGGTCTTTTCCTGCCTTCTGTGTGTCTATAGAAAGATATTAAATAATATTAACCACAATTATCAATATTATTATTATTATGTATGATTTGTTTTACACCACAGTTCTTTTTTTAACAAGAATGAAAGAGGGCAGCAAATGGCCGCAGCCCAAACGGGCAGCGCAGCAGCAGAAAGCTGCCGCCAAGGGCCTAACTGCCCTCTTAACAGGGGCCACGAATGGGGGGGGAGGCGCACACGCGAGCCCTCCACCCGTTCCCGAGGGGGCGACCGGACGATCCCCCCCCCGGATGAAACAGAGGGGCCAGCAGCCGCAGACGGCACAGGCCCAGCCTTCCCGCCGGACCCGAAACCCCGGACCGCTCCACGAGCCTCCGATGAGGCTCCGAAGATGGCGACCGCAACACGCGGCCGCCTTTTACGAAGCGGGGGGGGGCGGGGCGGGGGCCTCACGCCGGACTGGAAGAAAGCCGCAGGCCTCGGAAGGCTGCTCCAGCTGCTCACCTGCAACCTCCTCCAGCCTCCCACAAGGCTTCCAAAAGCGGCGGCCGCCCACGCGGCTGCCGAAAGGCCTCCAAGAGCAGACAGCCATGTGTCTGCTCCAGTGCTGGGTCCGGGCGAAAAGGCTTGCCTCGAGGCCTGCCGCCCTTAAATAGGGCCAGCAAGCCCCGCCCGGTCCCCACGTCATGCCTGGCCACGTGGGCCAGGCTTTCCCGGCCGAAATCTCGTCTCGCGAGATTTTGGCCGAAAACAAGATGGCGGCCGCCATAGAAGGGTCCGAGTCTGCCCGGCCCTTCTGCAAAAGCGCCGTGGGCCGGTAAGTCGAGCCGGCGATATTTCCAAAAACAACCACCTTAGACTTGATATTATTAATATTTAGGAAGTTATGTTTACAATAGAAACTAAACGTACTGTAATTCAACTAAAAATAACCTTATTTTCCTCTCAAGTTATGAGACATCACTAATGTACTATCTTCACAGAGCAGAATGTTTACATGATTATTTTTAATTTTAGAAGAATATAGAAAATCACAGGAAAAATTACTTATCTAAGGTAGTATTTGAAGAGAAGCCATGGAAGAGATTTAATAGAAGCCACCCACTGCCTATACAGCTCTGATCCATTGATGTTTACACATAAAATATTCAGCATACAGTATATTGAAAGCTTTTTACAAATTAAATTACAGATGATAAAAACTTTCACTGCTGTCCTAGGGCAGACATGAGTGACAAAATATGTCTCATGTACACACCATTGGAACAGGAATAAAACAAGATGTGTCGTGACATCATAGCCCACATTTCTTAGGTTTATGGTTAATACTAAACAATTATGGAAACATTAACACAGAGAGAATGTATGCAGGAACCAATTTCAATAGAAAGTGATGCAAAAAACATAATAAACCCAGCTTTCAAATAGAAATGCATCAAGCATTGATGAAAAACTCAGTGCTTAAAGGCTGCAAGAGAGCAATTAGCTAAAATGATATATCAACCTATCGTACAGGCTGTGTGTCTTAGAATTTAAAAAAGACATATCTACTTATACTGAAGAAGCAAGATGTAGAACAATAAACTATTAAACTACTTAATTGATTCTGCATATAAACAACATTTTCCTTAAGAGTTTCTAACAAATAGAGCTGTTCATACATAAACACATGGCCATGCTGGCTGGGGAATTCTGGGAGTTGAAGTCCAAATATCTTCAAGTTGCCAAGGTTGGGAAACACTGCTATACTATGCAGGTTGACAGAGTTATGCAAAGTGAAAGAAAAGAGTAAGAATTCCAAGTCAAATTAATGAAAGCAGACAGTAAACAAAATACAGTATATGAAATAAATGCCGTAATAGTTTTTGCTTTCTGTTAGTTTTTATGCTGGTAATGTTTGTACATTTTCTAATCATGGCTTTTATAGACAGTTGGAGGGCAACATATTTTTACCTGTGGTTTTGTTTCTTATAAATTGAGTTAATTATATGTCATATAAACTTACGTATTAAATAAATACATTGTCAAATTTCAGAAAAGGCAAATTAACTCAGCTAAGAAAGATTCAGGGCATCTTGCCATATTCCACAGCCGTCTATGCTCCTTAGTAAATAGAGTTACTATTTACTATGCACTATGGCATTGCATAGATTAAGGGCATGGGTCAAAGTCATTATTTTTCTTGTCTTCCTATTCAGGACTTCTACATCAGACTATGGAGTCTCTGCTTACCAAAGAGCATAGGTGAGAAGGAATATGCAAGTATACCAGATGCTTAAATAAACAAAAATGCCATTAGAAGAATATCTGAAGAACAGCAAAAAAGACACTGAAGTTACTACACCAAGAAGCCTTACTTACTACTAAAAAGACTAAACTAGCTTAAAAGGAATACTAAATTAGAACAGAAAAGAGACATGACCCCCCCCCTCAAAACAACCCCCAACAACAAGTCCTCACCCACAACTAGCAATCACTGGAAGTCTGTGTTCTGCCGAGCTCTCTGGAAGACTCCTCCCACAAATACACAGATACAATTTCAGACACATACACACACATTTGAAAATTCAAAACAATGTTCTTTATACCAAAAATGCAAATAAACAGAGCACTCTTTTTGTATAGCAAAGAGCACTTGTCTCCAAACAAATTGGTAATTTGTACAAGTCCCTTATCAGTTCTGTGATACTTAGCTTGCAGCTGTGAGGCAATTCAAAGTCCTTCTTTCACAAAGTGAAACACACTTTGCTCTGGGTTAGTTTCAAAGCGGGGAAAAATCAGCACACAAAGATCAAAGTCAGCAAAGCAGTCATGAAACACAACAATCAGATAATCCTCCACAATGGCCAAACCCACAGGCTGCTATTTATAGCAGCCTCACTAATTACCACAGCCCCACCCAACCACAGGTGGCCTCATTTTCTTTGATAATAATCTCTCAGTTGTTGTTGCCTATGCATCGCTCTCCGCATGCGTGGCTGTATCATTAACTCTTGTTCTGAATCCAAGGAGGAGCTAGATAATTGATCTCCTTATGAGCTGTCTGCCACACTCTCCTCCTCCCTGTCACTCATGTCTTCTTGGTCAGAGGAGCCTTCATCATCAGATTCCATGGGGGGGGGCAAAACAGGCCTGCAGCATGTGGATGTCTCCCCCACATCCACAGTCCTTGGGGCAGGAGCAGAGGCAGAGCTAACCACAACAGTCTGGAAAGGGTAAGAAGAGCTAATTCTGGTTCCACAAAACCAAAGCCAAAATTGAGAACAAAACAATAGACAGCAAATGCTTCTTCTGCAAAGAAACTGAATAAACAGTAAACCACCGAGCTAGCTGCTCACATAGTTCACATAGACTGATTACAAAATAACATGCATGACAAATAGGTGCATTATTCTTCTCTTCCTTCCTAGTATCTATCTCTCCCCACTTATTACTATAACCATGTTGCTTGTATCTTTCAATTTATACTGTTTTTATTTGTTTCCTGGTACACTTTGACAGCTTATTAGTAACCTTGACTATCACTAAGTGTTGTTTATTTTTATTCTTGATGAATGTATTTTATTCTCCTTATGTACACTGAGAGCATATACACCAAAGACAAATTCCTTGTGTGTCCAATCACACTTGGCCAACAAAGAATTCTATTCTGTTCTATTACCCTCTCCTCTCGGCTCCGCTCCGCTCCTCTCCTATCCAATCCTACCCTATTCTATTAGAATATCTGCAAGAAAATAACATTCACCTGCAAACATTCACTAAATCAACAAAGTAATAGATAATAACAATAGCATTTAGACTTGTATACCACTTCATAGGGCTTTTACAGCCCTCTCGAAGTGGTTTACAGAATCAGCATATCACCCCCAACAATCTGGGTCCTCATTTTACCCACCTCGGAAGGATGGAAGGCTGAGTCAACCTTGAGGTGGTGGTGAGATTTGAACTGCTGAACTACACCTAGCAGTTAGTTGAAATAACCTGCAGTGCTGCACTCTAACCACTGCACCACCCTGGCTCTGATAATGAAGATGATAAGGTGCTCTGGGACTTTAAAGTTCAAATAGAGAAGCATCTGCCACATAACACTTGACAATTGTTGATAAGAAAGACAAAAATGTCTAAATATGGGACATTGTAGCACCCAGAGAGAGCAGAATGGAAGAGAAAGAACTGGAGAAATATCACCAAATACCTGCAATTAGAAGTAGAATGACTATGGCAAAAAAGCAAACATAGTAGAAATACTAATTTTTGCCTTTAGGTGCACTCTCAAAACTCTTAAAATTGGCATTGAGAAAAATCACCAGCAGTCAGCTATAAATGGCAGCTTTACTTGGAATAGCTTACATCCTGCTAGGACACTTTTGATATTATTAAACAACAATACCCACCTCTGAAGTCCTTGGGCAAAAATGGCAAATCCTGTCCAAACATCTAGCTGACTGTGTGACCAATCATAATAACATAAGAAGGAGGTATGTCTTTGCTTACATCAAGCCTTAATTGTGTGGAACAGTATTTGGCAGCTTTCAGATGAATTTGTGGTAGTTGAAAATTCTAGATATTGGAGCCCACGCATCCAAAAGCTGCCAAAGTTGACAAATGCTAACATAGATCATATATGAAAATGCATGATTATTAAATAACTAATTTCATTTTTGAGGAAGCCTTAAAAATGTTAATGTAAGAACCAAATGTGGAGAAACAGAGAGCCACTGATTAAGAAAGAGAATGAAATAAGGATGAATATGATCCCCATTTTTATTCCATTTATACACCAAATGTTTGTTTATTCATTTATTTATTTATTTTGTCCAATACACAATGAGGGTTTTAGTGGGTATATATCTATATACACAGAGTAAAATACATGATGAAGGTTATAGAGGAGATACTCATAGTAAAATATATCTAAGAAATAATAGAAAAGAAGGTATAGTAATAGAACATATCAATGAAAGAATAGAAGAAGAGATATAGGAATAGAAGAAAGGAATAGGAGATATAGGAGAGCAATAGGACAGGAGACGGAAGGCACTCTAGTGCACTTGTACTCGCCCCTTACTGACCTCTTAGGAATCTGGATAGGTCAACCGTAGATAATCTAAGGGTAAATAAAGTGTTGGGGGTTTGGGGATGACACTATGGAGTCCGGTAATGAGTTCCACACTTCGACAACTCGGTTACTGAAGTCATAATTTTTACAGTCAAGTTTGGAGTGGTTAATATTAAGTTTAAATCTGTTGTGTGCTCTTGTTTTGTTGTGGTTGAAGCTGAAGTAGTCGCCGACAGGCAGGACGTTGCAGCATATGATCTTGTGGGCAATACTTAGATCTTGTTTAAGGCGTCTTAGTTCTAAACTTTCTAGGCCCAGGATTGAAAGTCTAGTCTCGTAGGGTATTCTATTTCGAGTGGAGGAGTGAAGGGCTCTTCTGGTGAAGTATCTTTGACATTTTCAAGGGTGTTAATGTCTGAGATGCGATATGGGTTCCAAACAGATGAGCTGTATTCGAGGATGGGTCTGGCAAAAGTTTTGTAAGCTCTGGTAAGTAGTGTGAGATTGCCAGAGCAGAAGCTACGTAGGATTAGGTTTACAACTCTTGAAGCCTTCTTCACTATATTGTTGCAGTGGGTTTTGGCACTTAAATCTTTTGTTATTAGTATATCAAGGTCTTTAACCAAGTGGGGATTATCTGTGATAATTTGATTATTCAGTTTACTCAAACACTGAATGCACCCGACATTTACATTTTACTCAAATGTAAGGGGGACAGAACTGCAATGGATGACGGTTGGGGGGGAAAAGGAGGCCATAATACTAGGTTTGAGAAGTACTATTAGAAGGATTTAGAATAGTTAATGATGAAAATAAAAATGCAAAGTGAAAAATCTAGTTGCATGTTAAATACCAAGAAGATTCAAATAATGTCAGGCAGAATGCTTAGTGCATTAAAAGTTCACCCTGAAGAAATAAAAGATGAAGGGTGAACTGGAGAAGTAGCATTATTCTAGCAAGGAAGGCAATGACAAAATTAGACAAAATGATGATTGATTCCTGTGACAGAATCATTAACAGGAAGTTGCACAGCTGTAAAAAGACCAAGGGAAAGAAAGTAGATGGAACCAGAATGGGTTTATTATGAGAAATAATTTACTATTGTTAATCAATCTTGGAGCAAAAAAGTCTGACTTCTCTCTCCAAGCAATGATCATCAAGCAGAAATTTACATTTTTGATCTGAGTAGATGATCAACTAGAAACATTATTTCTAGTTTATGATTTGCTTGGTAAACATTAAGATGAAGGATAAGGTAAGATGGGAACATCAATTAAGTTTCAGATTTATACTTGAAGCTCGGTGACATTTTGAAATGGGGAACATTTATTCATGAACTCACCAGAATCAAGCGTAATTCAGTGGCATACAACTATTTATTTATTTAGTATATTAGTACTCTAATGTTGAACAAAACCTGTTTGCTCTTCCCTTTCATTGTATAAATTTATGTGCATAACATTGGGTTTAAACATATAATTTGGGGAGAAATATATATAATAAAGTTCTATTTTTTTTTTTCAAAATACCAAAATAATTTGTCCATTTAAGACCCGAGGTACACCTATCTCATTATAGTTCACATTTTAAAAAGGTAAGAAATTGAAAGTTAAAACTGACGCCTGTATAGCTACATCCATAGTTAGCAATGATACCATGTGAAGATAAAAATTGTGTTTGCTTACAGCCGAGTCTCATCCACCAACATTTTTTCTTGAATTTTCAGATCCATATCTAACTGGAAAGGAAGTCTCACAGATCAGGAAAGATATCCAAAATTGTTATGGTTCTACAAATCATTAGAGCTTTTTGTGTGACATTGTACAATGTCATTGTTGATCATGTACTCTACTTCTTAAGGTACCAGTTTTAGTTTCCAATTACTTGGTTCATTTTGATCTTTACTCTGATCTTAAGTTCATAATGTTTTTTTAATCAGTGAAACATTCTGTTATTTAGAGCAATCATCACAATCTAATCCCAGTGAATGAAATGAATAACTCACCAGAGTAGACTGATTTAACAATGTCAAATGAATAAAACTGGAGTTTGGCCCTCTGCCTAAATATAACTCCAATTAGCTCCTGCTTTATTAAACAAGACCAGCCAGTGCTATTTCTAAAGCATAATTGCCATGATAATTATAGCCCTTAAGATTCCATGAAAATGATGCAGAACACCACATGCAATTTATGAATTAAAGCAAAATATAATATAAAGTTTTCCAAAGAGACCCATGCATATGCCTTGATTATGCTAAAACAGTTTGTTGTCATTAGCTGCAGACCCTCTTGTGGGTCACTTTAACTACATTAAAGCTAATGTGATCATTTTCTGCTCTTAAAAAAATTAAAGCCCAAAATTGAATGTTCGGATGGTTTTGCCTCCTATTTTCTTAAATTAGAAAGCTGTTTTCCTGATGATGTCAGCCCTTGAAGCTTCCCAATTCCCCTGAGGATACTTTAACTGTAAGAGTTTTATAACCATACCATGGTTTCAAAATGCATTTTCTATTTATCTTTCTGTACAGGCTGTAAAGAATTACTTAGCAGCAATATATCTTTTATAGTGGCTTAAAAAAATAGCATACTTCCTTGCTAACTTTCATGCAGGTATCAGAACATTAAGAAACCCTTGTTTTGTGTTCCATAGACCATAGCTTTTAAAAAAAATCCTTTTCTTCTTGGGAAAAGCATTAGCTTTGGGGAGGGGGTTCAAAAGAAAGGACAATTTTGATTAAATGTTTGTGGGGTAACATTGCATTCCTGACCTCATATAATTAAGGAGAAGTACAGTTCAAAGATTTGAAGGATTGTACCTCAATATCCCTACTGAGGCAGAGTTGATAGGAAGACTCATATCAAGTAACTTCTGCAAGTACTTGGTAATTTTTTGGAGCATTTTGAAAATTTGATCATTTTCTATTGCTTTTGGGGTGGCTGCATCTAGTACAAAATGATTCAGTATTACTTATGTATTTGAACACTAAGAATGTCCGATCGAAGAAGAATTTATGCCTTTGAACTCTGGTGCTGGCAGAGTTACTGGGTGTACCATGGACAACCAGAATAACTAACAGAAATGTGTTAAATCGTATGAATCCACATCACCAGAAGCTAAAATCATAAGAGTATGTATGATTTACTGTGTCCATGTTGTGTTTGCAAATCCATTGGAGAAGGCAATGGTTAGCAGACAAAGAAGAAGGGACAAGCAAAGAACATGCTGGCTTGATAATATCAAATCTGATACAAAACTAAATATACAATAATTGAAAGAATTTGTACTTGACAGAGTAGCATGGAGAGCACTTGCCTATATAGTCACTAAGAGTCAGACATGGATAAAAACAAAGCATTTATTATGTATATGGAGAAGGCTGAGATGAGGTGAAATTGGGTGGTAAGTAGCCAATGAATTTAGCCATCATTAAAATCCTGCTTGGGGGTGGGTGGGTTGCAGGTCCATTAAGGGCATAGGAGTCTATAGAGGGAAAAGATATTGCAGAAAGTTGTCTAACATGGTCAAAGTACAGTAAACTGAAAAGAATATAAATTCTGTTCTGGAAGTTTCAGCCCTGCAAAAAAATTGTCATTGTAAATTTTATCATAACTAGTCAATGACATGGAATGTAGGAAATTATTATAATACTCATTATTCCAACTTTGATATTGTGAGTTGACATGAAAGTCTTCAATGAAATCTGAAATGTCTTCAGGACAATGCATTGTGATAAAGATAAGAGCTTTGACTGTGTTTGTATGCATATATGTGTATGTCTATGCACGTCCTGCTCAAATTGCTAGCTTGATATTTATGGTTATATAATTTCAATTCTCATGTGTATTATATGGAAAAGATACTGCCAAGGCAATGGTCAGATATAAAAGGGAACTAAGCCTGGTCTAAGAAAGTAATATGAGAAAGCATTTCTGGAAGGTTTTTCCCTAGTGCACATGAAGATAAAGGGAAGGAGGATTTTACATTCAGACTTGTAACTTCTGTTATTGATACGATTATAGTAAAATAAGTACTGATTTGCACGGCATTGATTCCTTAGTTTGCTCTATTTTGAAGGACTGACACTTCCCCAACCTACCACCTTGATGAAATCTGGGATCTCTTGTGGTGATCATTTACCAGTAGATTATTCCTACAATACAGGATTCCGTCCCCTGTCCTATTGCTCTCCTATATCTCCTATACCTTTCTTCTATTCCTATATCTCTTCTTCTATTCTTTCATTGATATGTTCTATTACTATATCTTCTTTTCTATTATTTCTTAGATATATTTTACTATGAGTATCTCCTCTATAACCGTCACCATGTATTTTACTATGTGTATATAGATATATACCCACTAAAACCCTCATTGTGTATTGGACAAAATAAATAAACAAATAAATAAATACATGAAAAATGTTTCTATCAACAAATGGAAGTAAGCATAAGAAGCCACAGCATCAAGCTTTTAGTATGGGAGCTATATTATTCAAGAGGAGGTTTTGGTGTAAATGTAACTGTAGAGTAGTGCAACTCATATGTCAACTTGGCTATTATTGTTTTCTTTGATGCTTGCTGCCAGCTACCATGGAAATGGAGAGAGGGAGCAATGGGTATTAGGGAGGGGAAGCATGCAGATGGTGTGAGACTGGAATTGCTGAGAAGCAATGGGGAGGCTTGGACTCAGAGGGGCCAGCTTGGGTTAACATCTTCAAGGCCAACTGTCCTGGGAATGGCAGGCACAGGTGACATAGAGCGCTTGAACCAGAGATGTACCCAAAACACTTTCCTGGCCAATGATTGGATTCTGGTTGACTGAATACTGGAGGGGTGTGTGGATTTGGGGTTATTTTCAATTTGCCTTTTCGCATGTATTTGCTTCAGATTTTGTCTGACTTTTGCTGCAATCAGTTATTTCCTAGTAAAAGCACATTTTCTCTGAATCTATGGAGTTTCTTTCCTAGGGTGATCAGAGGCAGTCCTGAAGGTAGAATTTCAGGATCAAGACCAGCAGGGTGGGGTTCTGGATTATCCCGCTGCTGGTTTGCTCAGGAACATGCCCCTCATGGGTGTGCACACATTTGCAATACTTTAAAAAGGCTTCTGCTCATGAGCAGAAGCAAAAAACAAAATGGTGGCACCTATGGCCGAGAGAACAGGCTCAGAGGCATGACAGGTCTGGGTTGCTGCCGGTTCCAGGCTGCCAAGTTACTACCAGTTCTAAAGAACTGGTCCAAATGGGGAGGAACCCACCTCTGAAGACTAGCCAATTTTTTTTCATTTCCCAATATATTTTCAATGTTGTCAAACTCCTGAGAATAATCCCTCTGCTCTACCATTAGACACAGAATGTGAACTTTTAAGTCCTGGTCTTAATAGGAACTCTGAAATGCTTATACAGTGGAACCCTGACATACGAGCAGCTCTACTTACGAGCTACTCGAGATACGAGCTGGGAGAGTAGAGAAATTTTTGTTCGACTCACGAGCTTCCATTCGGGATACGAGCCGAGAAGAGCCGGCCTGGCTTGCTTTGCTTCCGAGCTGATGCAGAGCCGAATAAAGCGTCACGCCCCTCTGACGCTTTCGGCGGCTTCCGAAGCGATGCTGGGCTCTTTTGCCGCCAAAAGCGTCAGGGGGGCGTGACGCTTTATTTCTCCGAAGCAAAGCAAGCCAGGCCGGCTCTTCTCAGTACAATATCCAGCTCTTGGTGAGTCCTTGGCTTCTGCTGGGGGTGCAGAAGCGGGCGGGGGGGGGCGGCAAAAAAAACGCCCGGACAAGCACTTGCTGCGAGGCGGGCGGGGGGGGGGCAAAAAAAACACCCGGACAAGCACTTGCTGCAAGAGGCGGGCGGGGGGGGGGCGGCAAAAAAAAACGCCCGGACAAGCACTTGCTGCGAGGCGGGCGGGGGGGGGCAAAAAAAACGCCCGGACAAGAACTTGCTGCGAGAGGCGGGCGGGGGGGGGGGGCGGCAAAAAAACCGGGGCACTTTCGCTGCGAGTGGCGGGAAAAAATAAGCAAGAAAAAATAAGCGGCTTTTCCGCTGCCTCCTAAAGCGGGGAAGTTCGCCAGGAGGCAGCAGAAAAGCCGCGCGTGTCTTTTAAAACATCGGAGCCGGAATGGGGAGGCTCTCAATCAACCCCCGAGTCCGGGTTCGGGGCTCGGAGGCTGATTAAAAGCCTCCCCGTGCCGGCTCTGATGTTTTAAAACACACGCGCGGCGTTTCCGCTGCCTCCTACAGCGGGGAAGTTCGCCAGGAGGCAGCAGAAAAGCCGCGCGTGTCTTTTAAAACATCGGAGCCAGCATGGGGAGGCTCTCAATCAACCCCCGAGTCCGGGTTTGGGGCTCGGAGGCTGATTAAAAGCCTCCCCGTGCCGGCTCTGATGTTTTAAAACACACGCGCGGCGTTTCCGCTGCCTCCTACAGCGGGGGCGTGTGTTTTAAAACATCGGAGCCAGCATGGGGAGGCTCTCAATCAACCCCCGAGTCCGGGTTCGGGGCTCGGAGGCTGATTAAAAGCCTCCCCGTGCCGGCTCTGATGTTTTAAAACACACGCGCGGCGTTTCCGCTGCCTCCTACAGCGGGGGCGTGTGTTTTAAAACATCGGAGCCGGCATGGGGAGGCTCTCAATCAACCCCCGAGTCCGGGTTTGGGGCTCGGAGGCTGATTAAAAGCCTCCCCGTGCCGGCTCTGATGTTTTAAAACACACGTGCGGCGTTTCCGCTGCCTCCTACAGCGGGGGCGTGTGTTTTAAAACATCGGAGCCAGCATGGGGAGGCTCTCAATCAACCCCCGAGTCCGGGTTTGGGGCTCGGAGGCTGATTAAAAGCCTCCCCGTGCCGGCTCTGATGTTTTAAAACACACGCGCGGCGTTTCCGCTGCCTCCTACAGCGGGGGCGTGTGTTTTAAAACATCGGAGCCAGCATGGGGAGGCTCTCAATCAACCCCCGAGTCCGGGTTTGGGGCTCGGAGGCTGATTAAAAGCCTCCCCGTGCCGGCTCTGATGTTTTAAAACACACGCGCGGCGTTTCCGCTGCCTCCTACAGCGGGGGCGTGTGTTTTAAAACATCGGAGCCAGCATGGGGAGGCTCTCAATCAACCCCCGAGTCCGGGTTCGGGGCTCGGAGGCTGATTAAAAGCCTCCCCGTGCCGGCTCTGATGTTTTAAAACACACGCGCGGCGTTTCCGCTGCCTCCTACAGCGGGGGCGTGTGTTTTAAAACATCGGAGCCAGCATGGGGAGGCTCTCAATCAACCCCCGAGTCCGGAGGAGGCGCAGCGGAAACGCCGCGCGTGTGTTTTAAAACATCAGAGCCGGCACGGGGAGGCTTTTAATCAGCCTCCGAGCCCCAAACCCGGACTCGGGGGTTGATTGAGAGCCTCCCCATGCCGGCTCCGATGTTTTAAAAACACACGCCCCCCGCTGTAGGAGGCAGCGGAAACGCCGCGCGTGTGTTTTAAAACATCAGAGCCGGCACGGGGAGGCTTTTAATCAGCCTCCGAGCCCCAAACCCGGACTCGGGGGTTGATTGAGAGCCTCCCCATGCCGGCTCCGATGTTTTAAAACACACGCCCCCGCTGTAGGAGGCAGCGGAAACGCCGCGCGTGTGTTTTAAAACATCAGAGCCGGCACGGGGAGGCTTTTAATCAGCCTCCGAGCCCCAAACCCGGACTCGGGGGTTGATTGAGAGCCTCCCCATGCTGGCTCCGATGTTTTAAAACACACGCCCCCGCTGTAGGAGGCAGCGGAAACGCCGCGCGTGTGTTTTAAAACATCAGAGCCGGCACGGGGAGGCTTTTAATCAGCCTCCGAGCCCCAAACCCGGACTCGGGGGTTGATTGAGAGCCTCCCCATGCCGGCTCCGATGTTTTAAAACACACGCCCCCGCTGTAGGAGGCAGCGGAAACGCCGCGCGTGTGTTTTAAAACATCAGAGCCGGCACGGGGAGGCTTTTAATCAGCCTCCGAGCCCCAAACCCGGACTCGGGGGTTGATTGAGAGCCTCCCCATGCCGGCTCCGATGTTTTAAAACACACGCCCCCCGCTGTAGGAGGCAGCGGAAACGCCGCGCGTGTGTTTTAAAACATCAGAGCCGGCACGGGGAGGCTTTTAATCAGCCTCCGAGCCCCAAACCCGGACTCGGGGGTTGATTGAGAGCCTCCCCATGCCGGCTCCGATGTTTTAAAACACACGCCCCCCGCTGTAGGAGGCAGCGGAAACGCCGCGCGTGTGTTTTAAAACATCAGAGCCGGCACGGGGAGGCTTTTAATCAGCCTCCGAGCCCCAAACCCGGACTCGGGGGTTGATTGAGAGCCTCCCCATGCCGGCTCCGATGTTTTAAAACACACGCCCCCGCTGTAGGAGGCAGCGGAAACGCCGCGCGTGTGTTTTAAAACATCAGAGCCGGCACGGGGAGGCTTTTAATCAGCCTCCGAGCCCCAAACCCGGACTCGGGGGTTGATTGAGAGCCTCCCCATGCCGGCTCCGATGTTTTAAAACACACGCCCCCGCTGTAGGAGGCAGCGGAAACGCCGCGCGTGTGTTTTAAAACATCAGAGCCGGCACGGGGAGGCTTTTAATCAGCCTCCGAGCCCCGAACCCGGACTCGGGGGTTGATTGAGAGCCTCCCCATGCTGGCTCCGATGTTTTAAAACACACGCCCCCCGCTGTAGGAGGCAGCGGAAACGCCGCGCGTGTGTTTTAAAACATCAGAGCCGGCACGGGGAGGCTTTTAATCAGCCTCCGAGCCCCGAACCCGGACTCGGGGGTTGATTGAGAGCCTCCCCATGCTGGCTCCGATGTTTTAAAACACACGCCCCCGCTGTAGGAGGCAGCGGAAACGCCGCGCGTGTGTTTTAAAACATCAGAGCCGGCACGGGGAGGCTTTTAATCAGCCTCCGAGCCCCAAACCCGGACTCGGGGGTTGATTGAGAGCCTCCCCATGCCGGCTCCGATGTTTTAAAACACACGCCCCCCGCTGTAGGAGGCAGCGGAAACGCCGCGCGTGTGTTTTAAAACATCAGAGCCGGCACGGGGAGGCTTTTAATCAGCCTCCGAGCCCCAAACCCGGACTCGGGGGTTGATTGAGAGCCTCCCCATGCCGGCTCCGATGTTTTAAAACACACGCCCCCCGCTGTAGGAGGCAGCGGAAACGCCGCGCGTGTGTTTTAAAAACATCAGAGCCGGCACGGGGAGGCTTTTAATCAGCCTCCGAGCCCCAAACCCGGACTCGGGGGTTGATTGAGAGCCTCCCCATGCCGGCTCCGATGTTTTAAAACACACGCCCCCGCTGTAGGAGGCAGCGGAAACGCCGCGCGTGTGTTTTAAAACATCAGAGCCGGCACGGGGAGGCTTTTAATCAGCCTCCGAGCCCCAAACCCGGACTCGGGGGTTGATTGAGAGCCTCCCCATGCCGGCTCCGATGTTTTAAAACACACGCCCCCGCTGTAGGAGGCAGCGGAAACGCCGCGCGTGTGTTTTAAAACATCAGAGCCGGCACGGGGAGGCTTTTAATCAGCCTCCGAGCCCCAAACCCGGACTCGGGGGTTGATTGAGAGCCTCCCCATGCTGGCTCCGATGTTTTAAAACACACGCCCCCGCTGTAGGAGGCAGTGGAAACGCCGCGCGTGTGTTTTAAAACATCAGAGCCGGCACGGGGAGGCTTTTAATCAGCCTCCGAGCCCCAAACCCGGACTCGGGGGTTGATTGAGAGCCTCCCCATGCCGGCTCCGATGTTTTAAAAGACACGCGCGGCTTTTCTGCTGCCTCTTGGCGAACTTCCCCGCTTCAGCCGACGTCTTTTCCCCTCAGCCCTCGGGCTTGCACGCATTAATCGCTTTTACATTGTTTCCTATGGGAAACAATGTTTCGACATACGAGCTGTTCGACGTGCGAGCCTCCTTCCGGAACCAATTAAACTCGTAAGTCGGGGTTCCACTGTATTTCAGTTTTTATGAAAAGAATTTCAATGGAAGTCTATTTTGTTAAACTAGGGGATATATAATTATTAGACATGAAACTTCTCCCCCTCCCCTTAATCATCTTGGATGGGCTACAGGCTTTAACTTCAAATGGGCATTTATTCACAACACTTTTAACATTCCTAAAAGATTCCAGTAGTTTTCACTGAATTCTTCAAAACAAGTTTAGAAGACTACCAATTTCAAATATAGTTGAGATTAGATAAAATGTGTCTACACAAAAACTGTGATCCGAATATTATGGCAATTACTGTCTTTTTTATAAGAGAAAATAAAAAGGCTGCAATTTGTGATGCTGATGAGATGAACTGGGATAAAACATTATTTTGCTTCTAACTTTATTTGTTCCATTGATTGCATGATTTTCTCCTCTAGCAAGCCATGGAAACCAATCAAATGCTTTTATCTTGTACTGTATTCTTAAAGCAGCCTGCATTTATAGTCACTATGTATATTCACACAAAAATTGCTCAGTTCAGAAGTATTTTACAGTAATCAATTAAGCAACAAAACATAAGAAAAGCTAGTCAAAATGAGGAATACATTCATCAGACAATAACATTAGGAAAAAAAGGACAAAAACGTGCATCACAGCACCAGCTTTTTGTATCAAAGTACAGAAATGGACTTAAAGGAATTTAGTTGGGGAAGGGAGGAAGGAATGACAAAGTAGGTCAGAATAATCCTGCCTTGATTCTCTTTAGCATATGAGCAAAGAGAGGGAGAGAAAGAAAATTTTTCAAATTTTTTATTATATCCTATAATAAAGTACCTGTTTTTCCCTCGGGTGCCAAAGGTATGCCTGATAGCACTCAATAGCACATGTGTGCGTGCCCACACCCATAATTCAATGACTCTCCATGTGCCCTGGCCCCGGTGAATGTACACATGACCTCCCACATGCTGTCTCACCCCAACCCCTGTGTGCATGACCCCCTATGCCCCATTCTGGGCCTAGCATATCTCTCTGAAGCATCCAGAAGCTGGAAACAACCCATTTCCGGATTTCCAGTGGGCCCAATAGGCCCATTTTGTGTACTCCCAAGGCTTCAGAGGCTTTCTTGGAACCTGGGGAAGGTGAAAATGCTCCCGGAGTCCCTCCGGAGGCCGAAACCGCCCACTCAGAGCCTCCATGTGAGCCGTGTAGTTACCTGGCATCCAAAACAGGCCACATGAAGACTCCTGGGACAGAAGGGGCGGCATGAGTGGATCCAGTTGAAAATCAGCTGGCCAGCAAGCACATGTGTGCTGGACCTGACCTCACGTGCCCACAGATATGGCTCTGCATGCCACCTGTGGCACGTGTGCCCATAAGTTCACCATCATAGTCCTAGGATAATAAAATATAGTTTCCGTAGTCTCAGGAGAAGGGTGTCTGTTTTCTTGACCTGGTATATTTATAAGGCTAACACCTTTTGTGTTTGCAACACATTTCATAATTTGTTCCCCTTGTCTTCCTCATGAAGGTCTATGAAATATATACTTGCTTACTGCAGTGTGCACTACAATACAGTAATCTATGACAGTGTTTTTCAACCAGTGTGCCGGGGCACACTAGTGTGCCGCGAGACATGGTCAGGTGTGCCGCGAAGCTCAGAAAGAAAGAGAGAGAGAGAGAGAAAGAAAGAGAGAGAGAGAAAGAAAACAATAGAGAGAAAGCAAGCAAGAGAGAGAGAGAAAGAAAGGCAGGGAAGGAGGGAGAGATAGAGCAAAAAAGAGAGGAAGGAAGGAAGAGAGAAAGAAAGAGGGATGGAGAGAGAGAGGAAGGAAGAGAGAGAAGGAGGGAGAGAAATAGAGCGAAAGGGAGAGAGAGAGAGAGAGAATGAGATTTTTTTTGTCCAAACTTTTTTTAGCCCCCCACTCCCCCCCCCCCGCTCAATGTGCCCCATGATTTTGTATATGTAAAAAATGTGCCACAGCTCAAAAAAGGTTGAAAATTACTGATCTATGATAAAGAAATATTTTCTTTTTGGAGAATGATTGAGAATACTATACTAATAATGTTTCAAGTGTTCTAACCGATTAAATTAATGCCCCTAAAAAACCTCAACAACAAATATTTATCTATACTACTCTGCGATAACATCAGTACTTTCCTTTAAAAAGTCAAATGCATTCTTCTGATGTTAACACTTCTGCTATATCCCTATTGAGACATCAAATATCCTTTCATCTTTCTTTCAGATAATCTGCATCTCTATATTTCTCTCGGGGTAGGGTTTTTTTTCCCCTTCTTTTTTTCTTTTTTCCTGGGCTGATAAAAGTTAGTATATACATCCATGATGATATAGAGCTAGAAGAATTGTTCATTTTGAATGCTAGATATTATGGGGTGGAATCCAGTCCCTTATGTCTACAACAACTGAAAGACTACAGTATCTATTCAACTCTTCTGTTTCTGGAAACTTTGACAAGGAACAGAAATCCATGCTAATTCTATGTATTTCATTCAATTGATTTGTTCTTTTCTGTAGAATGAGTGTAAAATGCAGAGGGGATGAAAAGCATTTTTGCATTTCTGAACTTTTTGTGGGAAATAAAAATCAAATTACTCACACACCGACTATACTCGGAGGGGAAATATTCAACCTTTATAGCAATTTTAAAAACTGTACTACTAGAGAAAGGAAGGAAAAGAGTTAAATCAAGAAATTAAATTTAAATCACTCAGACAGTGTGTTTGATATAATGGTTGGGGCAGCAGGCTAAAAATTGCAAGTCTACTGGTTCCACCTTGGTCTTGCAGAACCATCCATCTGGATAACCTAGCCTGGATAACCTGTGATGGTAGATCTGTGTCACGTAGAACCAAATCTGAGGGGACACATGAAGCGTTCTCCTATGTCATCTCCAGCATGCATGTCCACATGGCCAGCTGATTTTTAGCCTTCTAGAGAGTGGGGGGACATCATTTCTCCTTCCTCAGTCTTCAGGAAAGCCTGTGAAGCCTGTGTATAGCAAAAATGCATGAAACAGGCCTACCACAAGTTTGTTTCCAAACTTCTGCTAGGCCTGTTGGGTCCATTTTTTCACCATCCACAGGTTCCGGAGGCTTTCCTGAACCTTGGAAGGGGGTGAAAAATGGTCCAACGGCCCAATGGGAAGTTTGTTTCTAAACTTCAGTAGGTCTGTTGGGTCTGTTTTTCACCATCCATAGGCTCCAAAGGCTTTCCTAAAGCGTGGAAGGGGGTGAAAAATGGCACAATGGGCCTACTGGAAGTCCAGAGGCTTCAGTGAGGTCTGTGTGCATGCGAGAAGGCAGCATGGGGGGTTTATTATTATTATTATTATTATTATTATTATTATTATTATTATTATTATTATTAATTGGATTTGTATGCCACCCCTCTCCGCAGACTCGGGGCTGCTAACAACAGCAGTAAAACAGTACAACAAAATCCAATATTAAAAATCAGTTAAAAACCCATTATATAAAAACCAATCATACATACAAACATACCATACATAAAATTGTGAAGGCCTAGGGGGAAAGTGTATCTTAGTTCCCCCATGCCTGGCGGCAGAGGTGGGTTTTAAGCAGCTTACGAAAGGCAAGGAGGGTGGGGGCAATTCTAATCTCTGGGGGGAGTTGGTTCCAGAGGGTCAGGGCCGCCACAGAGAAGGCTCTTCCTCTGGGTCCCGCCAAGCGTTTTTGTTTGGTTGACGGGACCCGGAGAAGACCCACTCTGTGGGACCTAACTGGTCGCTGGGATTCGTGTGGCAGAAGGTGGTCCCTGAGATATTCTGGCCCAGTGCCATGAAGGGCTTTATAGGTCATAACCAATACTTTGAATTGTGACCGGAAACTGATCGGCAACCAATGCAGACTGCGGAGTGTTGGAGTAACATGGGCATATTTGGGAAAGCCCATGATTGCTCTCGCAGCTGCATTCTGCACGATCTGAAGTTTCCGAACACTTTTCAAAAGTAGCCCCATGTAGAGAGCATTACAGTAGTTGAGCCTCGAGGTGATGAGGGCATGAGTGACTGTGAGTAGTGACTCCCGGTCCAAATAGGGTCGCAACTGGTGCACCAGGCGAACCTGGGCGAACACCCCCCTCGCCACAGCTGAAAGGTGTTTCTCTAATGTGAGCTGTGGATTGAGGAGGACGCCCAAGTTGCAAACCCTCTCTGAGGGGGTCAGTGATTCTCCCCCCAGGATAACAGACAGACAGATGGAATTGTCCTTGGGAGGCAGGACCCACAGCCACTCCGTCTTGTCTGGGTTAAGTTTGTGTTTGTTGACACCCATCCAGGTCCCAACAGCCTCCAGGCACCGGCACATCACTTCCACTACTTCGTTGACTGGACACATGCAGGGGGGGGGGGGGAGATTGCATTCTGGATGTGGGCTCTTTTGGCACCCGAGCAAAAAAAGGTTCACCATCATTGACCTAGTCAATCCCTCTCAGACCTAGGAAAGAGACAAAGGCAAATCACTTCTGAAAATCCTTGCCAAGAAAACTGTGGGAACTTGTCCAGGCAGCCGCCAAGTATTGGATAGAATTAAACAGATGGGAAAAAATTCTGATTAAATAAATATACTGTATAATATTTGGATCATATTTTTATATCAACCTTTATAGTGTAAAAAATATAAAAAATGATTAGCTCTGATTTTTTATGAAGCGCCTTGTCTTTGTCATAAGCTTTTAATGGCCCTTGGAACTGTGAAAAAAGAATTACCAAAAGGCCTTTCCAGTCTGAATAAGGAATATTGTTTGTAAATACACCAAAGTAGGTAGGTATCAATGCTGCCTATTACTTATTTAGAAATTTTAGATGACTCATATCTCTCGCCATGTAGAATGAAAGAATAGTCTTGAGAGTGCCATTGAAATGTATGACACCTCTCCAAAATGTGACAATAGAGAGAAACTTTGGTAGGGTTTCTTTTCTTTGTAGTGGAAAAGTATAGTTTTATCGAGTTGGCTATTTCTCACTATATTCATGCTAGAGAACTTGATACTTTTCATTCCTTTCTTTGTGTGTGTGAGCACGTAGCTTGATTTATCCTCTCTGGTTGGGTGAATATATAATATTTTGTTCAGGATTATCACTTTATTATCCTGTAGGGTTTCCCTCATCATTCTCTGTCAAAAGGATCATAAATTAATGTCAGTAAGCATTTGCAGTCCAATAAGTCATTGTCTCCAAATGCTAATATTCTCTCTGCTGAGTACATTTCATTGTGACCTTTATATCTCAGTAGATATAAAAGAAACAAAAAGGAAACATTTGGACAGCAAACCATGCTATTCTTTATATTTTATTTTATTTTCAGATATAGAGGACTAATCCTTACAATCCAAAGGTTAATAGGCCACACATATCCCTCAAATGAAAGGATAGCTGGAGAAACTACTTCAGTTAGTGAAAATGATAGCACTGATCTGCATGACAGAGGTGGGATGACAAATTCGTTTGATTTATATTTTAATTACTTAATTATTCATATTTCCCAATACAATAGTTAAAATGAAATATACTTCTCCAAAATTTTATTTTGTTCCAAAGGTTTAAAGAAACACACTAAAATGCATATCTGCATATCTATCTATCTATCTATCTATCTATCTATCATCTAACTAACTAACTCTATCTATCTATCTGTATATATATACAGATAATAAACCTCTCAGTATTTTGATATCATTCAAGAATATATATTATATATTTCAAATATAATAAATAATAATAATATCTATCTATCTATCTATCTATCTATCTATCTATCTATCTATCTATCTATCTATTTAACAATCTAGCTAGTGGTCATGTACCTATAAAAATAAAGGAGATCTTGATGGAAAATTACAGGAACCAGTACTTAGGCAAATGGGGCTGCCTAAATTCTTTTTAAATCCAGACCTATAACATTTTATCTCCTCATTTTAACACCATGAACCAGGAAGTGGCTTGTCTGAGAAGTTTTAACAAGCTATTTTCTTGGCCCACCTTTAACTGACTGTTTCTTTGGTAGTGGGTCTTCTTCCTCTCCCTATGACCTCTACAGATGTTACATGGATGCAGTCTTTGTTTAGTTCTCACAATTAGAACTAACTTGGTCATTAAGTAAAGGGACCAGATTATAAATTGGGTAAAACAGGACACCGGGGGGGAGGGGGGGGGCTTAAAAATTTCTGCAGAAGTTTACCTCAACGTTAGGTTTTGCAAAACGACATCTCACATTCATGCCTCCACGCTGTCCTGAATTCTACGACCTGACAGATTTGCTGGAATTGCTTCTCTCGATCCCCTTACCCACAGGGTAAAACCAGGGTTTTCTCTGGGAGCGAAATCAACAGCAACGGTTGCCTTTCACACAACCCTCAATTGGCTACATTTCAAACCCGATTGCCTGCATGCTGTGCAAATCTAGATCAGCTGGGAGTGGGGTGGGGTCGGTTGCTGCAAAAGTAAGGCGACCAGATTCGGCGAAGCTGGGGGGGAGTGAAGGCAGAGGAAATGGGAAAGGACTACAACATCCAGAGCCCCAGTGGGTGGTAGGCGTGTGCATGCGTTATATAGAAAGCCGGTGTGTTTGTGTGTGTGTGTGTGTGTGTGTGTGTTTGTGTAACTTCTCCAATGAATTAGATATTTTTTTCCAAGTCTGAGCCGAGTGGGGCGTGAGGTGATCTGGGGGCGGGGAGACCTTCCCTTTCCCTCTGCCTTTGCACCCCTGGGACATGCAACCAATTGCTGATCTTCCCCGCTGGGATTAGCATTGGGGGGTGGGGGGGGGCAGAGAGGCAGCTTGATTCTTCCTTTGTCGGGGTTGCAGGATTTTTTAATTCCTTGCAAGAAAGTTGTCGGTTTCAGGAACTGTTGGGCATGCGCAAAGGGTCGATCAAGTCAATTTTAAAAAATCGGGACTTTTAAAAAACGGCGCGGGACGCGGGACAAGTAGGTAAAAAGTGGGACTGTCCCACAAAAAGCTGGACGTCTGGTCACTTTATCATTAAGCAAAGTGGCTGCAAAATAAAAACCATGACTGTGCTTGTGATCTTACCTCAGCTTTCCTTTGTTTTATAGATCTGTAAAGGTAGCAAATGTGAAGATTGCTCATAATATTACTTTTTTGTTACTCTTTTAACTGTGAATAGTCACTAAATGAAGCAGTCACTATATGAGGACTATCTCTAATAACTTTTTCCCACCAACTAGAGTCTCCTGCATTCATGCATAGTGCCTCCTTAAGCAGAGACCTAACTGGCTTTCAACATATCCACAGCTAGCAGATAGACAGCTGGTTCTCAAATGAATAGAAACTATCTTGTTTAAGGCTTAATTTCAGTACTTTGGTACAGTTGTCTTTTTTTTTTTTATTCTGACCAATGTAAAATTGGAGCAAAATGAATTTAAAGCTCAGGAAAAGAGAAGCTAAGCTAAAATTAAATTTATAATCTCAATTGCTCCTAGGAAGATTTTTTTCTTTTTGAAATTCAGTTTTGGAACCAAATGAAATCATCTAATTTCTCTCAATATAATTTAAAATGGTTAAAGGTACATTTTACCATTTGCTTCAGAATCACTGAAACCATAATAAGAGTGTCTGGAATTTGTGTGCATTTATCTAAGTTAACACAGGACGCTTCTAATCTTCAAATATTTCTGTATAAAATGCTTGGAGATATAAACTAATAAAGACAACTAAGCAGGATAACCACATGGGAATACAAGATTCTGGAGAGCATTAGAAAAACTAGTACTGTACTGTATATTAAATATCTGCTAAACCATAAAGGCCAAACAAAATAAGCAAACAAATATTTCTTTCAGGAAATAAGCGAAGTCAACAATTTAGAGTAGAACCAACTCATTTTAGCACATGCAGTGGTTCTTTGTGTGTGTGTGTATGTATGTATAAGGACAAATCTATTCAGCTTTTTCATTTTCACTTTCAAGTTGCATATACAGTGATACCTCATCTTACAAACGCCTCGTCATACAAACTTTTCGAGATACAAACCCGGGGTTTAAGATTTTTTTGCCTCTTACAAACTATTTTCACCTTACAAACCCACCGCCGCCGCTGGGATTCCCCGCCTCCAGACTTCCGTTGCCAGCGAAGCACCCATTTTTGCGCTGCTGAGATTCCCCTGAGCCTCCCCTCCATGGGAAACCCCACCTCCGGACCTCCGTGTTTTTGTGATGCTGCAAGGGAAAACCAGCAGGGGAATCCCAGGAGCGCAAAAACGGGCACTTCGCTGGCAACGGAAGTCCAGAGGTGGGGTTTCCCAGCGAGGGGAGCCTCAGTGAAATCGCAGCATTGCAAAAACACAGAGGTCCGGAGGTGGGGTTTCCTATGGAGGGGAGCCTCAGGGGAATCCCAGCAGTGCAAAAACGGGCGCTTTGGCTGGCAAAAGGGGTGAATTTTGGGCTTGCACTCATTAATCGCTTTTCCATTGATTCCTATGGGAAACATTGTTTCATCTTACAAACTTTTCCCCTTAAGAACCTCATCCCGGAACGAATTAAGTTTGTAAGACAAGGCATCACTGTACTGTATATTTATATTTTGATACATAACTTTCTCCAATAAATATAATAAAGTGAACATAGTATATTCTTCCTTTCTATTTTGTGAAATATATGAGGAGAATTGGGCTGAAAGAGAATGACTGGCCCAGAATCACTTGATGATCAAAAATGTGCACCAGAATGCCTTCCTTCAACTGTCCTAATGTTTCTCTTTTACTAGTATCATGTATAAAAATATTATTATATCTTTGTATACCACCAATACGTACTTGACAAAACAAACAAACATTAAATAAATAAATAAATAAATAAATAAATAAATAAATACAGTATGGCATATATTTAACTTAATTGCATGTTAGTTTCTTTTACATAAGCAAGCCTCATATAAGAAAAAGATGCTGGGGGTATCAAGGAACCTGTGTACAAACACACTGGCAACCTGCCATATCCTAATGATCTTAACTAGAAGCAGACCAAAGGAGCACTTCCCAATTGATTTTTCTCAACCTTCTAGTGGCCTTTGGTGCAGTAGTTCATTAATTTTATTGAGACAAGAGAAAAAGATACAAGATCCAATACAGGCCTTGTTACTGGAAATATTTTACTCACTATGGTTCTCTTAGACATAAATTCTGAAAGTTGAGATATAGAAACCTGTTAGAAACAGTTTAGGTGCATGTGTTATTTAATGGCATTTTAGTCTCCCTCCTTCGTCCCCGCCCCCCCATTCCTTCTTACTTCTCTCCCTCCCTCCCTTCCTTTCCTTCTTCCTGCCCTCTTGAAGACTACTGACAATTAATTAAGAAAAGTCACTACTTGGACATTTTTAATTCATCCCATTATAAAAGTCCACTCTGCAGTCTGAAGAGGTAATCTTCAGCATCTCTTATCAAATATACATTTGGAGCTGAGAACATCAGGTACAAATTAAGACCCAAATACTGTTCAGAAGAATAACATTTTGTGAGAAAATATTAAATTGCAGGAAAGAAACAGTCCTATTTTTTTTATGCTACAGGAATTATAACTGGAAATTTAAACAAGCGTTTCTAATAGAATCTTAATAACTATAGATACTGCTTGATATACTGACAGTGACTATCTTGTAAGTCACCCAGTCGCAACCTACTGCATTTCCCAGGGTAGCTCCATGCCCTACTTACTTACATCTTTTATTCACAATCTACGAATAAAATTTAAATGGAGGCATCTAATTGGAATCACATTTCCAGGAAGCAGGCAGTAGGGGTGAAAATTACAATGTTTTAATAATCCCAGATTAGAGCAGATCACACATAAAGGTTCTCTGCCAAATAATTGCAATAAAATTATTTTAAATTGAATAAGAAGTCATAGGTGAAAGAACAAAAAAAATCCAAGTTATCTTTAAAAGGTGTGAAAGGAAACAGCTAACAGTAGATCATAAGTCTGATGCTCAGTTGAAGAAACATCCCACTGACACTTAACTTGTGTTGAGAAACAGAATGAAAGGTACTAATGGCTCTTTGTCTTTTCTTCCAAAGCAGTTGAAATGATTATTCCATCAAAACCCAAAAGGTTTTCACCATTCTGCTTTGTTTTACATGAATTTTATTCTGTTGCTCTTACCTTTTGTAGAACCTGCAGAATAGTCTCTCTCTGGACCATCGGGAACATGAAGCTCTGAGAGTTCATCTGCATTTAATCTATGCCAGGATCTGTTATGGCCCTCCTTCAGTGGTGGGGAATATTCTAAATCACAGGGTGCTTTAAAGTTGCAATCAAAAACTGGAGGGAAAAAAGAAAAGTGGAAAGAAAGAGTTAGCATATAATAAGTCAGAACATGTCATATCTGGAAATAACAAAGAGATTTTCCTTCTTTCTTTACATAGAACTTTTCCCCCTTTGCTTTTTTTATCATACTACATTTCTGCATTGTATTGTTTCATAATATATAGGTTTTTGTTTCATAATAAAACAATACAGTACTATTTTTTTTAAAGTCTATGGAGATTATCAGTCATCCAAGACATGGTTATCTCAAAGGTGTTTTTTCAAGAGACAACTGGACTGTCTGAATTTTCTTTGAAGATGTTTTGCTTCTCATCCAAGATACTTCTTTAGATCTGACTGGATGGTATCTTTCCATTCTCCACCATCCAGTGAGAACTGAAGATGCTTCTTGGATGAGAAGTGAAATGTCTTCAAAGAAAAATCTGAAAGTCCAGTTGCCTCTTGAAAAAAGCATCTTTGGAACGATATATAAACAAAGATAGTGGTGCCTACCCAAATATCTCAATTAGACAATTTACTGAGAATGGAAATATTTATATATAACTAAAAGTAAGATTTACTGTAGAAAAGGCTCTTCCTTGCTTTTTAAGCGCATGAGGAGATGGACAGAGAGTAAGTGTTGGGTGGTATAGTGGTATAATTTTAATTTCCCACTCATATGGATTCCCTTTTGTGTTTGTCTTCTCCCTCATTGACATGGCTAATAAAAACAGTAGCACTAGGACAAAATTGTGTAAACTCTCCTTCTTGTGTTTTGTTTTCAATATTTGTTTAAAGCTGTAATTGCTTTTAATTAGTTTTATAGTGTTTCTATGGTAAGTTTTATTATACTTGTCTCATAGATGGGTGTCAGATGGGTTGCCATATTAATGTGACAAACAAACAAATAAATAAAAAGTATAACAAGAGATTAAAGAATATATAGGGCAAAGTCATTTTAATGCAGCATCCTACTGCTTTTATTCCAGAGAACTGTGATAATTATTTACTTGAAATGGTGAAGACATTCTCTTTCACTTGCTTCTCTTTCTCTAGTGATTCACTTATGTTTGCTTTCAGTCTTTCGCTAGATCAGATAATGCAGAGTTTTGGAGGTAGGATGAGAAAATGTGTCCTTTGATGTTTTCATTGACAGCTCTTATTCTGGAATAAAATTAACTTCCCAAACTGAAGTCGGCAATAGCAAAATGAGGCAAGACATTTGAAAAACCTCAACTACTTTCCCTATTAAATATCTAATTTCTTTCTAGCCTGTCAATATTTATGATTTTCCTCCATTCTCTTGGAAAACATACCTTTTAATCCTAAAGTTATTGCCCCTGTCCTTTCTGTGATTTAATTCAAGTAACTGTAAGACACCTGCATAATGCTAAATTGAAGCAAAAAAAAATGCATTTTTCCTTCGTCTTTCCCATATACTTTTATTTTCTATAACAGTGTCATAGTTTCTTTTTCATACCAGGTGGCTACAAAAAACAAACCTGTAAGATATATTTAGAAGGACAATTATTAGCTCCTTTTACACTTCCAGAAACTATGCAGGCTGAATATACCTTGTTCCCTCTCCCAATATGCACATGTTTATTAGCTATGTACATATAGCAGGTCTGCATGTCATTTGCATACACAAGCTTTTCCTAAAGATATTATGTGTTTCCTATGCATTGCCTTTGTTCTTATTATCTGTTTGAAAGTTAATTTATAACAAAATGTAGCTTCAATCCTCAATGTTATTTTTATTTTTTGCACCATTTATTTTTTTCTAATCAGAAATTTATTCAATATATTGAGGGATAGGATGATGCGTGATTGTATTATATAATTTTATTGAGTGAATGACTGCAGGTCTTATAAACTGCCCCAATCAAACTTGGTGATTTACATTTCTCCAAATACATGACTTGAATTAAAAAGAGAACAAATACAAATCATTGATAACCCAATAAATCAAATGGAGAATTATTCATCACAATTTGTTTGATAATCTGCCAAATTGGGATTGACTTTTAGTGACCTCACAGATACATTTTCTCCAGAACTATCTCTCTACAATTTGTACTTCAGATCTTCCTACTTAGAGCATCATGTGCTGCTCTAAGTATATTAACCTTGCTGTTGGTCACCTTCTTTTCTTTCCTTCTACATTATAGATTACTCCAGAGGGCTAAGTCATCACAGAATGTATCAAAAGTAAAATGAATTAATTCTTCTTATTTGTGTCTCAAGTGAGAATTCTAGATTCATTTGCTCAATGATCCATTTGCTTCTTCAACTTTTGTTCCCATTGCTAGAGATTATAATAGTTTGCATGATTCTGATCTTTATAATACAATCACAAATATCTAAGTATCCATAGCTATTCTGCTATTTTGTGGCATATTTCTCAATTGCTTATCCGTTACTTTTGATGGCTGATCCTAAAAGGCAGAAGCTAGTCACTCCTTAAATATAATTTTAATATAATTATCAATTCTAAGGCTGATTGTTTTATCTGTTGTAATTTGTTTGGTCTAACTTTATTTCCATTTTTTTAATGGTGTTTATTACTAGATCTTGCAAATCCTTTATATTTTCGCTATCAGAGTAGCATCATTAGCATAGTTTATCTTATTTATGTTTCTTCTTCCAGTTTAAAAATCATCCTCATATTCTTCTATGTGGCTTCCCTCAATATATATACAGCATGTACGTTGAACAAATAAGGGAGAGTATCCATCCTTATCTCATTCCCTTGCCAACATGGAGACAATATTTCAACATGTTCTGTGTAGATTGTGGCTTCTTGACCTATGAATGGCTTTCCTAAGAAAACAACAAGATCTTGATGAAGTGGACAAGGCCATCGGAGCTGTGAGTTCCGCCACCTGTTTACTGGATCCGTGTCCCTCCTGGTTGGTTTCGGCCAGCAGGGAGGTGACACGGAGCTGGGCCCAGGAGATTACCAACGCTTCCTTGGGGAGGGGAGTTTTTCCATCACTCTATAAAGAAGCGCTTGTGCGCCCCCTCCTCAAGAAGCCCTCCCTGGACCCAGCCGTACTTAACAACTATCGTCCAGTCTCCAACCTTCCCTTTATGGGGAAGGTTGTCGAGAAGGTGGTGGCACTCCAGCTCCAGCGGTCCTTGGAAGAAGCCGATTATCTAGGTCCCCAGCAGTCGGGTTTCAGGGCCGGTTACAGCACGGAAACCGCTTTGGTCGCGTTGATGGATGATCTCTGGCGGGCCCGGGACAGGGGTTTATCCTCTGTCCTGGTGCTCCTTGACCTCTCAGCGGCTTTCGATACCATCGACCATGGTATCCTTCTGCACTGGCTGGAGGGGTTGGGAGTGGGAGGCACTGTCCTTCAGTGGTTCTCCTCCTACCTCTCTGGCCGGTCGCAGTCGGTGTTAGTGGGGGGCCAGAGGTTGACTCCTAGGTTTCTCCCTTGTGGGGTGCCTCAGGGGTCGGTCCTCTCCCCCCTGCTATTCAACATCTACATGAAACCGCTGGGCGAGATCATCCAAGGACATGGGGTGAGGTATCATCAATATGCGGATGATACCCAGCTTTACATCTCCACCCCATGCCCAGTCAACGAAGCGGTGGAAGTGATGTGCCGGTGCCTGGAGGCTGTTGGGGCCTGGATGGGTGTCAACAGACTCAAGCTCAACCCGGATAAGACGGAGTGGCTGTGGGTTCTGCCTCCCAAGGACAATCCCATCTGTTTGTCCATCACCCTGGGGGGGGAATTATTGACCCCCTCAGAGAGGGTCCGCAACTTGGGCGTCCTCCTCGATCCACAGCTCACATTAGAACAACATCTTTCAGCTGTGGCGAGGGGGGCGTTTGCCCAGGTTCGCCTGGTGCACCAGTTGCGGCCCTATCTGGACCGGGACTCATTGCTCACAGTCACTCATGCCCTCATCACCTCGAGGTTCGACTACTGTAATGCTCTCTACATGGGGCTACCTTTGAAAAGTGTTCGGAAACTTCAGATCATGCAAAATGCAGCTGCGAGAGCAGTCATGGGCCTACCTAGGTATGCCCATGTTTCACCATCACTCCGCAGTCTGCATTGGTTGCCGATCAATTTCCGGTCACAATTCAAAGTGTTGGTTATGACCTTTAAAGCCCTTCATGGCATCGGACCAGAATATCTCCGAGACCGCCTCCTGCCGCACGAATCCCAGCGACCGATTAGGTCCCACAGAGTGGGCCTTCTCCGGGTCCCGTCAACTAAACAATGTCGGTTGGCGGGCCCCAGGGGAAGAGCCTTCTCTGTGGCGGCCCCGGCCCTCTGGAACCAACTCCCCCCGGAGATTAGAACTGCCCCTACTCTTCCTGCCTTCCGTAAACTCCTTAAAACCCACCTTTGCCGTCAGGCATGGGGGAACTGAAACATCTCCCCCTGGGCACGTTTAATTTATGCATGGTATGTCTGTGTGTGTGACTGTTAGCATATGGGGTTTTTTAAATATTTAAATATTTGTCTGATTGCTTATGATTTGTTTTTACATGTTGTGAGCCGCCCCGAGTCTTCGGAGAGGGGCGGCATACAAATCTAAGTAATAAATAAATAAATAAATAAATAAATCTTCTGAACTTCCATTTTTCTAAGCACATTCCACAGCTTGACACAAAGAACAGTCTTTCTATTATCAATGAAGGGCAAATTTACTCCTTCATGGCATTCTTTGGCTCTCTCAATTATCCAGATTGTATTGGCAATATTTCAAGTTCTAGAGTCAGTTTGGACACCTGGCACCTCCCTTTTCATCTAGGGTTCTAATCTGTGTTGGATGATCTTAGGTATTATTTGGCTAGGATCAAAAATTATGAACTCCCATAGAGTTGGTCTCCTTCGGATCCCATCAGCTAAAAAGTGCCACCTGGTGGGTGTAGCTGCCATAGCATGTTAGGATAGGATTATACTCTATCTGGACTTCTAACATAAATGCCTTATACACTCCGATTCCATTAGCCAGGACAGGACTGCATGTAGGTCACATAGTGAGTCTGCATTTCTGGTGAAATCTGCTTAAGGAAGTGACTGGCCATAAAACGGTTCAAGCAACTCTCCTCAGATAACAAGAATGTGTCAGCAGGAAAAGATGCAATTTACATTGCCTGGGGTGAACAGGATGAAGGCTGTGATAAAAGACCTTGCTTTGTGGTAAACAGGAGATAGCTATGTTAAACAACAAAAGGTCCCAGGAAATTGGCCATGAGAGACATTTGCTCAGTGGAAACTGGTTACATGCCATATGAAGATAGGAAGGACTCGGAAGTTGTGTCAGAGTTACGTTATTGGATGTTTGTATATAGAAACATAGAAACATATCACTTGACATGTACGTGTAATCATTCCCATTTGCATATTCCCCCAATAAAAGGAGGTGCACAGCTCAATACTGTGTCATTTCACCCAGAGAGATGTGTCCAAGTCTTCTTTCTAGGATTGGCGTTCGTGTGACCCCCCATGGCTGGGGCGCTCTAAGTTCCCCTCAGGGACTTTGCAGCACCTCAGGTGGGCCCACGGGGAAGAGCCTTTTTAGGACCAGGAACATAAAAAATAATCCTTACAGGTAGCATCCCAATACCAATTACAGGTATTAATATATTGCCAACTCCAAAAGGACTTCTGGTAATTCTTGAATTGCCTTTTCTACAACCTTGGTGTTGTGGCTGCTGAAGCATTGTAAACCTAGGAGAGCAAATTCTAAGAGGGCTACATACCCACCCTCACCTACCCACGTTTTTGTAGGAGAACAAGTCTGCTTCATCACCAAAATATGCACAAATATGGTCTTGTTAGAAATGGATTTAATGATTAATATTAGCATTTTGAGATCAAGATAACTAGCCATCTAATTTTCTGGAAACCAGGATGAGGCAGCTGGGCCAGAAGCAGAGCTCAGCAATGAATTCTTGAATCTTCTTATCACAGAATAGCCAAGCAGTTCTTCCCATGATAATTCTCTCCCAACTATTAACCAAAAGTCTGCCTTTCTTTACTTCAAGGCCCCTAAATCATCACAATATCCAAGCACTTTATAAATACAAATATACCAGAAATATAATTTATAAGCTGACCATAGTTTATAATATCTTCCTGATTATTATTGACAACTGTTGAAATGTATTCCTGATTATTATTGACAATTGTTGAAATTAATACATAACATGCATTAATTTTTTTAGCATTTATGAATAATATCTCAATAACAGTTAGAAACCAGACTCTTAAAACTGAAGCACATAAAAATTAGTACCATAAATTTCTGTCTTACTTACCAGTGGCAATGAATGTGACATTGGGAATTGTGAATGTTACAGATAGATTGTCTTAGAGAAAATCCATCTATGTTGGTCATCAGGAGTCAAAAACGACTTGATGGCACCCAGTTAATACCTCTATGTAAAATAATTCACAAATCAGTAGTGATATGTCCAGAAATCTCAAATTATGAAATTTCCTGATCAAAGTCAATGGAAAGATTGCAATCTTCTGTTTAGAGCTTGAATATTTTGGATGGGTCTCTGTATCTCTCTCTACTCCTTAAAACCCACCTCTGCCATCAGGCATGGGAAAATTGATTCCCCTGGGCCGTTTCCGCTTTACGTATGGTTTGTATGAGATGTATGATTGTTTTTTTATATATTAAGGGTTTTAAATTGTTTTAACCATTGGATTTGTACTGTTTTGTTGTTGTGAGCCGCTGCGAGTCTCCGGAGAGGGGTGGCATACAAATCTAATAAATAAATAAATAAATTTAACTAGACATTCATGTTCAAATATGCTTGCATTTACTAAGCCTAGGCTCTTCCACCACCTATACATTCCAGATATTTTGGTTTTAAATTTCTATACTGAAGGTAATCCTTCAGTCAGAATAGCCACAGGAGCTTAAATCCAACATTTTTGGAAAAGTTGAAAAATTCTGGTTGAATTTCCATAGAATATCTGATATTTTTGATTGGATTTTGTGAAGCATGCTAGGAAAAGAATTATTAGTAGGTCACGATTATGCCTGTGCCCCCATTCTTGAAAAATTCATATTCTCCTGGTCAAAATATAGCACAAGGTTTCTACTGCAGGGAGCAACCAAAGGTACAGTCATTTTCCATGCAGGTTTTGTAACCATTTAAGGAAATGGTTTGCCACTATTTTCTTCTAAAAGAAGGATCAATGACTTGCAATTTTCATTGCCCTTGAGATTCTATGCTTATATAGCTAAAACAGGAGAGACAATAGACCATTTTTGTAAAGTATGACTTTTTAAATAAATATCCATAGATATGCATTAGGGAGGAGATACTGTTAAATTGCTTGCTTCAGAAAAGAACTCTGCTCAGTCAGCCTTGGGACCTCTATTAACCCTGTCTAACCTCTATATACTTAATTTATAATGCCTATAAAGTTTTAATTCATGACAAAGAAGTGACATATTTATTTTTTTAGTTATTAATTCCAAAATGAAAACTGCCTCCCAAATTTCCTTTGTATCCAAGGGCATTGAATCTAGTCATCAATTCAATGTAGGAATCCAAATTAAAGTGTCCAATCAATTTTGTGCAGTGGTTGAGATGCTGGCCTAGAAATCAGGAGACTGTGAGTTCTAGGTCTGCGTTAGGCATGAGAGACAACTGGGAAACTTTGAGTCATTTACTCTCATTCAGATCAATCCATTTCACACGGTGCTTATGGAGAAATAAGAGACAGGAATATTAGATTTCTGCCTTGAGATATATATTTAAAAAGTAGGATAAAAATCTTTCTCCAATACTGAATAATTCATACCATGGCAAGCAAACATCAAAAATATCTGTTAGGCTGCTCCACCTTCTTTGCATCTGAAATAGAATCACTGCTGAACACCATCATATATACAGCCAAGATATTGCGACAGAGATTGGACTGGACAAATGTGCCGTGCTCACCATTAAATGGGGAAAAGTAGTGAAAATCAAGATGCCTCATGAAAATAACATCAAAAGTCAAGATGAAGACAATCATTGCAGATATCTGGACGTCCTTCAAGCTGACAACATCAAGTATACTGAAGTCAAGAAAAGGATTAGAAGTGAATACAAGAGAGTGAAGAATATCCTAAAGTCCAAATTCAGTGGAGGAAATATGATGCATCAATGAAGAGTCAGGAGGCAAGATGACGTCTTGTGGGAAGGCACTTCTCAGGACAAAGCCTGGCACCTCTTTTTATTATCCTCCAGTTGCATATCATTAGTCATCAAGTTACATCTCATTGGGTGTTAGAGAATACGGGATCCTATTGGTTAGTCAATGCATGGGGGCTTTGTGCTTTACCTCGTGGGCAGTGAGTGATCAGTTCATGTCATTGCTAAAAGTCCATTGCCTATGTGCTTTTATGGAGGTCTCCTCTAGAGCTGTTCTTCAGCTGATAAGGAAGCATGTCTTCCAGGGAGAGGAGGAAATGTATGGAATGTCAGTGATCAACTTAATTGTTGATCTGCTGCCTACAGAAAGTCACACAGTATACCGTGGTTTGCCAGCTAATATCCTAGTGACATTCTGTCTCCACAGAAATACCATTAAGGCAATCAACACCTGGGCAATTCCAGTCATTATATACATTAGATGTACTATTTGTTTGCAAACAAGAACTGGTGAGACCATAAAAGAGAAAGAACTGGAGAAGATAGCAAAATACAAAGAGCTACAAATAGAAAACGGATGGCAAAAGAAAGCAAAGTAGTACCAATAGGGTAGAATAGCAAAATAACCAGAGTACCATTTGAACATTATCAGCATTGACAAATCAGTTGCAAAATGCAGCTTTACTTGAAATAGCTTAAGTTCTGTGACAATACCTGTAACACCATCAAAGATCAATTTCTAAGGTGAGGACCAAATCCAAAATCCAGTCTGAACATCTGGCTGACTATACAATGAATCATAATCTTTCTGATTGCATACAATACATAGGAGCTCAACCAACTTTGGAGATAATTGGATCTATTGTCAAATTTTTCCTGTTGTTAGAAATTAGAGCATTTTTCATAACTTTCAAATGGAATTTGCATTTCTATAATCCAAACTCATTATTTGGGCCCAGCCTTCTGACATGATAAAGAACAGTTCTTTCTATTCATCTACATGAAATATCTCCAGGCACTTGAAGAATGTGACCATATAACATCTTAGTCATTTCCAGTTCCTTCCATCTCTTTTCATAAAGCTTAAATCCTTGATAATTCCTATTGCTTTTCTTTGAGCCTGTATTCATTTCTCTGAACTCCATTTCCAGTGTGGTGTCAAACTTTACATATTGCTAAAAGCAGAGTTTGTCTATATAGAATACTGTCAGGTAGAATAAAGTACTGGTAAACTGTTACTTCCTATAGTTAGAAATTATATTTCCATTGAAGCAGTTTAAAATTGGATGTACTCCTTTTGCAGCCACGTCAGATTGCTGACTCATGTTTCTAATCAAATAATACAGTATTCCAATTTCCTTGTTACAGGTACTACTGGAGCTATCTATTCTATTGGGACAGGTACTGTTACCAAGCTAGCAAATCCCATTCTGTTTGTATGTATTTCATTACATCATTTTTCTAACCCTGCTGTTCTGTTTCGGGCCTTGCTGTGTGCCATTATTGTCACTTTTTATACATATTTGGCTAGAAATATTTGGGATATCCTTTTGAAAATCAACCACATTGTAGCCAGAGAACTAATTTTATGAAACAAATCCATTTTACTAAAAAAAAGTATGTAAGTTTGAAATTAACAGCATAATTTTTATATAAATTGAAATAATTGAACATGGGGGGAGGCATACATTTATGTGCAAAATAAACCAATATGCATCAATTTTTCCAGTTCAATTTTCATATCATTATGTTCAGAAATGTTCAAGCTACCAATCCCACACCAACTTTAGTAAAATAGAATGTATTTTGCTAGCAAAACTATCCATAAAGTGAAGACTATTTTTAAAAAATGGGGGGGCGTGCATTTCATCAACAAAATAAACCAATATGCATCAATTTTTCCAGTTCAATTTTCATATCATTATGTTCAGAAATGTTCAAGCTACCAATCCCACACCAACTTTAGTAAAATAGAATGTATTTTGCAGGCATAATTATCAATAAACCTAAAAAAAATTCACAAAAACGGGGGGGGAGGCATATTTATGTGCAAAATAAACCAATAAGGATTAATTTCTTCAGTTCAATTTTCATATCATTGTGTGCAGAAATGTTCAGACTACTTTCCAAGTGAAAAAAGTATTCAAATTGACCAAACATAAGCACTGCAAATGAAGAGTTTTCGGTCCGGGTCAGGGTGACCCGGGAACAGAAGATTTGTAACTTTTTTTAAACAGAACAGCAGGGTTAAACTTTTATTCTGTTACTTTCAGTCCGTTTTTATAACCAAGCAAGACTCATTTATTAGGTCTTCCACTTAATTTTGTGCATTCAGCAAATTTTAAAATTTAAAAAATCTTCATCTACTGTCAAGCACTAATCTTGAACAACAAACCATCCAGGATTGGATTTTACAGCTATTTCTCCTTCTGATAAGGAAACATTCACAAACTGCCTTTGCATATGAATAGAAGAGAGAAGAGGAGGGGAGATGGGAAGGGAAGAGAAGAAGAGAATGAGAAGAGAAGAGAATAATTAATTGATTAGTCTTGCAACCTTATCATTAAGATAAAAGAAAAAATAAAGAACTTAATCCAGTTCCAGGATAAAATAGTTAGAATGTAATACAGTGATAATGTTTTTCTTAAATCACTGTTGGGTTCCACTTAACTTTCATACCATCCAATTCAAATCTAACTAGTTTCTAATTTGCACATTTAATGCGATACTTCAGAAAATGCATTGCTGAAAGCAAGTTATATTTACAGCAATCTCAAATCTACTAAATAAGTGGTATGTTGAAATAAAGAATCTAACAGAATTAGTTTTTGACTATGCCAACTTCAGATAATCATCACAAGGTTTCTTGCAGTCTGATCAGGCCATGATTTGTTCTACAATCTTTTTATGACCTGTGTCAGGCTGACTGTTGTATCATGACTGTTGTCTCGATTACTGCAACGCTCTCTACATGGGGTTACCTTTAAAGAGTATTCGGAGACTGCAGTTAGTCCAAAACACAGCCCCGCTAGCTATCATAGGCCTATTGAGGTGTATCCATGCTCCACCATCACTCCAGGAGCTGCATTGGCTACCGATTGGTCTCCAAATGCAATCTAAAGTATTGGTTATTACCTATAAAACCCTGCATGGCTTAAGACCAGATTATTTATGGGATCGCCTACTGCCTCAGGTATCCCAGTGACTGGTTAGAGCCCACAGAGTTGGTTTTCTCCTGGTCCTGTCAGCCAAGCAATATTGCCTGGCAGGGCCCAGGGGAAGGGCCTTCCCTGTAGCAGCTCTGACCGTTTGGAATCAGCTCCCTTCAGATATTTGTGCCTCCCCCACCCTCTTGGCATTTCGTAAGAGTTTAAAAACATATCTTTGCTGGCAGGCTTGGGGCCATTGAGCTTTGCCTTCATGCTCCGTCCGACAGGATAAATTAATGATTATGAATGAATTATTACGATTGAATGTTAGTTAAATGCTTTTTAATTATGTGGGGTTTTAGATCAGGTTTTATATTGGGTTACTTAGATTTTGTATTTGTATTGACTTTATCATGTAAGCTGCCCCAAGTCTGCTAGAGAAGGGCGGCCTACAAATCAAATACATACATACATACATACATACATACATACATACATACATACATACATACATACATACATACATACCCTGGATCTTTTTTTATCTCCCTTTCTGAAAATATTAAAAACATTGCCTTTGGTATCATTTGGTATTTCATTCCTTTTCAGTATTTCTAAACTACAATACATAAAGTTTAAATGGGACCATCAGAAAATTCCTTTTATTCAGCATAAGAAGTAATTCTTCTGGCCCTGCAGTTTTAAACTCCTTGAAAATAAATAGGTCTTCCCTGTTCCTACCAAGCTCAGTATTCAGTCTTTTCCTCCACAATTGCCTGGTGGAACAATGCAATCTTCTCCGAAAGAAAAGGCCAAAATATTGAGTAGTTTCTGCCTTTTCTTAGTTACCTTTGTTATTATTCTGTCACCTGGTATAGTTGAACAGGTGATATGCCAATTATTTTCAGTTCCTTTTATTCTGACCATCTCTCCCACAAAAGCCCTTTTTGTCATCTGAGTTTTAGCCTGATGTTATGATATGCATGTCTCTTATCACTTGCTGGACAAGTCTTCTTTTATATCTAAATACAGTACTATAAACTAGGAATAGAGGGAGGGAAGGGAATGTATGTATGTGCGTGTGTATGTATGCAGTGAAGGCCTACCAATATTTTTACTACCACAGTGTGGGCGTGCCTTATGCAGGACGCTGTGTATTTTCTTTCAACATCTTTCAGTACAAATTGGGTGCTCTGGGGTGGAGCCCCATTTTCTCTACCCCACTGCGTTCCCAACCATCTGGGCAGCAGCCCACCCCTGTATGTTTGTATGCATGTATGCATGTATGTATGTTTTTGTCGAATCTTCCTTTTCATTATCAGAAAAAATATATTATACATACATGTTATGTTATGTTTTATATATATGTGTGTGTGTGTGTGTTATGTTATACATACATACATACATATATACATACATAAACACACACAGACACACACACATATATCAGCTTCCCAATTGACTTTGTTTATGGGAAACCTGCAGGGAATGTTGTAAATCATCATGAGACTATGGAGATTCTGCAATAACCACAACTGGCTGCAAACTCCAGTTAAATTTGTTAAAAGGAGAGGGTGAAAGAGAATTTAACTGATTAAAATTAATCCAAATCTTCTGGGCCAGATAGATTAAATCCCAAAGTACTGAAATTCATAGTAAAGGCCTTCAGAAAATTGCAGGAGAGCAAATATTCTCACCTTCAAAGGGGAAAAGGATTAGGAGAATCCCAGACCAATCAGCTTGACATCTATGATATGCAAAATATTTGGAAGGATTTTCCAGTAGCATATCAGCAAATACTGTACTTACCTAGGCCTGCTTGAATTACAACAACCAGAGTGAATTTGTTACAAACCACCTGTGTCTGACTTCACTCCATCCTTGATACTATATTTCCCCAAAAAACAAGACCTGCTCTTATTTTTTTTAGCCTCCAAATAAGCACCTTATTTTCAGGGAATGTTTTACCTTAGGACCATCGCAGCCATGCCTCCCATGCCCTGACACCTGTCGTGCCACTGCCAACCTCTTCTGCAAGCATTTGCAGCCAGACGCTGCATGGCTCATCGCACTGGTGCTGCTGTTCATGGCAGGAGATTGCATGGTGCATTGTACCAGTGTGTGTGTGACTGGCAGCTGGTGCTCTGCCAAGAGTGGCAGCGCTGGACTGATGCGCATGTGGTGGCCAGCTGCAAGTGGCAACAAGCAGCTGCAGCACAAGTCGGGCAGCAGTGCAACAGGTGTCAGAGCATGAGAGGATGTGGCAGGTTTGGGGCACAGGAGGAAGCTCCGCCTCCCCATACCCCCCAATGTTTGATTTTTACATCTACACCACATTATTATTATTATTATTATTATTATTATTATTATTATTATTTATTGGATTTGTATGCCGCCCCTCTCCGCAGACTCGGGGCGGCTAAGAACAGTGGTAAAACAACATGAACAATCCAATTAATAAAAACAACTAAAAAAACCTTATTATAAAAAACCAAACATACACACAAACATACCATGCATAACTTGTAATAGCCTAGAGGGAAAGGATAACTTAACTCCCCCATGCCTGGCAACAAAGGTGGGTCTTAAGTAATTTGCGAAACACAAGGAGGGTGGGGGCCGTTCTAATCTCTGGGGGGAGTTGGTTCCAGAGGGCCGGGGCCGCCACAGAGAAGGCTCTTCCCCTTGGGCCCGCCAAACGACATTGTTTGGTCGACGGGACCCAGAGAAGGCCAACTCTGTGGGACCTTATCGGCCGCTGGGATTTGTGCGGTAGAAGGCGGTTCTGGATGTATTCTGGCCCAATGCCATGTACGGCTTTAAAGGTACACTCCATCCTGTACAACCAGATGGTGGGCAAGGCTTAACTAGGGTTTATTTTGGGGCAAGGCTTATATTAAGCTCAGGCATGAAAATCAGGCTAGGGCTTGTTTTGGGGGGTAAGTTGTATTTTGGGGAAAACATAGTAAAGTAACAAACATAGTAGATCAGATACCTGAATCTCCAGGAAAGTGCCTTGTAATACATACCTGAATAAAATGAGAGACTATAAGCCTGTTTACATTCCTGTTAGCGGACTCATCATCAGTTGAATGACACACATTTAATGAGATTTCATTAATGGCATCATTTCAGAAGAAAGCATTGAGTGGACTTCCAAGGGGCTCTGTTCCGGGCCTAGTGCATGACACTTTCATCAATGAGCTGAATTCATTGCTGGGAGAAGTTGTTGACATTTTATATGAGAAAAGGATCCAAAACATTTAGATAAGCTTGAGCTGAAATGATGACATTGAACAAGGAGAAATGTGAAGATCTGCATCTTCATTAAAAAAAAAAAGGAAGGTAAAAATAAAGGAAAAGGACAATTGTAAATATTTAAATTGTGGGCAATTTAAATATGGCCAAGAAGTATGATGCAGTTGTTAAAAGGCAAAAGCTATGTTGCAGCGCATTAATAGGGTTGAAGAAGATGAAGAAAAGAATAGTCCCATTCTCCTTTGTTTGGTGAGATCTCATCCAGGGTATTGGTTACAGTTCTGGGCAATATAGTTCAAATTGGACAGTGACAAACTGGAATAACTCCTGAAATCAAGTGCTATAAGGGATGGTTAAAGAATTTGGGTATGTTTAGCCTATGGGAGACATGGCTGAGGGAAAATATGATAAAAATTTTGAAATATCTGAAAAGTTGTCAAGAGAAGGAAGACTGGACTTATTCTCTATTTCCTCAGAGGATCAGAGAACCAACAGGTTCAAACAACAAGGAAGGAGGTTTTGATAGCCTTCACACAAACGTTTTGATTGCATAAGCTGTCAGTCAGTGGAACTGACCATCACACATGAAATGGTAATTCTTCTTCACTATAGATGTTTAAACATAGGTTGAGTTGACATTTATGACAGAAGTTCTATGTTGATCCTTTACTTAGTTGGAAGTCTAAATCACTAAACTGACTCAGCTAGCTGTGCCTGACCACTTTTGTAAGGGGATCATAAGCTTTCTAATAGATAGTTAACAGTAGGTGAAGCTAGACAAAATCACATCAGATACCTGTACAATTAGCACAGGTGCTCCCCAGGGCTGTGTTCTCTCTCCATTACTCTTTTCTCTCTATACCAAGACTGAATGTCAAAGGATCCCTGAAGTTTATGTTTATTATTATTGTTGTTGTTGTTATTATTATTATTATTATTATTATTAATTAGATTTGTATGCCGCCCCTCTCTGCAGACTTGGGGTGGCTCACAACAGAGATAAAACAATATGTAATAACAAATCTAATATTAAGTCTAAAATAACAATTTTACATTAAAATCCTAAAAAGCCGCATTATATAAGAAATATACACACAAGCATACCACACATAAAACTGCATAGGCAAGGGGAGATGTCTCAGTTCCCCCATGCCTGACGGCAGAGGTGGGTTTTAAGAAGTTTACAAAAGGCAAGGAGTGTGGGGGCAGTCCTAATCCCTGGCGGGAGTTGGTTCCAGAGGGTCGGGGCCACCACAGAGAAGGCTCTTCCCCTGGGTCCCGCCAGCCAACATTGTTTAGTCGACGGGACCCGGAGAAGGCCAACTCTGTGGGACCTAACCGGCCGCTGGAATTCGTGCGGAAGAAGGTGGTCTCGTAGATATTCTGGTCCGGTGCCATGAAGGGCTTTATAGGTCATAACCAACACTGCAGATGATACAGCATGTTTGGTCTCATTCAAGATGACGATAAATCTGCATACCGATGGGAAGTTGAACAACAGGCCTGTGGTGCAGTCAGAACAATCTTGAACCGAATGCACTGAAAACTGTAGAGATGATAGTAGATTTTAGGAGAAGCCTTCCTATTTTACCACCACTTACGATACTAGACAACACAGTATTAACAGTAGTGACCTTCAAATTTCTAGATTCTACAATATTCGAGGGCTTAAGATGGACACCTAACTTCAAAAGTGTCATCAAAAAAGGACAATAAAGAATATTCTTCCCGCACCAACTTAGAAAGCTCAGACTAGCCAAGGAGCTGCTGATACGGTTCCACAAAGGAATTACTGTATAGTTGTATAGTTTTACAAAGGATGACTATAGATTATGTCTATACCTGTGGAGAGTTATTAAAGATTGGATCTTCTAGCCAACTAGATACTATCAGAGATTTCCATAATATACCAAGTGACATAGTAAGACTGCCAGGCAGTGTTCCCTCTATTTTTTTTTTTGCGGTGGGCGGAAAAGTATAGTGTCTGAGCGGCAGTCCCTTTGGGACTGGGCGGCACAGAAATAATAAATAAATAAATAAATAAGCAAACAAACAAACAAACAAATAAATAAATAAAAAACCCACCCTGTTTTGCCTCAGAGAATTTCAAAATAAAATACTGTACTGTGTGTCTATAACAGTGAGCTCATAATAGGGCAACTCTATCACTATCAAAATGCCACTTAAATAGTTGAGCTAGTTTCAAACTAGATTTTGATTTTCTTTCTCTTCCTTACTCCCATTATTTTTCTTTCTCTTTTCCTTCCTCTCTTTTTTCTATCTGTTTCTCTCTCTTCCTCTCTTCCTCTCTCTCTCCTTCCCTCTCACTCTTTCCCTCTCGGCTTCTGGGCAGGTTTGGAAAACTCTGAGTTGATGATTTTTAAGTGAGCAATTGCTCACTGCTCAGCTTAGAGGGAACTATGCTGCCAGGTTCTCCATGGATTGTTGTTGTGCCTAGGAGGTGATGCCAACAGCAAAGAGAATAGAAGCAGAGATGAGGATGCAAAGCTGGTTTGCTAGTTCGGTTATGGAAAGAGCCTCACAGACCATCATTACCAAATATTTATAACCATCGCTAGATCCTTTGTCAACAAAACTGATGAACTAGAGCCAGGATGGCAAACCTATGGCACATGTGCCACAGGTGGCATGAGGAGCAATATCAGCTGGCATGCAAGCCATTGCCCTAGATCAACTTCAGTACACATGTGGGCACTCACCAGCTGATTTTTTTTGGCTTGCACGGAGGCTCTCGGAGGGTCTTTTTGGCCTTCGGGGGCCTCCAGGGGGGCAGGAGAAGGTGTTTTTGCACTCCCCAAGCTTCATGAAAACCTCTAGAGTCTGAGGAGGGTAAAAATGGGCCTACCAGGCCCACTGGAAGTCAGGAAATGGTGAATCATGGGCACATGGAGGGGTATTGTATATGGGTGTGGGCACACTTGCATTATTTCAGCATCCAAGGGAAAAAAGGCGAATAAGCTCATTCATGACTGCTGTATGATGATCATCATGGAGACCTGTCTTCATCCACATGTGTAAATGGAACTAACTCTGTCTATATTCCACCTGATGCAAATATCAACACAGTGTTCTCTAAGTCTAAGCTACATGATGCCATCAAGAGGCAGAAGCAAACTTACTCTGAAGGCGATTTTGTCATGGCTGGGGATTTTAATCAAGTCTGTATGTGCAGTGTACCACCAGAGGTAAAAACACTGTAGACCAGTGATGGTGAACCTTTTTTTTCCTCGGGTGCTCAGTAGGCTCGTGTTTTACCCTCCCCATGCTCCAAAGGCTTCCCTGGAGCTGGTGAAGGGGAAAATGCTCTCCATTCCCCCCTCGGAGGCTCTCTGTAAGCCCAAACACCCCCAAGAGCCTCTGCAAGCCAAAAAATCAGCTGGCCGGTACACACATGCATGTTGGAGCTGAGCTAGGGCAACTGCTTGCATGCCAGCAGATATGGTTTTGCGTGCCACCTGTGGCACCCGTGCCATAGGTTTGCCATCACTGCTGTGGACCATATGTATTCAAACTTAAGATGGCATATAGAGTAATCCCCCTTTCCCATCTGGGGACATCTGACCACATCTCTCTGCTATTGTACCCAAAATATATCCCCCTTAGGCAGTGAAGGGCTGCCAAAATTTTTACTACCACACTGTGGGCGTCGCTTATGCAGGATGCCGTGTATTTTCTTTTGACATCTTTCAGTGCAAATTGGGTGCTCTGGGATGGAGCTCCATTTTTGCTACCCCTCTCCAGGCAGTAGCCCACCCCTGCCATTAGGGAAAGGGTACGGCCATCAGGAAAACTGTTAAAATCTGGCCAGAGGGAACACTCTGCCAGTTGCAAGACTGCTTTGAGACTACCAAGTGGAGAATATTTGAACATTTGGGGCTGCAAGAATTCATTGGTGCTGTACTCTCACACATTAAAACATGCACAGACAATGTAACAGTGGATTAGAGTTTACAGTAATCATAAATCCTGGATGTCTGCGGAGGTACAATCAATTCTGAAAGCCCAAAACTTCAAGGCAGGAAACAAAGATAAATACAATGAAGTCAGGGCAAACTTGAGGAGAGGCATTAAGGTGGCTAAACAGAAATTTACAGTAAATCCCAACAAAGCTGCAGGTCCAGACAGGGTCTGGGGAAAGTGGTAAAAACCTGCACTAGCCAAACAAAAAGTAGAGAAGCCTTTGGCAGATAATAAGGCAAGACAGGTATGGCAGGGGCTGCTACAACATCTGACCAATTATAAAGGAAATACAATAAAAATAGCCAATGCTGATGCTCTGCTGGTGGAGGAGCTGAATAGCTTCTTTGCCCGCTTTGAGGTTAAAAGACCTGTCTCTTTGGGTCTAGCACAAAGGCCCTCTAATTCTTCAGCCACTCAATCTGAATAAACATCCATCGAGAGCTGTAAATCCCAACAAAGCTGCAGGTCCAGGCAGAGTCTGGGGAATCTGGTAAAAACTTGCACTGACCAATTAACAGTGGTTCTGACAAGGATTTTTAACATCTCCTGGTAATTGGCTAGAGTCTCACCATACTTGAAAGCAGCCACAATCATCCCAGTTCCGAAGGGGCGAGCATAAGTGCACTTATGTGCCTTCCGTCCCCTGTCCAGTTGTCTCTCCTATATTTTATATATCTTTTCTCCCATTCATATATCCTTTCCTCTATTCTTCATTGATGTATTCTATTCTCATATCTCCTCTTCTATCCCTTCCCTGATATTTACTACTACATGTTTTTATTCTCTTTAACTTTCAATCTGTATTGGACAAAATAAATAAATAAATAAAATAAGAAGACAGCCATAAACAGCCTGAATGACTATAGATCCATTGCACTGATATCTATAATGCTGGTCCTACAACACATCAGGTCCTGTCTTCCACCAAATTTTGATCAACACCAGTTTGCTTATACAGAAACAACAGGTCGACAGAAGATACCATCGCCGCTGCTCTACATTCTGCACTGGGACACCTTGAAAAATCTGGGGATTATGTCAGAATGCTTCTTATAGACTATAGCTCAGACTTTAATACCATTTTACCAGGCATTCTCATTGAAAAGCTAACTGGAAGGTTCGCCATCACTGAGATAGGGGGTATTTTTACATAATGACCAGTGGATTAATGTAGCAACGTGGTCATGTCTGGCTTTGTAATCAGTTTATGCGATGTTGTTGTTGTTGTTGTTGTTATTTATTATTATTATTAATTATTATTAATATTATTTTACTGAAAGAGTAGTAGATCCTTGGAACAAACTTCCAGCAGACGTGGTAGATAAATCCACAGTAACTGAATTTAAACATGCCTGCGATAAACACATATCCATCCTAAGATAAAATACAGAAAATAGTATAAGGGCAGACTAGATGGACCAGGAGGTCTTTTTCTGCTGTCAGACTTCTATGTTTCTATTATTATTATTATTATTATTATTATTATTATTATTATTATTATTATTATTATTAATTATTATTATTAATATTATTTTACTGAAAGAGTAGTGGATCCTTGGAACAAACTTCCAGCAGACGTGGTAGATAAATCCACAGTAACTGAATTTAAACATGCCTGGGATAAACATATATCCATCCTAAGATAAAATACAGAAAATAGTATAAGGGCAGACTAGATGGACCATGAGGTCTTTTTCTGCTGTCAGACTTCTATGTTTCTATTATTATTATTATTATTATTATTATTATTATTATTATTATTATTATTATTATTATTATTGTTTGCTTGTATGTACACTGAGAGCTTATACACCAGAGACAAATTTCTTGTGTGTCCAATCTCACTTGGCCAATAAATAATTATATTCTATTAGACTTAGAACTTAGAATTACTCCTATTCTGTTCTGTTCCATTCCATTTCAATCCTCCAACTCTTTGATTTAATTTTCTGTAAACTATTCAGACATTGTCATTTAGGCAGACTTAAAAACTAATTAACTAAAACTAAATAATTCTTTTCCTCCCCATGCCTATTTTGTGAAGTGTGCTATTGTTTTTCAGAAAGAGTACTGCTTTTTTAAAGATAATGACAACTTTCTTACCTTTCTGTCTCATCGCTGAAACAGACAACATGTCTCTTCTTTGGCTCTTTGTTTTATAAATGTCAGTCTAGGTTATTACAATTAGGAATCTCAAAAATAGTAAGTTAATGATGACTTAAGTGCTATTGACTTCAAGGGGCAAATAAATTTGGCACGATAGATTGTATGTTTTAGGGGAATAAAATTCTCACTGATTTTAGGTTTTCCATTAAAATATTGCAGGTTTTTTTAAAATTTTGCATTCTTTCATTTGCATCTGTAACTTTAGGTTAAGCTCTATGAACATTCAAAATAATTAAGGGACTTTGGGAAATTGAAACCCAAACTACTGGAACCATGGAGAGATGGGACAGGAAACACTGCATAGTTCAATGGGGAAAAAAATCCCAACAAAACTTTAAAAAAGGTAAAATCCACTTGAGCATTGTTAGCCAAAAAAAGCAACAACCCCACCCTGAAAGCAGTACTGACAATATTGCAATGTACTGATATAAGTCAATATGGAAAGTTATGTGCATCTCACCCTGAAATTATATTTTAGAGCTGAGAAGCTGCAGAAGAAAGCATCCAAAACAATTAAAGACCTGATGAAAAGGTTATAATGATTGGTCTTTTTTAATTTTGAAAAAAAACTGAGAAAGGAAACTTATGGTTGCTGTTGCTCTTTGTCTTCTAACTTTTTATGACTCAATTAACATTATTTTGCCTGGAAATTCTGTTAATAACTTGTCTTTTGAGTTCTTGTAGTCTCAGTGATAGCATCTAGCCACCTGGCAGCTTTTTTGCTGTTGTTGTTACATTGGGTAATTGATGCATTGATTTACTTTAGAAGCTGCCCATCTACAAAAATCACTCAGAATGGCCTAAACTTTTTTTTTTTTTTAAAGTAAAGAAGAACCTAACCATCCAGGTATTCTAACTCACAACTAATCTTCCAGACATCCACAAATACTATCCCAAATCCTAGATCAGCCAGACTTGCAGAACATTATAAAAGTGGAGGCTAAACAAATCTCTAATTTGTTTTCAAGCATCAGGGTCTTCTTTAGTGACACTTGCCTTCGTATTGTGTGTTCAAAATACCTAAGCATTATCTTCATTATTGGTGTTTCCAGTGAGCAAGATGGTTTCATGTAATATTAAAAGATTGATTGCTCCATCAGTCCAAGATTTTCTCAACAATTTTCTGTAGCACCTCAGTTCAAAGATCTCTCTTTTTCTTTTCTTTGTTCAGTCTTGCTGATGATCCAGCTTTCAGAGTCATATTTTACCTACTGGGAAAATAATGTATTGGGCAATATATATCCTTTTCAGTGCAATGTCTCTGTGTTTTAATATTTCATCTAGATCTATCGTTATTTCCCAAGTAGTCAGTATCTGTTTATTTCATAGATATAGCTACAATGTCCATGGAATGATAGATATCTAAAATACTTTGGATGCTGAGAATACTGATGAAGATATATATTTTTTCCCTTTCCTTTCTCAAAAATCTAAAATTATATATAAAGGGCCCAATTAAGTTAAAGGGCAGTTAATTCAGAGAGATAAAAGGAGGTACAGTCATACCTCGTCTTACGAACCTAATTGGTTCCAGGGGGAGGTTTGTAAGATGAAAGGTTCGTAAGACGAAACATTGTTTCCCATAGGAAACAATGTAAAGTCAATTAATCCGTGCAACCAAAAAAAAAAAACCCGCAAAAAAACGCTGCCGCCCGGCTGTCACCTTTTAAAACAGCCTGGGGGCTTCTCAGCGACCTCCCAAACGCCGAACGCCAAACCCGAACTTCCGGGTTCAGCGTTCGGGAGGCCGCCAAGAAGCCCCCAGGCTGTTTTAAAAGGTGACAGCCAGGTGGTGGGGCTTCCCAGAATCCTCCAAATGCCGAACGCGGAAGTTCGGGTTTGGCGTTCGGCTTCGGGAGACAGCTGGGAAGCCGCGCGGCTGTTTTAAAAGGTCACAGCCAGGCTGGGGGGCTCCCAAGCAACCTCCCGAACCCCGAACTTTTGCCAAACGTCCGGGTTCCGGGTTCGGGAGGTTGCTGGGAAGCCCCCCAGCCCAGCTGTGACCTTTTAAAACAGCCGCGTAGCTTCCCAGCAGCTTCCCGAAGCCGAACGCCAAACCTGAACTTCCGCATTCGGAGGCTGCTGGAAAGCCGCGCGGCTGTTTTAAAAGGTGACAGCCGGGCTGGGAGGCTTCCCAGCAACCTCCCGAACCCCGAACCCGGAAGTTCGGCAAAAGTTCGGGGTTCGGGAGGTTGCTGGGAAGCCTCCCAGCCCGGCTATCACCTTTTAAAACAGCCGTGCGGCTTTCCAGCTGCCTCCGAATGGTCTAGAAAAAAATTGCCTCTTCTTACGAACTTTTTCCGTGTTACAAACGCCAAACCCGAACTTCCGGGTTCGGCATTCGGAGGTTGCTGGGAAGCCCCGCCGCCCGGCTGTCACCTTTTAAAACAGCCGGGGGCTTCCCAGAAGCCTCCCGAACGCCGAACCCGGAAGTTCGGGTTTGGCGTTCGTAACACGAAAAAAGTTCGTAAGAAGAGGCAATTTTTTTCTGAACCCCGGGTTCGTATCTCGAGTTGTTCGTAAGACGAGGGGTTCGTATCTTGAGGTACCACTGTATTTCTTTTAACATAATGTATAATTAAAATGTGGGATTAACTATCTAAAAACATGTTGATAACCATAAAAATGGCTGAGTTCTAAGTAAATTAGACAAGAGTATCAATAGAGCTACTGATGACTATTCAAAATTGTTACATGTTGTCCCTGTAATGACAGGTACAAGTCACTTGATAGCAATTGTTTGGAGAACAAGAAGGGAGGATATGATTGACTTCATATCTTGCTTGTGTGCTCCTACTGGCAGCTGATCGGCTGTTATGGACACAGAATAGTTTTGAGTTAGAGACTTTGGCCTCCAAATAAACTGTTTAGTCCATTCCAGTATAGTTACTCATATTTTATTTTCATAGTAATGAAAATTACTAATTAGTAATCTGCAAACAGAAGAAATCATATTAGTTCACATAAATTTTAAATATTTTGATTGATACATCTGTTTCATTATATGTTTGTATTAATGTTACCATTTTTAAATGTTGCAGTAAATACACAAAGGCTAGAGACATATTTTCAAAGCATTTCCTCATAAAACAGATTTAAAATATATTCATATTCTGATAACTATGTGAATTTGGAACAGCACCTGAATAATTCAGTCCTGAACTTCTATCTATAGAGCATATTCATTAAGTACTCTTTTTTTCTTTAGTACCATTGAATGCTGTTAACTACTATATGATTGTAAACTTATTTAAGAAGTTTTTTAAAATCTCACATTTTTAGGAAATTTTAAAAAATCTGAAAGATAGGGCAAGTTTCAAAAGCAGCTGAGGTTAGAAGTATATAAGAAGCCCAAGTGACAAAATGTCTGGGTAATAATAGCAGTGATCTGAGTTGAAAAACAAAACAAGAAAGCCAGGGCAGTAATTTCTTCTCTATTTCTGAAATGACTAACCTAGCATTCTAGAAAAAACAAGTACAATGATGAGGTTATGCAATCTTGGTATAGAATGTTCCATCTCTTGCAGACTATCACTCTATGAGTTCCTGTTTTTGAGGCCAAGATAGATGCTCTGAAGTAAGTAAAGAAATAAAAAAGACTATGAGAACAGGCCCTGAAAGATCTGGTGACAGCCTAACATGTCCATGATAATCATTTTCCAACTTTTTGCAGAATAAGAGCCTTGTGGAAGTCAGCATTTTTTTCCAAAGAGAAATATGAGCCCTTAGGAAAAGATAATGTGATATCTTACAAACCACTGAAGGAGGAATGGTAGCCTCATAACTACAATTCTCAATAGGCAGTAATGAGGGATGTTGGGAATCTTTTAGTTTAGCAACAGGCAATCTTCTCTTGTTTGTGTCCTCACTTAAACAGTGAGGACACCTAGGGTAGAAGTGTCCAAGTGAGGCAACTTTAAGACAATTGGACAACTCCCAGCCAGCATGCCTTTGGATGAGTTAGTATGTACTGCTCTCAAGTTTTCAAGTCTTAGGGTTATATCAGTAAGGTCTAATTTTTCTGTCTGGAAAGAAGATTAATTCCTTGGGACAGATGCTATTTGGCACTATGTTGAGAAATGTCATGTAGTATCTTGACTGGTTCACTCTACAATTAAATTCTGGTCAACAGAGTCCATTGGATTGAGCCATATGCCAAGATTTTACATTCTAAATATTTGGCTCCTTGTTCACACTTTTTAAAAACAGTGGAACAGAACAAATTCCACTTTAGAAGAGGCTGGGTGAACAGGTGTTCTATCCAGAAAAGTTAAAGAATCTTTAAAGGTTCAATATACAGTATAACTGGAGATGTAGTTAAATAAAATTTGTGGATAATAGCATGACCTATCTGAAGCTAACACGGGTGATTAAGCTTACAGCTTAAAGAAAGCAACATGGATAGAAATTCTAAATAATAGCACATATTGTATGTTATGAGTACGCTATAGTAGCATATAAACCACAGAATTATAGTAATATGTTCCCTGACACACTGAGTAAAGAATAGCTTCTTCTTAGTTTAGCTCACTTTGGAATCAGATCCCAGGAACATGGTAACTGCAAAGAAACCAAGCTGCTTAGCTGTTTTCTGATACCTTTGTACTGACTTTCATCCATTTACCTCCTGTTGGGAAGAAAACCAGTAGAGCAGCAACAACACTAAACACAACAACAACATTAATAAGGCTTAACACATATTATTTCTATATTGATTTAATGCAGCATGTCAATACCTAGTTTCCACTGCTGATAGTACTCCAATTTGAGGCTTACATGATACTCAAACCCAGTCATCTATTTTGCTTGTTGGCTCTGTTAAAATAATTAGTCCACTCTTCTGTGAAGTTTATCATAATATGATAAATGATGTAAGATCATATTACAATCCAGTCTCACTAAGACGAATTGCACATTTTATATTGGCAATGTCTACATGTGAACCAGTGCCTAATATTTCTCAACTTTGTAGACTGAATTTTCTTGTTTTTCCCCCTTGTGTAACTTCCACATTTAAAAAAAAAACATTTCATCATCTTCTCTGTCCACATTATACTTGCTTGGTTAACTTTGCATAGTTATGTCACATTCGATCTGATTTGTTTTAAAGTGTATTATTAATAATGCATTATGTTTTTTTTCTTATGGCTTGTTTACTATTGTTATTCTTATGTCTATCAGTCAGTTATGAGCCTGCCCTCATATATTTTTTTAAAAAGTAGGTTATATTAATATTCCTGGCAGGTTGCAATCTATCTACAAGCTTTTTACTATATATATGTATATGTATACTCAGCTGTGGCGAGGGGGGCGTTTGCCCAGGTTCGCCTGGTGCACCAGTTGCGGCCCTATCGGGACCGGGACTCATTGCTCACAGTCACTCATGCCCTCATCACCTCGAGGTTCGACTACTGTAATGCTCTCTACATGGGGCTACCTTTGAAAAGTGTTCGGAAACTTCAGATCGTGCAGAATGCAGCTGCGAGAGCAGTCATGGGCTTACCTAGGTATGCCCATGTTTCACCATCACTCCGCAGTCTGCATTGGCTGCCAATCAATTTCCGGTCACAATTCAAAGTGTTGGTTATGACCTTTAAAGCCCTTCATGGCATCGGACCAGAATATCTCCGAGACCGCCTCCTGCCGCACGAATCCCAGCGACCGATTAGGTCCCACAGAGTGGGCCTTCTCCGGGTCCTGTCAACTAAACAATGTCGGTTGGCGGGCCCCAGGGGAAGAGCCTTCTCTGTGGCGGCACCGGCTCTCTGGAACCAACTCCCCCCGGAGATTAGAACTGCCCCTACTCTTCCTGCCTTCCGTAAACTCCTTAAGACCCACCTTTGCCGTCAGGCATGGGGAAATTAAACATCTCCCGCTGGGCACGTTTAATTTATACATGGTATGCTTGTGTGTGTGTCTGTTAGTATATGGGTTTTTTAAAAATCTTTAAATATTTTAATTAATTGGATTATTATGATTTGGCAATGGGTCCAGATGGCATCCACCCCAGAGTTCTTAAAGAACTCAGATCTGTCATTGCTACCCCCCTGACTGATTTGTTTAACCAATCCTTGTTAACAGGAGAAGTTCCTGAGGATTGGAGAATGGCCAGTGTTGTGCCTATCCACAAGAAGGGCAGTAGAGAAGAAGCTGGTAACTACAGGCCAGTTAGCTTGACATCAGTGGTAGTTAAAATGATGGAGACTCTACTGAAAAAGAGGATAAATCAGCACCTAAAAAACAATAACTTATTGGACCCAAATCAGCATGGCTTTACTGAAGGCAAATCATGTCAGACTAATCTCATTGACTTCTTTGACTATGTCACAAAGGTGTTGGATGAAGGTGGTGCCGTGGATATTGCCTACCTGGACTTCAGCAAAGCCTTTGATACGGTTCCACATAAAGAGCTGATAGATAAATTAGTGAATATTGGACTTAATCCCTGGATAGTTCAATGGATTTGCAGCTGGCTGAAGCGTAGACATCAGAGAGTTATTGTTAACGGCAAGTATTCTGAGCAGAGTCAGGTTACAAGCGGTGTGCCACAAGGGTCTGTTCTGGGTCCTATTCTTTTTAATATGTTTGTGAGTGACATAGGGGAAGGTTTGGTAGGGAAGGTTTGCCTATTTGCCGATGACTCTAAAGTGTGCAATAGGGTTGATATTCCTGGAGGCGTCTGTAATATGGTAAATGATTTAGCTTTACTAGATAAATGGTCAAAGCAATGGAAACTGCAGTTTAATGTTTCCAAATGTAAAATAATGCACTTGGGGAAAAGGAATCCTCAATCTGAGTATTGTATTGGCAGTTCTGTGTTAGCAAATACTTCAGAAGAAAAGGATTTAGGGGTAGTGATTTCTGACAGTCTCAAAATGGGTGAACAGTGCAGTCAGGCGGTAGGGAAAGCAAGTAGGATGCTTGGCTCCATAGCTAGAGGTATAACAAGCAGGAAGAGGGAGATTATGATCCCGCTATATAGAATGCTGGTGAGACCACACTTGGAATACTGTGTTCAGTTCTGGAGACCTCACCTACAAAAAGATATTGACAAAATTGAACGGGTCCAAAGACGGGCTACAAGAATGGTGGAAGGTCTTAAGCATAAAACGTATCAGGAAAGACTTCATGAACTCAATCTGTATAGTCTGGAGGACACAAGGAAAAGGGGGGACATGATCGAAACATTTAAATATATTAAAGGGTTAAATTAGGTCCAGGAGGGAAGTGTTTTTAATAGGAAAGTGAACACAAGAACAAGGGGACACAATCTGAAGTTAGTTGGGGGCAAGATCAAAAGCAACATGAGAAAATATTATTTTACTGAAAGAGTAGTAGATCCTTGGAACAAACTTCCAGCAGACGTGGTAGATAAATCCACAGTAACTGAATTTAAACATGCCTGGGATAAACACATATCCATCCTAAGATAAAATACAGAAAATGGTATAAGGGCAGACTAGATGGACCAGGAGGTCTTTTTCTGCCGTCAGACTTCTATGTTTCTATGTTTCTATGTTTCACTTGTTGTGAGCCGCCCCGAGTCTTCGGAGAGGGGCGGCATACAAATCCAAATAATAAATAAATAAATAAATAAATACTATACCTATACATATACATATACGAGGGTTGCCCATAAAGTAATGCACCACATTTTTTCTTCAACAATTATTTATTGAATACAATGAAAGTTACACACAAGAAAGAATGATTTTTCTCCCTATTTTTCCACATAATCTCCATCCCATTCTATGGCCTTCCTCCAGCAAGACACAAGGGCGTGTATGCCCTGTTGGTACCACTCCTTTTTCTAATAGCCTCACCTCTGTTCTTCTGTTCTGTTCTTCTTATGGCCTCACCCTCTATCCCCAGCAACTAACTATACTTCTGTCGACTGCAGATTCTCCATAAACTGTACACGAACATTAGTGAATGTTCCCAACAGTTTCTTTCTCCACAGTGAGATATTCAATGACTACATGCTGTTTGTTACATATATCTCTTACACACTGCTGCAGCTATGCTATCTGTCTGAAGAAATGCAAAACTTATACATGCACTCCTGACAATTCAAATAATGTATATCTAAAGTTTTGCATTCGTATCATTACTATAGGCTGGGGGGAAATGTGGTGCATTACTTTCTGGGCGACACATATACATATTTCCTTCCCAAACAGGAATTTCTTAATAATTAGAGCTATTTCATATCAGGTCATAAGTTCTGGCATTACTAACTACATCAATCTACAGACTAAAATAATCAAGTAAATGAAAAGATTTTGGTTTAGATGGTGTGGGGTTATTATTCAAGGCTGTACTGATCAAATCACACACAAGGAAATAATAATGCATGAGCTGTAATAAGATGGATTTAAAACAAACAATCAAAAGATTTGATTCTAACTTCAAAAATAAATTGAACAATTGAATAGTTTTTCCTGCATTGACAATGAGACAGTGTTCACCCCTAAATAAGAAAGCATCAGGCTAGTTTAAGAGAATAAGAGCATGTGGCACACAGGTTCTTCCAATACCTTGTTGACATCTTCCAACATTTGGTGCTTTGCTGGGAGTTGAAGTCCACAAATCTTAAAGTTGCTAAAGTTGGAGACCCCTGCTATACTCTGTTGCTTTAATCAGTCTGATTAGCATCAGTTCTGGTATGTGAATAGATTCAGTTAGTGTAATAGGAGTTACTGTATGCCTATATAGCATTTCTAATGGAAAGTATATGCATCTGGGATTTCTGTATAATCTGGTGAGCTTGCTTTCTTGGGCCTGCTCATTTCTGAAGGCATGGATGCCGTTATTCCTTTGGAGTCTGATTCTCAGGCATCCATGCACTCATCTAGCCACACAAATGAGTAATCTTTCCTTGTTATTTTTGCCTTTTATCTGATATGCATAAACATAAAAGACCTGCTGGATTAAACCAAAACCCTTTCTAGTTTTGTGATGTTTTTGTGATGATCTCCAGATGTCCTCTGATAAAGAAAACATTAGTACAATAGTATCTCTTGCTCACATTTCCCAGAAGTTGAAATTCAGAAGTAATTTTCCATACTGCTTTACTGTTACAACTTTTCTCATTCCTGGTCATTGGGTGTTGCTGCATATTCAATGCAAATTATTTTAAAGATTTAGAATTGTTAGCATTTTAACATTTAGACTTATATACCGCTTCATAGTGCTTTTATAGCCCTCTCTAAGCGGTTTACAGAATCAGCATTTTGCCCCCAACAATTTGGGCCCTCATTTTACCACCTTGGAAGGATGGAAGGCTGAGTCAACCTTGAGTGTGTGGTGAGATTTGAACTGCTGAACTACAGCTAACAGTTAGCTGAAGTAGCCTGCAATGCTGTACTCTAACCACCCCAGCAATAACTGCTTAATTTTCTATGCACTATGTACCAATTTATTTTGATTACATATATATCTGCAATCTTTCCACCAGGGAGCCAAGTAACTAAGTGGTCAGTATATCTACCACTAATCCAGCTCTCTGTGCTATTGATAGAAATATTCTACGCTACCAAGAATTCTATATTTCTTCATTTTTGTAAGAGAATATGCTAGTGTGGGAGAGCCAATGTTGGGGTTTTTTTTAATCCCATACTCCTTTCATGAGGCATTTATCTTTAGTTTTTAAGCTTTTTCCTTTTCTGCCTTTTAATTGATGCAAGGTACTTAGGAGACGAATATTCATTAATATGCCCGAAGTAAATAGATATATAAATAAATATTTAATTTCTTAACAGCTTAGGAACAAGAGGATCACATTAGCATTATTTTTGCAGCTCCTTTGATGAACCTGATTAAAGGACAGCGAGTTTTTAAGTTGCCCTGTTTCTACGGTGTAATGTTTTCCTTGAAGAGGCTGATCAAATTTTAGGGATTTTTATCATTCCTTGTTTAGTTTAGTTGTTTAAGATAGTTGCTATCTCTTTATGGATGAGTTAGTTTTGAAGTAGAAAGAATGTTGTGCATTTTATTTGACAAAAGACAAAATTGCATTGGAATTTTCTATTGAATTGAATTTTCTATAGAACTGCATTGGAGAGTTCTATTGAACTGTCTTTCTACATCTGAATTAGGGATCAAAAAGGTAGAGCAAGAGCAAAGGCCTTGAACTGATCAATAACATATTAACACTTGTACAGTTGATTAAGATGACATATAAGTTACAGTGACCACACTGTATTTCTTCTGAAATTTTTACTTGCCTTTATAAAATGGGCATTGGACCTACCTGATACGCTCCTTCCGCGGCAGTAAAAAATGGGTAGAACTATTTCTTGCACCCTTTGAAAGTAGGAATTCACCTTTGGAGTAGTACTACCCTGGCAGAGTAGAAAACACACAGGTCTCCCCCCTTACAGACATTAGAATACAGGGCTAGAATGTGGCCATCAACCAGAGGATCTGGAAGATGTTGTGCCAGTTGTAGGGCCACATTAAAGAATTGTTTGTCCTGAGAGTTAGGCAATGGTCCAGCTGCAGGAGACTGCTACTGCTTCACTACAGCATCCATAAAAAGATTGGGTAAGGGTATTACCTTAGTCTTGGAGTCAATCTCCTCAAAGATAGAGTCCACCTGTGAGGTAATGGATGATGATAAAAGAAAATTTGCCATGGCTTTTACTTTGTGGAGGATGAAATGGAATAGACTGGTATGGAACAGTCCCATAGAGATTGAGAGTTCCAGACTAAGGTCCTCATCATCCAACATCTGAAGAACCCCTGGATCCTGTTCCAAATTCCCTTCCACTAAATGTCCTTCCAAGTCCACAAGTGACCCCAGTAACTGTGGAGGGAATATGCCTCCTGAATGTGACCCCTGTGGTGTGCAGTATTGAGCCCATTGCCCATGATCTGAGGATTGGACAGGGAGGGCCTTAGAGGAGCACATCATGGCCCTGATGCCCACTTCTATCCCTTTCTGAATGGCTGCATTGATCATGTCTTGGACCTCCTTACCTTCAAGGGGATCTTGAGTGGGGGGATCAACTTGAGCCTGGGTCCTGTCTGGTAATTGAGGAGCCCCAAACATCTACTTTGGGCAAGCATAAGCTGATATTGTCCAGGGACAGCACATCACAAGAATGGCAAAATGTGTGTTTGTGGTGCTGTCCTGAATCCACCATGCCCCCCTTATGAGTGGGACTAGGACCAGTGGTCTGGGCTCAGACTTCTGCCTAGGCATGCTGGCCCCCTATAGAATGGCCCCCTCCAAAAGTTTATTAGACAATTTGGGCCAAGTGGGGTGGGGGAGATGGAGACTGGTGATCCCTGAGGAAATGGTCCCAGGCATAGTTCCCTCTAAGCTGAGCAGTGAGCAATCGCTCACTTAAAAATCATCATCAACTCAGAGTTTTCCAAACCTGCCCAGAAGCCGAGAGGGAAAGAGTGAGAGGGAAGGAGAGAGAGAGGAAGAGAGGAAGAGAGACAAACAGATAGAAAAAAGAGAGGAAGGAAAAGAGAAAGAAAAAGAATGGGAGTAAGGAAGAGAGAAAGAAAATCAAAATCTATTTTGAAACTAGCTCAACTATTTAAGTGGCATTTTGATATTGATAGAGTTGCCCTATTATGAGCTCACTGTTATAGACACACAGTACAGTATTTTATTTTGAAATTCTCTGAGGCAAAACAGGGTGGGTTTTTTATTTGTTTGTTTGTTTGTTTGTTTGTTTATTATTTCTGTGCCGCCCAGTCCCAAAGGGACTGCCGCTCAGACACTATACTTTTCCGCCCACCCCAAAAAAAAATTAGAGGGAACACTGGTCCCAGGCTGTTTGAATTGCCCCCAGGGGCATTAAAGAAGAGGAGATTACTTCCCATTTCATTCCCTCTCCACTACCTGAGTAAGCAGGCTTAGCCTTAGCCTTCCCTTTGCTGGAACGGTCAGCCAGGGCTTTGATAGAAGATCACTGACCGCGAGGCTTGTCTCTGTGCTTAGGCTGAGCTTCAGAGGGTGGTGCCTGTAACATAGGCCCAATAGAGTGTCACGTGGGCCCGATGGCCAGCTGAGAGCCCAGTGGTGAGGGATGGCTCTGCGGCGAGCGCTGTGAGGAGAGCAAGGGAGCTTCAGCCAATGACGGTCTCTGGTGATATCAGGAGGTAAGAATATCTGTCAACGGCTTTTTGCACCAAGCACTGAAGCTGGCCTGCTCAGTTTACTCAGAATCTCACTTTGGTTCTTAGAGAAGCACTGATCCGGCTCAGGGAGCAAAGGCTCCAAGCCAGAGGGAGTGGAACACTAGCCACTGAAGCGGAAAGCTTCTGCGGCGTTCACTCAGTTCGCCTCAGCAATCAATCCTGTTACATATTTAGCGAAGGCCAAGACAGCAGCCTGATCCTGGCACTGATCAACAGCCAGAATATGAGCTTCAGGCAATGAGCAGGACTTCGGCTGGAGGCCTTAGGGGACAAATGGGCAGAACCCAACTCACTCCATCACCCAACACAGTGACCATAGTCACTTGGGAAGGTAACTCACAGCAATGAAGATAGAAGATGGATACTCATAGCAGCTAGAATTCCTAGAAGGGTGGAAGAAACACAAGTCCTTTATGGTTAGGACCGAGTCAAAAGAGGGAGAGTGATAGTAGAGGGGTGCTTTTATACTTCAGACTTGGTCCTGATTGGCTAAAGGGCAGTGTCTTCCCATCCTTGGATGCTGGCTTCACCCACTATGGAGAATATGGCATTACTCTGATATATAAGCAGCCACTCTACTTTAGGTAAGAATAGTCTGGAATTCATGTCCTTAAGAAACCTTTCTACTGTGCTATGAATGAGGTCAGATTCTAGCTTAGAGGTGCTCTTCTCTGATTCTCAGTTATAATTCTGAGCCCTTCAGTTACAGAGCACTTGGGAGAAAGACCTTCTGGCATGGGGAAATAAAACATTGAAAACTATTCTGCTTCCTCTTATCCCTTACTTCCAAAATTTAAAAACTGCAGTTCTAAGCTAGTTGGTAAAATGCATGCAGTATGTAATTTCCTGAGCCAGCATTCTGGGGAATTAGAACTATGAGGGGCTCACAAAGATCAGTTCCTTCTCTCTTCCAAAGTGCTTTCTGTTGACATTTCTCTACAATGAGACATTTCCCCCAGGTTTTGATCACTCAGGATATTCCAAAAACAATGAAGCATCTATTCATATTAATTTACTTGACTTTACCTTATTGTTTTATGATTGGAGACCAAATTAGCATTAAGATGTTTTTTTGGAATACATGTTGTTAGCTTCCAAATTTATACACTACATTTCTACAAACCTAGATGAGTACAGTCTCCTACAATCTTAGTTCAAGACTTACTCCTGTGATCACATGTACTTATCTTTTGATACAGTTGGGGAAAATATGGAGATGGTTTGGCACTTTCCTTTTTGAGGATGTTTTCTCAGGTTCCCGGTCCTAAGATTCACTGCTGGTCAATCATCCAAGCATTAATCAGATCCAATTCTGCTTAACTATTCAAGAGCAGTCAAACTTTTTGCAATGCACTTCTTCATTTACAAATGGATGGCAAGAGACCACTGAGGTTTTGCTTTAGGAAAGTCTTATGCTATCCATAGCTAAGAATAAAACAGGTGATACTCTCATAGTGCAATGAGAACCTGAACAGTGATGGGTAGTACTAAAGTATTCCCTTCTGCAGCCTAAAGGAAAACTAATGACTTTCTCTGGGACCATAATATGTGGTTCTAAAAATGTGAGCAAGGTTTTATACATTGAATATCCACACTCTGTCTTGTAGAAATTAATTTAAGGGGAGGCAGATCCTGTAAAAAAATTAAATTTACTCTGTCTTTCAATCCATGACATTGATCAATTACTAGAACAAGGGGGGAAAGCAATTAAAGGGCTAATATTTCCTTAATTCAGTAATGCCAGTCACTTAATAAAAAGAGTCCCATCAGATTATTAGGTAAACAAAATTTTAATAAAAGTTTTATTAAAGTTTTATTAACCAGGCAACAGGACTCCGATAGGTTAGAAAACAATTTTGTTGAGTCTCATATGAAAATGAATTATCTCTGGTACAAGAGAAATGATCCAGTTCCCAAAGCCTTGAGCAAAACCTTTAGCCACATATGCCTCAGTTTTAATATCCATATGAAATATCCTTTATTGTGATAACTGACTAACACAATTTTAGAAATAAGACTATAGATCCCAAATAAACATTCAGAAAGACTCTCGATAAAATGGCAGCAAATAAAGGCATATGCTAATAAGAGAACAATACATCTTAAAAAACAGCCTTTGTTGATGCTGCATTATGAAAGTATGTGATCTCTCTTCTAAGCTTCTGATCCATGTTTCATGTTTTTACCCATCTGCTTTTGAGAAAGAGGAAGCATTTGATGGCAGATAACAAAAAGAGATAGAGAGAGATTAAAAACTAACCAGAGCTGACAGAAATAGAGGAAAAACTGTTATCTTGGGATGAAAGTAACATTTCTACATCATTCCAGCAGATACTAAAGGAAGGAACAAGTACTCTGCATTCTTTGAAAGAAACTGCATTGCACATTATTTTTTTAGAAAGGCATAGATTTTGAAAAACAGGTGATGCCTCCGTATAGATAGGTCAACCTTTTTTCCCTCAAGCAGATAACTAGAGGTTTGGGGTGAGCAAATCTTATTAGCCTTTTTTTTCCATCTTATCTTTTCTCACAAGAGGCTTGCAGAAGATTCATCTACCTTGATGTTCCAAGAGGAACTTTGAAATAATCCCATTGCACAAAAGCCCATCTCCCAGCCAATAGGATGGCTGATCTGTATTGAAATAGTTTATTGAAGTTTTGCTTATGAATTCAGCTACCGCAGGGGAATTGAGGACAGCATCAGTGATTCATCTGACTTTTTGTGGCTCTTTGTCAGATTGGTGAGGTAAGATCCTGTTTTCTACATCACGACAAGTGCAACAATTATACAACAATTATATCTAATACTATTATTTGGAATGACTAACTTTGCTTCCTGCTTTCAATATGATAATAGACACAATCCAAAGAAGAGGAATTATCCAGGAAGCCAAGCTGTTCACTCAACAAGTATTTTAAAATAAGCAAATCATTGCACTCCGAAAGACAAGATAGTCCACTAGGCATTGACATAACACAACAGAATATGTTCTTTATAAAAGGCACTTTATAAAAACTCCGGTTTAAAATATAAAATTGTCTTGAATGTAAAACAACATTCCCTAATCTGGTATCCTGCAAGAACTCCCCCTAAACTCTCAACCAAAATGATTTTGCTAGGTGAAATTAATGCATTTGGGTGGCAACAAGTTGTGAAAAGCTACACTGAAAGAACAGTAACAGAGGAAAGAAGAAGAAAGAAGAAAAGGAAGAAAGAAGACAAAGGATGTGGGATAAATAGAAAAAAAGATACACAACCATGTCAATTTTATTATTTACATGGGGGTTATAGGAGGAAGGTAAGTATGGGAACCCTTTTGACTAGAGAACAGATTTGCAATTGGGAGAGCTAGTTGTGAATGAAGAAACTGCCAGGTGATAAGGCAAGCTAATTCAAAATTGGGCTGTCACAAAACTACATTTATCAGAAGGCATACATGTGGTAGTGCTTCTCATGTCCCCACCTCCCCAAACTCTCCATGTTGTTCTCCAAAATCTCACCATTTTACCTTTGTCATTTTGTGGGCTGTTAGTGGTTAGAGACACCAAGCTAAAAACCAGGAGATTGTGAGCCCCACCTTAGGCACAAAGCCAGCTGAGTCACTTTGGACCAGTTATTTTATCTCAACCCTAGGAAGAAGGAAATGGCAAATCGGTTTTTTTACCGGGGGGGGGGGGGGGTTGCCAAGAAAAATACTCCAGTCAGTTGCAAAGAATTAAAACTGGTATAATGGGACATCATTGGATACATTGGATACAAAGGTGACATACAAGCTACCATCTTTGTTTTTTGTGATTGTCTATGAGGCCATGAGGTGTTCTTATATATCTTTGAAGAATCTAGCTTCTAGAAATCAGTGCTTTGCTTTGCCGCATGCTATCTTTTCACTTATTAATCTTTTTAATGATCTGAAAGGAATTAAAATTAGGTGCAGTGGAACAGATACCAAGAGAAATATGAGAAATATCCATTGCCTAATTGGAAATACAGTGGAACCCCGACATAAGAGCTGCTCTACTTAAGAGCAACTCGAGATAAGAGCTGGGAGGGGAGAGATATTTTTGTTCTACTTACAAGCCCAAATTCGAGATACAAGCCCCAAGGAGCTGTCTCCTGAAGCCAAACGCTAACTTCCGCGTTCGGCTTCAGGAGACAGCTGCGAAGCGGCGCGCGTGTTTTAAAAGGTTGCAGCCGGCCTGGGGGGCTCGGGGGGGTGCTTGCAGCTTTCTTTCTTGCTCTTTTTCTTTCTCTCTTTTACCTTCCCTTCCTCTATTTCTTCTTTTCTTTCTCCTTCCCACCTTCTTCCCTCCCTCCCTCCCTTCACTCATTCCTCTCTTACTCTCCCCTTTCATAAGTTTCCTTGCTTCCTTCCTCTGTTCCTGTCCCTTCCCCCTTTCTTTCTTTCTTTCTTTCTTTCTTTCTTTCTTGCTCTTTTTCTTTCTCTCTTTTACCTTCCCTTCCTCTATTTCTTCTTTTCTTTCTCCTTCCCACCTTCTTCCCTCCCTCCCTCCCTTCACTCATTCCTCTCTTACTCTCCCCTTTCATAAGTTTCCTTGCTTCCTTCCTCTGTTCCTGTCCCTTCCCTCTTTCCTTCCTTCCTTCCCACCCTCCGTCCATTCATTCACCCATTCCTCTCTTGATCGCTTAAAGCCGGTCCCTGGTGCAAAAAGGGTTGGGGACCTCTGTCCTACAGGATTGGGTGGCAGAGAAGTTGAACATATGTAAATTTAAAAGTTTAAGAAAGTTTACAAGTTAAGTGAAAGAAACTTCATTATTCATTTATATGTACATGTACATTTCTTCATTAAAAACATGTCTTTCTGCATAATTTAGACTAACTTTGTGAGTTTTTTGAGGGCTGGAACCAATTAAAATTATTTACATTAATTCCTATGGGGAAAAGTCGTTCGAGATAAGAGCTGCTCGACTTAAGAGCCCAGGTCCGGAACGAATTAAACTCGTATCTCGAGGTACCACTGTAACAGGTTGGTCCATTGTTATCTCTCTGCTTGACATCAGGTTATCATGGGGTTTTCTTTTAAATTTAAATGTTTTAAACTTACTCGGATTATTTATGATTTGTTTTTCTCTGTTGTGAGCCGCCCCGAGTCCTCGGAGAGGGGCGGCATACAAATCTAAATAATAAATAAATAAATAAATAAATAAATAAATAAATAAATAAATAAGATGGATATTATACATAATAAATACAATGCAAAATAATACAAAAATGTTTTCAGATACTGGACATTAATAAGACTTTGTCTATAGTTAAATAAAATACCTACTCTAAATGTTAATGTGTAGCAAATCAACACAATTCTTAAAATAATGAGTCAAAAAGTCATGGAGGATTAAAAGTTTATTGATCACTACTACTGGTATAAAGGTAGTCCTCGACTTACAACTATAATTGAGCCTAACATTTCTGTTGTTAAATGAGACATTTGTTAAGTGAGTTTTGCCCAATTTTATGACTTTTCTTGCTGCAGTTGTTAAATGAATCACTGCAGTTGATAAGTTAGTAATAATAATTTAATAATAATAATTTATTGGATTTGTATGCCGCCCCTCGGGGCGGATAACAACAATGACAAAAACAGCATGTGACGATCCAATAATAAAACAACTAAAAACCCTTATTATAAAACCAAACATACACACAGACATACCATGCATAACTTGTAATGGCCTAGGGGGAAGGGATATCTCAACTCCCCCATGCCTGGCGGTATAAATGAGTCTTGAGTAGTTTACGAAAGAAAGGGAGGGTGGGGGCAATTCTAATCACCTGGTTGTTAAGTGAATATGGCTCTCCCACTAACTTTGCTTGTCAGAAGGTCATGAAAGATGATCACATGACCTTGGAACACAGCAATGGTCATAAGTATGAATTCATAAGTATGAAAACCAGTATGGTCATAAGTATGAATTCATAAGTATGAAAACCAGTTGCCAAGCATCTGCATTTTGATCATATGAACATGATGCTACAAAGGTCGTAAGTGTGAAAAATTGTCACCAGTCACTCTTTCCAGTGTCACTATAACTTTGAATAGGCACTAAATGAATCATTGAAAGTCAAGGACTACCTATTATTAGATCCATGTAGTAGCTCAATCTAGATTAAAGACAGAGCTATCAAATAAGTATTGGAATCGCATTGGCTCTTGATTTTATTCAAGTCTATAATTTGGGAAGCATCTTTGTGTAACTGAATTTAAGATAGCATTACAAATAACACTGCAGTATTTTTATCAAAATATTTCACAATGGTAATGCAGTACAGATATTCCAGCTTTCTGGATATGTATAATAGCTGACATTTCCTAATTCTGCTCAGGATGTGTGTTTACTTTCTATTTTGGTACAGTGGAAGATAGCCTAGTCAGGAAAAAACAAGAAAATTGCTCTTTACCATACATCTTTGGGAATAATTAAAGGTAGTACAACAGCTATTATGATACAGGGAAGTTTTCCAGAACTTATTAAAATTATGCAGAAAAGTGAACACTTTCCTTGTCAATTCTTGATTCTTGGCCAGAAAAAAGCAAGACTTAAATTGTTCCTATCAGTGAGGTTAATGACAGAACAACTATTAGCAGAAAGTGCTGAATTTGTTGCTTTCTAGCCTCCTAGTCTGTTTAGATGCACAGACAATGACAAAAGAAAAGCTCCAGTCAAGAAATGGTTATTATTTTCTGTGGACTGTTCTTTACATTATCTAAATATATTAAGCTTTTCTAATTTGACCTTGCATCTATCCTTAAATCTATTCAGCTGGCTTTTCTTTGTCAATTTTTGAATTTTGTACATATTCTCTGCCAAAGCTCATTGATTTGATTTAAGAAATAATTCCGTCCCCTGTCCAATTGTCTCTACTTTATCTCATATATCTTTTCTTACTTTCATATATCTTCTCCCCTATTTTTATATCTTTTCTTCTATCCTTTTCTTTATATATATTACTACTTGTCTATTCTCTTCAATGTGTATTGTGTATTGGACAAAATAAATCAATAATAATAAATAATAATAATAATAATAATAAATAGTGCTATCTGTTTTTTATTTCATTACTTAGCCTATACTTCCATAAACAGGATCTGCTTTTTTTCTTGAAAATTTAACTATGTTAAACACAGAGCATCATTTTTCCTCCTTCACCACCACTTCAAAATAGCATTTGCTTCATCCATAGAATGATACCATCTTTAGCATGTCACTTTCTTCTCTACTCAATGAGGTTTCTGAAGAAGAGTATGTCCAATGATCTTAATTGTTTTCAGATCTTAGTTTCAGTGATCACAGGCCAAATGGTTACCTAAAATCTTGGACTAATTGTTGTTGTATATTTTCAAATCTAATTTTAATAATACAGTTTACAGCTTCAGAGTTCCTAATAATGGATTGCTATAATTCTTCATTTAGACTCTACATCATGACTACCGCAGAGTTATTAAAAACATCTTAATAAGTTTCTGATTTATACACACATGGGATTGGAAATTTGGCCTCATGTAAGTTTGAAATAAATTTGAAATTCTATAGTGCAGATTTATGAACAGTGAGTTGAATCATTATTGTGTTCTATCATTTTGATTAATGTTATAATTTGTTTTTCCTTGTTTGATATTTTTTTTTCTAAACTTCTCAAGCTTATCCCCATACTCTAAAAGGTTTCCAGGGATTAAATTTCTGTACCCATGAACTTATTTTACTCTTCTATTTTTTAGTGTTTTGTTTATATATTTGACAAATGCTATCTTTTCCAACTCTATATTTTTAAATCCGAGAAGAAATGTGCGATGCCTATGCTTTGACATGGGCATGCAAACCAAGTTGTTTGCTTTTCACATGCTTTCATATTTATTTTGTTATGAGTAAAATAAATTTGTAAATCTGCTTTAATGTTCTTTCCCAAATGAATTATTTCCCTCTGTTTATGGTCCAGGAGTGCTTAGTGAGCTAATTTTATTCCCTATTGTTTGTGAATTTGATTGCAACTTTTAGCTATTTTCCCCAAATTAGTAAGCGAGAAATAACTATTTCCCTAGATAGTGAATTCAATTCTATATAAATGTGTTAATTGTGTGTTTCATTTTGTTAATCAAATTAAGTTGGTTCTTGGCTGTTCATATGCATGTACCTCTTATATGTTAATTCCTTTAAATAAGGATGGGGTATTAGCAGGTCAAGATATCATGGTTACCATGATGGCTATGAGATTATCCCAGGTTATTCAGGGTCTGACCTGGACAGTGGCCCCATAAAGGAAAACCTGTTGCAGCAATGGCAGTATGATCTTTTAGAATCTCCCTTGTCATGATCAGATCGTGGCCTTATTATCTGGTGCCAGTAACCACTGCAATTATGCAAGATTAGAGAGTTCCTCTCCCAGTGACTGTTGGAGACTGATGAGGAGTCTTGTGCCCCCCACCACACCTCAGTGACTGATGGAACAATAGATGGGAGTAGTTCCTCTGTTGGTCTGCTGCCCAAGCCTTCTGAAACCTTGAAATGGGAGGACTGCAGAGACATTGGATCACATCCTCCCTGTGCAATGTCTTCCTTTTAATGGATTCTACAATTCTTTGTGATTCACAGATGAATTGAGGGAGATTAAATCTCATTGATTTCTTTGACTATGTCACAAAGGTGTTGGATGAAGGTGGTGCCGTGGAGATTGCCTACCTGGACTTCAGCAAAGCCTTTGATACGGTTCCACATAAAGAGCTGATAGATAAATTAGTGAAGATTGGACTTAATCCCTGGATAGTTCAATGGATTTGCAGCTGGCTGAAGCGTAGACATCAGAGAGTTATTGTTAACGGCAAGTATTCTGAGCAGAGTCAGGTTACAAGCGGTGTGCCACAAGGGTCTGTTCTGGGTCCTATTCTTTTTAATATGTTTGTGAGTGACATAGGGGAAGGTTTGGTAGGGAAGGTTTGCCTATTTGCCGATGACTCTAAAGTGTGCAATAGGGTTGATATTCCTGGAGGGGTCTGTAATATGGTAAATGATTTAGCTTTACTAGATAAATAGTCAAAGCAATGGAAACTGCAGTTTAATGTTTCCAAATGTAAAATAATGCACTTGGGGAAAAGGAATCCTCTTTTTTTTATATATATATAAATTTTATTGATTTTATAAGTTTACAAAAAACAAACGTATAACAGTGCACAGTGCATGTGCCCATCACCAAACAACACACACCCCCCATCACCCCCACCACCCCTATAGAAGGATTCAAAGACTTTTGAATTATTTGTCTATCTATTAATCCTTGGCTCTATCTTGAACGCTTTTTTTTTTACTAAAAGAGTGATTGTAGTTTATTTTTCGTATTTACATCACAGATTCTACTTAACATATAATCTTTTACCTTGTTCCATCGCACCATCAGCTTCTCTAGTTTATTCTCATCAAAATTATTTAATCTTATTTCCATAATTTCAAAGTGTATGTAATCCACCATGTACCAATACCAATTCTGTAGTGTCCATTTTGTAGAGTCTTTCCATCCTAATACTATCACCGCTTGAGCACTTTCCAATGCTGCAGTTTTAATTTCTTTAGATTCTCCTAGTTCCCTATATTTAATTAAGATTGCTGTTTCTTTTGTAATTATCCAATTAATATTTAACATTTTATTAATTTCATTCTGGACTACCTTCCAGAATTTCTGTATTTCTATACATTCCCAGATCATGTGCATAAAGATTCCTTTTTTCTGGCATCCATGCCAGCATTTACCTTTCTCTTTCCCCTGGTAGTGTGCAAGTTGTGCAGGTGTATAATACCACTTATGTAAGATTTTTCTTCTCATCTCTTTAACTCTCGTGTTTTTAATCTTATATATGTTTACTATTATTTCTTCCATTTCTCTTTCGTCTATTTTTAAGTCATCCTGCCAACATCTTGTTAGACTTTTAACTACCTCTTCTTGCCTCTGCAATAGCATTCTATATATGTTACTGGCTTGTCCTTTACTTTCATTTATCTTTACCCTTATTATTTTTTCCAAGTTATTTTCTTCTCGTAAGAAGGCTTCTTTATTCTCCCTTTTATTTAAACATGTACATATTGCATTAATCTGCAACCATTGCTGTTTACCGATCAGCCATTCCAATCTAGTTCTACTAACTCTTCCATCTTTCTCATATAGCTGTTCCATTCTCATTACCCCTTTACTATTTAATATTTTAATGATTCTAATTAAATTAACCTCATCCCCTATATTCAGTGCATGCAACGTTGATAGCTTGGATAACTTTATTCCACTTGTCCTCTGCCATTTAAGCCATATTTCTAAACATGCTTTAAAAGAATCACTTAGGGTACTGATTTCAATTCTATTCCAATTTTTAAATAATAATTCTTTATTATTTATATTATTAATTTCTCTTTCTAATTCTACCCATTTCTTTTCCCCCCATAGCTGTAGCTCGATTAACCTTTCAATTTGAAATGCATTTCTATATATTACTAGAGATGGGCTTCCCCAACCTCCTTCTTTTTCTTGTGCATACTACCAATGCTTCCTTATTCTAGATTTTTTCTCTCCTTCAATCCAAAAGTTTAGTCTATTATCCCATTCTCTTAATTTTGCCTCAGGAAAACTGCCCGGTAAAACTTGAAACAAATACATCATCTTTGGTATTATCATCATCTTAAGGGCCCTTATCTTAGCCATTCTTCCTAAATTTTTTCCCTTCCAATTTTTGATCTGCTTCTGGATTTTTTTCCATATTAAGTTATAATTGGCCGTTGTTATTTTGGATGGATTTTTAAATAACCAAATTCCCAAATATTTCATTTTTTTACAACCTAGTTTCAATCCTGAAATTTTTTGAATTTCAATTTGCTCTTTGGGGCCAGTATTTAAGCATATTATCTCTGACTTTTCTATATTAACCTTAAGCCCAGATTGATCTTTAAATTCTTGAAGTAATATCATTATTTTTTCCATCATTTCAATTGGGGTTTCAGACATTACTATAGCATCATCTGCAAATAAGTTTAATTTCAATTCAAGTTCCCCTATTTGATAGCCTCTCCATTCCTTATCATTTCTAATTTTATTTGCTAAGGTCTCAATTGCTAATACAAATAGCATTGGGGATAATGGGCATCCCTGTTTAGTTCCATTTTGAATTTTAATCATTTCTGTTCTATTGCCATTTACTCTAATTTGAGCTACATTATCCTTATATATTGTTTCTATAACTTTACAAAATTTATTTCCCATATTTAAATCTTTACATAGTTGAAATAGGTATTCATGATTAACTTTATCAAAGGCCTTATAAACATCTAATTTTAAAATGCTTAATTTCCTTTTGGTACTGGTAGCATGATGTAGAACATTAATCACGTTTCTTATTGGTTCAAAGATTTTCCTTCCTTTCACAAATCCATATTGATCTTCTCCAATTATTTTTGGTAATATATTCTCCACCCTATTTGCCAATATTTTCATAAATATTTTGTAGTCCTGATTTAACAAGCTAATAGGGCGATAGGAACTAGGATCCATTAAATCACGATCTGGTTTTGGGACTGTTATAATTTCTGACATTTTCCACGTCTGTGGAGTTTCAAAAGTTTCCATTACATTATTAAACAATTTCTCCATATACGGTAATAATTCGTTCATATACACTTTATAATATTCAGCTGTAAAACCATCTGGACCAGGAGCTTTAGCAGGTTTCAATCCCTTAATAACTCTAGATATCTCCTCACTTGTAATTTTTGCATTTAACATTTGACTGTCCTCTTTCTTTAATTGCTTTTTAACCTCTGAAGTTTGTGAAACAACATACTCTTTTTTATATAATTCCCCATAAAAGTCTCTCATTATTTTTTCCATTTCTACAGTATTACGTTTTATTAGACCATCCTTATCTTTTAAAGCAGAGATAAAAGATTTCTCTTTTCTTTTTTTAAAATAATGTACCATTTGCTTCATGGATTTCTTGTTCCAGCTTCTAATTCTATGTTTCATAATCATCTTCATTTTATTCCAATTTTCCTCATCAAGTAATTGCAATTGCTTTTTCTTAAATGATAGTAATAAATTCCATTCTCTGTTTCTTGTAATTTTTAAAGTTTCTTGGATTAATTCTATCTCTTTTAATAGATTATTCCTCTTAACATTCCAGGATTTCCTAAGGAAAGCTTCCGTACTAATGTAATTACCTCTCATCACTGCTTTATGTGTATCCCAGACTATTGTTTCTTTAACCTCGCCTGTTGCATTAATACTAAAAAATCCATTGAGTTCCTTTTGTAATTTAGTTCTGCTCTCCTCATTTGCAGAGACAATGGGGTTATACCTCCAAATTCTTTGTTTGTTACAAACCCCTATTTCTAACACCGCTAACATAGGAGCATGATCTGATAGCCATATGGCTTTCACTTCCGCTTTCTTCAACTTAACCTTATCTGTTTTATTAATTAGCATGTAATCTATACAGCTAAATTTATTATGTCTTGCAGAATAGAAAGTGTCTCTTTTAACCACATTTTGATGGAGGTCCATCATATTAATTTTATTTAAATGTAACTTTTTCTTATCCCCCTTCCCTGTTGTTAGTTCCAAATTAAAATCACCTGCTAAAACCACTATACCTTCCGCAAAATTATCTAATTTCCGTTTTACATTTATTATAAATTGTTTTGCATTTACGTTAGGGGCATAAATAACCACTAGAGTTACTAGATTATTTCTTATTTTCCCCTTAATAAATAACATTCTACCATCCTTGTCTCTCTTAATATTGCTTAACTGAAAATCCACTCTTCTATGAACCATTATTGCCACCCCTCTGGATTTATTCGTTCCTTTCGAATGATAAATTCTTTCCCATTCAATATTTTTTACTAATTTATTTGTTTTTTCCCTTCCCTTATGAGTCTCCGACAAGAATAAAATATCTGCCTTACAGTCTTTAGCTAGCTTCATGATTCTACATCGCTTTTTCTGTGATGAAAGACCATTTACATTGAGAGATAGAAGGCTTAGATCACCCATCTGCATAAACTAAATGCATTTCCTCTTTCAACAAAACAGAGCCTACCGGAGAATTGTTTATTTTCCCAAAGAATCCACACCCTTGTGCCCCTCCCCTGACCTTCCCACAGGGGAAGGCAACGGAAAAAAATCTTCCGTTACTGAGAGGCACTCTTAGATCTACGTTCCCTCTGAAAGCCCTCCCTTCTCCCCCATTTTACAAGACAATAAAAGATTCCCCCCTCCTTCCCTCCTCTCCCTTTATTAACTAGCGTGAACCCCCAACAAGAAGTACAAAAGTATGGGAAAAAAAGTTAATTAGTTGAAAAACTTAATACCATATTAGCACGACAACCCAGTTCAGTTTATTATTTTTTCTTCTGTCTGGTCACACGAGGCTGATCACGCTTCTCCGATTTCAGTGAGGCCAATTCTCTTTGAAGTTCGGCAATCTTCTCCTCCTTGGTTTGTTCTGACTCGCGAAACTGTTCTGCTGCATCTGGCTGGTCGATCGATGCCTGGGTCTGCATTGCTTCCTCTGGATTTAATCCCAATTGTAAAAGCATCTTCCTTCCTTCTTCTAATGACTTTGCCTGGAAAAATTTAGTATCTTTAAACACAATAATGGTGGCAGGATATCTCCAAGAAAATTTTATCCCATTTTCATACAGCTGAGAAGAAATCTCTCTCATCTGGTTTCTCATCTTGAGAGTCTCGGCAGATAAATCTTTTAAAACACGTATTGGAAAGGCTTTGTAGCGTAAGTTTAAAATCTGTTTGAGTTCTTTAAAAATCTCTGTAGCTCTTCTTTCTGAAAGAAATCTGATAACAATGTCTTTTGAATCACCCCTGCGAGGACCAAAAGCCCAATGCGCTCTTTCAAATTCTTGCAACTCACATGTAACTTTGTTCTCAATGAACCACTGGAGGATTTCTTGAATAAGTTGTTTGCCCCCCCCCCAAAATCTTTGGGGAAGCCTCTCAAGCGTATGTTAGCACGGCGCTGTCTATCTTCAAGATTAATGATACGAATTTCCTGGCGAGATTTCCCCGCTTCCAGTTTTCCAATCCTTTGGTCTTGAGTTTTTGTTTGTTGTTTCAGTTCCGCCATTCCGGTTCCCAGTGCCGATAAATCTTTTTTCATCTCTTGGAGCAATCTGCCCATATCAGCAAAACCTTTAAGCAACGAGTCGATCTTCTCCTTCAGCTCCACAGCAGACGCCATCTTCGCTTTGTTCTTACTTCTTCACCCAACCGCGTCAAAAAGAGTTATTTACTTCAACTTTTAACTCCTTCTGGTGAAGTTTTTCGACAGTTTATCCAGTTCACTCTCCTCTCAATCCACTTTTAGTAAGCTAGAGAGGGTAGTTAAGGGTTAACTTTTATGTTTTCTTCTTCATATGGGGGAGCTTTCCCTTGGTGCGTCTAGTCCATCCGACGCATGCGTAGATCTCGGGGAAAAGGAATCCTCAATCTGAGTATTGTATTGGCAGTTCTGTGTTAGCAAAAACTTCAGAAGAAAAGGATTTAGGGGTAGTGATTTCTGACAGTCTCAAAATGGGTGAACAGTGCAGTCAGGCGGTAGGGAAAGCAAGTAGGATGCTTGGCTGCATAGCTAGAGGTATAACAAGCAGGAAGAGGGAGATTATGATCCCGCTATATAGAATGCTGGTGAGACCACATTTGGAGTACTGTGTTCAGTTCTGGAGACCTCACCTACAAAAAGATATTGACAAAATTGAACAGGTCCAAAGACGGGCTACAAGAATGGTGGGAGGTCTTAAGCATAAAATGTATCAGGAAAGACTTAATGAACTAAATCTGTATAGTCTGGAGGACAGAAGGAAAAGGGGGGACATGATCAAAACATTTAAATATATTAAAGGGTTAAATAAGGTCCAGGAGGGAAGTGTTTTTAATAGGAAAGTGAACACAAGAACAAGGGGACACAATCTGAAGTTAGTTGGGGGAAAGATCAAAAGCAACATGAGAAAATATTATTTTACTGAAAGAGTAGTAGATGCTTGGAACAAACTTCCAGCAGACGTGGTAGATAAATCCACAGTAACTAAATTTAAACATGCCTGGGATAAACATATATCCATCCTAAGATAAAATACAGAAAATAGTATAAGGGCAGACTAGATGGACCATGAGGTCTTTTTCTGCCGTCAGACTTCTATGTTTCTATGTTTCTAAATGGGAAAAAATGTCTCGCATACAATGACAGAAGGACTTGAGTGAATATAATTAGACCTATTTTAAAAGCCTACCTCATAAGGCCAGCAAAGAGACAATGCTTCTCCAACCTTTACCCTTTACCCTTAGACTATCCACTGTTGACCTTTCTCAATTCCTAAGAGGTCAGTAAGGGGCGTGCATAAGTGTACCAGAGTGCCTTCCGTCCCCTGTCCTAATGTTTCTCTTTTACTAGTATCATGCATATAAATATTATATCTTTGTATACAACCAATATGTACTTGACAAAAACAAATAAATAAATAAACCTTATTATGTCTGCAGATAGCTGTCCCCCATATTTGTTTTGGCTCAAACTTTTGGGAGAGTCTAGCCCTGTTGGTCAGGGGGAACTTAGAGATCCTCTTAGAGAGTTTGTGGAGGAAATTCCTCAGCATCTGTGAAAGCCACCTCAATTCATTCACAACTAATTGCCAGCCTTATTATAGTTCTCAAGGCGGTGCCCAGGACAGATTCTTGCTCTGTCATCTGTCATCGGTTTGAAATTGGTTTGAACTTGTTGACCCTACGGAAATGGATAGAGTTTTTAGTATTTTGAGCTCAGCTTTTCCACATCCTCACAGTTACTTAAAGCTGGTTGAGTCGTGTGGTAGTCTAAAGGTGAAGATGCTCACCTCCCAATTGGAAGGTTGACAGTTTAAGAGATAGATGTTACTCTCTTGTAAAGAAAAAAATACCTGCTGTGAACTCTGTGTGGCATCAGGAAGGGCAACCAGCCAGTAAATGCTCAGTTCCATTGAGACACCACAACCACATCCCAAATTAAGGAATTACAGGGTTGCCAAAAGGGAGGATTTTTTTAAACCTAGTTGTGGGAGAAGGGTTAATGTGGGTGGATTATAAAAGTGGCAAATACTTCCTTGAGTTAGGAAATTATCTAGATCTCTTTCAGTCAGGATTCAGCCCTGAATGAAAATGGCATTAGTTGCATTTTTGAGATGATCTCGGGTAGAAGAGGGATGGGAATAGTCCATCCATCCTTGTATTTCTTAACCTTTTAGCAGCCATTGGTATCCCATTGATACCAATGACCATGTGATCCTTATGTACCAGCTGTGAGGATAAGGGATGGAGTGTATTCTATTGACTCTCTTCCTTTCTTCAGCATCATCTGCCTTTGGTTACCACTGAAGAGGAGAGAGAATCCACCCTCACCCCCTGCAGAGGTCAATATTTTCTACTCTCCTTTTTTACATCTTCATGAAGCTCATTCAGCATCATGGGTAATATCCCATGCTGACAATTCCAAATTATTCATTATTATTATTATTATTATTATTATTATTATTATTATTATTATTATTATTATTATTTATTGGATTTGTATGCCGCCCCTCTCCGTAGACTCAGGGCGGCTAACAACAATGATAAAAACAACATGTAACAATCCAATTAATAAAACAACTAAAAACCCTTATTATAAAACCAAACATACACACAAACACACCATTACACTTCTTTAGCTGAATGATATAATAGGGAATAATCAGCATAGTGATACTACCATACCCATGGTGCTGGATGAGCTGCATGAATAAAGTAGCGGATGAAGTGATGTGATTATTTGAGAGAGATCATCTTCACTCAATTATACCTGCCTGTCCCATTTGGTCTGCTGCAGGTCTCATCCACTAAAGATGTTAATCTGGCAAGACTAAGGAGACAGATATTTTCTGTCATAGCAACCGCTGCCCCTTTGGTCCCCACTGTAGAACATCATTCCTTCTGAGAAGAAGTGGCTCCATCCCCAATAGGCTTCAGGGACTCCCTTAAAACATTGTTTGTGATTGTGCCAACAGGATTGGGCATTTCAAGTTGTTGATGAATTAGTGATATGATTTTATTGATCATTACAATAACTTCCTGCTGCTATCAATAACTTTGTGTTTTAACTGTTAGTTTTTATTATTCTCTTTTTTTATTGTATACCAACCGGAATCATAAATCTGTGAGATGGGTTTCTATATAAATATGTTATATAAATAAAATACCTGCCTTGCAGCTAATTCTGCTTACCAATTCAGGAAAGAAGACCACGAAGAGCAGCAGAAACTCGGGTTTATTTGCTCAAAGGTTCAGAACATTAGCAATGGCAAATTCTGAACCCCAGGCTACACCCAAGATGTTACTTTTGTGCCTTTCACAATCCTAGCCTTGCCATAGGCATTACTTTGAGCTACCAATAGTACTTTGTACATCATTCCAGATAACATATCCTTATACAGAAATAGAGAAGCTTGCTTGCTTGCTTGCTTGCTTGCTTGCTTGCTTGCTTGCTTGCTTGCTTGCTTGCTTGCTTGCTTGCTTGCTTGCTTGCTGGTTGGTTGGTTGGTTGGTTGGTTGGTTGGTTGGTTGGTTGGTTTATTGTTAGAGTTGAAAGGGACCATGCAGGTCATCAAGTTCAACCCCCTGCCTGAGCAGGAATCCTAGAGTACCCCAGCCAAGTGTCAGTCCAATCTCCTCTTGAAAGTGTCCAGAGTTGGGGAGTTCACAACCTCCGCAGGCAGGTTGTTCCAATGGTTGATCACTCTGACCATCAGGAAGTTCTTCCTTACTTCTAGGTTGAATCTCTCCTTGGTCAGCTTCCAGCCGTTGTTCCTCGTTTGGCCCTCTGGTGCTCTGAAGAATAGAGTGACCCCCTCCTCTCTGTGGCAACCCCTCATATACCTGTATACAGCTTACACCATCTACTGCTTTCGGTAGGCTTTGTTCATTTACTGATACAGTTATTCAGTTACATTGAGCAAGGTTTTGGTACTTTCCATGTAGAAAAGGTTAACTTCTGCAAATTCACTTTAACTGATAAACAAGAAATAGGTTATAAGTCAAAGATCTTTAGTTATTATTCAATAATTGATCTACCTCCTGCCTTACCTGTGTTCATATACAGTAAAAACAGGGGGTCCCTATTGCTATATTCTTTTCTCAGTAGAAAGTCATAGTGTGCTATATATTATTTTTAACCTTCCTCTAAATTCATCCTGTTTATGGAGGTAGGGTGATTTTAAAGGAGACCCACTCAAGGCAAGACTCCTTCATTTTGTTCCAAATTTGGGAGGAATGTTTGGATTTTATGGTTGTATTCAAACACAGACTAGATGTTTCATTTGGATTTCTACACTGAACAGGGCTTAGCCAGACGGAACAGGTTACAGAAGGCTAAGTATCCCCTTCTGATTTTTTGAATCTATTATTCTGTTTTATCAATTTCTGCCCTCTGCCCTCAATTTCACTCCTATTATTAACTAGCAGGTGGTTTCATCCTTCCTCCATTTTTTTTCTTTTTCCAAAGAGACGCTGTTTAAAATGTTGGCTGAGGTTTTTTTAAAAGAACGCACTATATCGGTCACATTAGCAATCAAAATAAGGTGATTGCCTGTCTCCATCAAATATCCCCCTCTTCCTCCCACTAGCTCTTTTGAAAAGAGTAATGACTCCAGAAATCACCTGGTCTGCATCTGGCAAATCCCCCAAATGTAGTAAAATGAATCACTATGTTCAGTAGTTCTATGACTCATACTTTCGGCAGCATGTCAGTAAATCATAACAAGTTTGCTAATATCACTTTTCCTGACACATATACATTCAGGTGAAATAGCCAGAATCATTGACAATAGCTAATACAGTGGTACCTCGTGATACGGACCCCTCGCCATACGAACAATCTGAGATATGAACCTGGGGTTCGGAAATTTTTTGCCTCTTCTTTTGAACTTTTTCCGTCTTATGAACCTGCCGCCCGAACGCTGAACCTGGAAGTTCGGCAAAAGTTCAGGTTCAGGTGGCCGCCGAGAAGCCCCGCCGCCCGGCTGTCACCTTTTGAAACAGCCAGGGGGCTTCTAGGCATCCTCCCGAACCCGAACGCCAAACCCGAACTTTTGCCGAACTTCCAGGTTTGGCGTTCGGGAGGCCGCCGAGAAGCCCCGCCACCCGGCTGTCACCTTTTGAAACAGCCGGGGGGGCTTCTTGGTGTTCTCCCGAACGCCGAACCTGAAAGTTCGGCAAAACTTCGGGGTCGGCGTTTGGGTTCAGGAGGACCCTGAGAAGCCCCACCACCTGGCTGTGAGCTTTTTAAAAGAGCCGCGGAGCTGTCGGGCCAGTCAGGAGGCTGGAAAGGAGGTGGGACAGCTCCATGGCTCTTTTAAAAAGCTAACAGCCGGGCGGTGGGGCTTCTCAGCATCCTCCTGAACCCGAATGCCGACCCCGAACTTTTGCCGAACTTCCGGGTTTGGCGTTCGGGAGAACGCCGAGAAGCCCCCCAGCTGTTTCAAAGGACGACAGCTGGGCGGCGGGACTTCTTGGCGGCCTCCCGAATGCCAAACCCGGAAGTTCGGCAAAAGTTCGGGGTCAGCGTTCGGGGTCGGGAGGATGCCGAGAAGCCCCCCGGCTGTTTCAAAAGGTGACAGCTGGGCGGTGGGGCTTCTCGGCGGTCACCCGAACCTGAACTTTTGCCGAACCTCCGGGTTCGGCATTGGGAGAATGCTGAGAAGCATTCAAAAGGTGACAGCCGGGCGGCGGTGGTTTTTTGCGTTTTTTTTTCCTTGCACGCATTAATTCATTTTACATTGTTTCCTATGGGAAACAATGTTTCGTCTTACGAACTTTTCACCTTACGAACCTCCTCCGGGAACCAATTAAGTTTGTAAGATGAGGTATTACTGTACTTACTAAAAGCTTATTCAACTCACATATTTTATGATGAAAAAACAGGGACTGATGTAATGAGTTTTGCCTACATCCATTTTTCAGGGTCTTTAAGAACTAAGGCTGAGTGGGAAACTCAGATTGACACTAGGCCTGAGCAAAGTAGGTGAAGAATAGTTTAAGAAATATCTGTTTTGTAGACTTGGCGCAGCCATATTTTGGAAAGGTTCCAAATGATGTTAGAGAGCTATCACAAGCAGCTTCTGCCAGTTCAATTGCAAGGTTTCCTCATACACATAGGCAACTTTTTTGTTTTGGTGCTTTGCACGGCTGTGTTAGAAACTGAATGGAATAGGCGTTGATTGCTTACCTGAACGCCTCTTCTCGTACGGTGAGCGGGTACAGCAGTCACATGGGTTGCTCATGTCCAATCCGGTGGAACTGAGCCTAGTGTTAAAAAAGCTTGCCGGATCCGCCCCTTCCCCAGAATTCGCGAATCCATAGACTAGGCTCAGCTGTGAAGCTCTGTAGTGTTCAACTCTCATTGTTAGAGAAAGAAGATATAGAAAGGTAAAGAAGACACATACAAGGGCGGGAAGTGACTGCTGTACCCGCTCACCGTACGAGAAGAGGCGTTCAGGTAAGCAATCAACGCCTATTCTCCGTACTGAAGGAGCGGGTCCAGCAGTCACATGGGACATACCCAATAGATGGTCCCTAGGGTGGGATTAGATTGCTATCGTGTGAGATAACGGATTGGAGTACCCTTCTGCCGAAGGCAGCGTCCGCTGAAGCGTAAGAATCAATCTTGTAGTGCCTGATGAAGGAATTTGGCGAGGCCCAAGTGGCTGCTTTGCAGACCTCCTCCAACGGGGCTTGAGTCGCCCAAGCGGCCGAGGTGGCTGCGCTCCTGGTGGAATGCGCTGTGATGTTCCTTGGAACTGAGAGGGAGGCCGACTCATAGGCCTTAGATATAGTCCCTCTGATCCAACGGCCTATTACTGTTGAAGACACTTTGGCCCCCATGACTCTGGGGTGATAGGCTATAAAAAGTGCTTCTGACCTCCGAAAGGGTCCTGTGCGTTGGATATAGATTCTCAGCGCTCTGATGAGATCCAGGGTGTGCCATCTAATTGCCAAGGGATGGTCTCGTTGGAGGCAGAAGGAAGGTAGGACAATATCCTGAGATCTGTGGAACATGGAACTGACCTTGGGTAAGAAGGTGGGGTCCAGTCGCAAGACTACCTTGTCCTGATGGAATTGACAAAGGTCCTGCCTGATTGAGAGGGCAGCCAGCTCCGAAATGCGTCGGGCAGAGGTAATAGCCACCAGGAATGCTACCTTAAAGGATAGGTACCTGAGGGACGCCGATTTTAGGGGTTCGTATGGTGCCTGCGTGAGGGAATGGAGAACCCGTGGCAAATCCCAGGATGGATACCTGTGGACCTTGGAAGGTCTGAGGTTGGCTATGCCCTTGAGGAATTCCTGAACTTCAGGGAAGGATCGGAGAGGCTGTCTGCGGGGACCCCCTAGGACAGATGAAATGGCTGCCAGATGACGCCGGAGGGTGCTGGTGGAAGGACCTTTATGGAAGCCTTGCATAAGGAAGGAAATAATTCTGTGTATGGGGATGCACAGAGGGGAGAGACCTTCCTGTAGACACCACTGGTGAAACTTGGACCACGTGTGGTCGTAGATTCGATTGGTCGAACCCCTTCTGGCCTTTAAAATGACCTCCACTGAATCGGGGTCATGACCACGCAGTTCTAAGTCTCTCCTGATAACAGCCAGGCGGTGAGGTGGAACCACTCCGGGTCTGGATGGAATGAGGCCCCCTGCCGCAGCATATCCCCCGAAACGGGGAGTCGCCAAGGGTCCTGGACGGACAGCTGTTGGAGATCCGCAAACCAGGGCCGGCGGGGCCAATGAGGGGCGATTAAGATTACTCGGGCCCTCTCGGTGAGGACCTTGTGAATCACGTCCGGGAGAATTGGAATTGGAGGAAATGCGTAGAGTAGGCCTGGGGGCCATGGACTCCGGAGGGCATTGATTGCTTCCGCTCCCGGGGATGGAAATCTGGAAAAGAAGCGAGGGAGTTGGGCGTTCGCATTGGTCGCGAAGAGATCCAGGACTGGTAGGCCGAATCTGAGGCTGATTTGATGGAACAGGTCCTGATGGAGGTTCCACTCTCCTGGGTCTATCGTTGCTCGAGATAGCCAGTCCGCCTGGACGTTGAGGCTCCCCGAGATGTGGTCGGCTAGGAGCGACCGAAGATGTTTTTCCGCCCAAAGGCCTAACTTGAGGGCCTCCCTCATGAGAGCCTTGGATCTCGTGCCCCCCTGTCTGCAGATATGGCTTTTTGTGGCAATGTTGTCGGTGAGAATGAGAACGTGCCGGTTGGGAATGCGAGGAGAGAAATGCTTCAGAGCCAGGGAAACGGCTCTTAACTCTAGCCAATTGATTGGCCTGGAAGCTTCCTCCGGGGACCACGTGCCCTGGGCTATCATCCCCTGGGCGTGGGCGCCCCATCCCGATAGACTGGCATCTGTGGTGATGACAAATTGATCCGGGCACCTGAACGGGGATCCTTTGTCCATGGCCGGAGACTTCCACCACTTGAAGGATCTGCGAACACTTGGCGGGATGACAATGCGCCGATTTGAGTTGCTGTGCCCCGATCTCTGAAAGGGTAATAGGAGCCACTGGAGTTCCCTAGCATGAAGGCGAGCCCAGGGAATAATGCCTATGCATGACACCATCTTCCCCAAAAGGGAAGACAGAGTTACTATGGATACTGAAGAATTAGATAAAATGTTAGAAATTAACTCCCCTATACTGAGTTTTCTCTCGGGAGAGAGAAAAACCTGGGAGGATTCTGAATCGATAATGGAACCCAGGTGAGAAATGGATGTGGAAGGTTGGAGGTGGCTTTTTTCAAAGTTGATGGAAAAGCCATGGTCCTGAAGGACTGACATGGTGATAGAAAGGTCTGTTTTCACTTTCTCTAGGGAGTTCCCATGAATCAAAATATCATCAAGATAACATAAAATGTGAATGGGAGACGCCCGGATATAGGCCGCCAGGGACCCCAAGAGCTTTGTAAAGACCCGAGGGGCCGAGGAAAGGCCAAATGGCATCGCCCTATACTGGAAGTGCCTGCCTTGAAAGGAAAAACGTAAAACTTTTCTGTGGCATTTGGCTATAGGAATGTGGAGGTAGGCCTCAGTGAGGTCTAAGGAGACCATGAAATCTCCCGTGTGAATGGCGGCCAGAATAGAAGATAAGGAGTGCATCTTAAACTTCCTATATTTGATGAATAGGTTTAGTTTCTTTAAATCCAAAATAGCTCTCCAACCTCCGGATGACTTTGGAACCATAAATAGGATGGAGTAAAAACCTTGGCCCTTCTGACCGGAAGGAACCGGTTGAATGGCTCTGATGGACAATAGATGAGAAATGGCCTCCTCCATACGGTTACAATCTGAGGAGGACCTGGGAGAAGGGCAGGAAATAAAACGTTTAGGGGGAGGAGAAATAAATTCTAAAATAAGGCCTGTTTGAACAGTGTCAATGACCCAGGGGTCCTTGGAGGTGAGACGCCAATTAGAGGCGAAATGGGCTAGGCGACCCCCTATGGGAATAGAGGAGAGATTACCATCTAGGTTTTTTTGAAGCCCTGTTAGAGGAAGCTCCCCTTTGGAAGCGAAAACCTCTACCCCTGGAGTTCCTACCTTGGGAACGAAAGCGGGGGGAATACTGACCTGGAGATCTCTGATAGGAAGCCGTTTGATCTTGCTGGCGCCCTGGGCGACGAAAGGACTGCGTTTTGGTAGCCTTTTTTGTGGTTGGACCCAAAACCTTCTTCTTGTCTGTGGTTTCCGTGAGGAGTGGATCCAGAAGATCACCGAAGAGAAGGTCGCGCTTTAAGGGTCCCTGGGATAACTGCCACTTCTGGCGTACTCCCGCTTGCCAAGGGCGAATCCATAGGAGTCTTCTTGCCGTTGTAGAAGCTGCAATAGACTTAGCAGAAAATCTAGTAGATTGCAAGGTGGCATCAGCCACGTACTGGGCAGCTGCAAAGACCTTGTTGAAGTCTTGTTGACCTCTCAAGTCATCGGGAGGAATATGCTGTTGAAGTTGGCGAAGCCACAGCAGCATGGCTCTGGAGAAAAAGGAGGCCGCTGCAGAACTTTTAATGGCCCAGGAATCTGCGGTGAATCCTCTTTTGAGCATTTGTTCAATGCGCTTGTCCTCTGGGCGGAGGACTTCCTCCGCCTCGCCTGGCACAGCCGCTGCCGAGTGAAGGATCTTGACAGGTTCATCCGGTTTGGGAAAGGATAGAAGCTCTTCATAGGAAGAGGAAAGTTTGTACAACTTTCTGTCCTTGGTGGAGGGATTAAGGCCAGAGGCTGGGAAATCCCACTGTTTGAGTAAAGCATCTTTAAACAATTTTGGCATAGGAATTACCTCGTTATCCTCCTGTTCCTCTGTGAAGTAAGGTAAATTCTCCTCCGGGGGATCAGTGGAAGTGGAGGCTTGTTTCTCCTGGGCCGCTAATCCCGTAGAAATTCTAGCTTTGAGGAGGAGAGATTTGAATAATTGAGAAGGAAAAATGGTAATTGGAGAAGGAACCTTTATTTGGGATTCCTCATCATCTGATAGGCCCTGAAAAGGATCCTCATCATCCTCCATATCCTCATATTCGTCCTGAGAGGAATCTGAATCATCCTGAATAGGAGCTCTAACCGCTGGGGAAGAACCCAAGGGGCGGGAGGGACGAGAAGGAGGAGGAGGTAAGGGAAGCTCATTGATGGTGGAGAGTTTGGCATCAATGGCCTTGGACAACACAGCAAAAATAGATTGGAACTCAGGAGGTAAACTGGAAATATCAGCAGGGATGGCAGAAGAATCCCTAAAGGCCTGGGAGGATCCTGGCTGGGGGGAATCTTCCCTAATATCTGGTTCCTCTGGACCTATGCCCCATAGGTTAGGTTGGGGTCTGTCTAGGTTAGGCTCATCCAGAGATAACACAGGGACCCCAGAAGGAGGTAGACTAGCAGCCTCTGGGGGGTCTTGACTACTGATTACTTGGGCCTGCACTTTCAAACGTTTAGCTGATTTGTCATGGATTCTTTGTAGGGCTAGGTCCCTTCTCTTCTCGGCCCTGGTGACCTTGGTCGAGGGGCGGGCCCCTGGAGAAGAGGAGGAAGAGGCCTGGGGGATACTAGTAATCTCATCGCCTGTAGGCCTGGCCTCTCTGGGACCTTTAGTTGTGCCTCTCTTGGGAAAGGTAGCCATAGTCTGACAATTAACAGAAGACAAGGCTGAGCCAATAACTGAATAAATAAGGAGAAGAGTTTCAAGGACTTCCCAAGAGGAATGGATCCTGCTTCGAGGCCTCGAAGCTGCTGAGACTTGAGGACAATCTGGGCAAACCCAGAGTTCGTGTCCCCAGATCCAGCGGGGCCAGCCTCCCTAAACTTATTAATTAAGTAAACCAAGGCACTCTGGTTGGAGGCTTAGCCGGTGGAGAATTTAGCCTGGGACCCCCAAGGCCCGCTCCGGGATCCACGCGGTGGACTGAGGCCTACGCGGCTGGCAGGAGGCCAACACGAGAGGCCTAGATTTAAAAAGGGCGCGAAGGCCTTCGCGCCGAAAAATCGCTCCGTAAAATTCTCTTAAAGGGGAAGCGATCGACTAAGTCCAGGAGACTATAGAGGCGTCTCACTCCGCAGGAGGTATTCTTAAGCCCTTTAATATTTATATATACAGTAAAGAATCAATAAATCAATAGATTAATACTTGCACCAGAACCTCCAGGCCAAAGGATTAAAAGAATCCACAAGCGGCCGCGGGGATCGTACACGGCAAAACCGCCGGGGGAAAACGAAACCGCAACTTCTCCAAAGGAAAAAAGCCGAGCCGCAAACGGCTGGCGCTATTAGTGCAAGTAAATAATAATGATAAAACAATTCTTACTACTTTTGAAGAAAAAGATCGAAGGGAAGGTGTTAGAATGTTGAACGAGCTATCACAATACAACCGCAGGATATGCGAACTGAGCGAATTCTGGGGAAGGGGCGGATCCGGCAAGCTTTTTTAACACTAGGCTCAGTTCCACCGGATTGGACATGAGCAACCCATGTGACTGCTGGACCCGCTCCTTCAGTACGGAGAATCCAGTTGATATTTTGCTCTATATTTGGTTGTTGTTGCTATTGATGTTGTCAGGCCAAACCACTTTCTTTCTTGTGAATGATGACCTTTGAAGTTTCCCAGAACTTAATCTTTATTTATCATTATCTTTCCATGGTTTTCAAAAGTTTAAGAAAGTGACTGAAAAATGCCATTAAAACCAAATAAAATACAGTTTTTCATATTATTTTCACAGATGTAAAAGTAATATCAAGCTTTAGTTAACAATGCACTGAAAACTCACCTAAAATCATTAATATTTCTCCAATTTTTGAGGTGTGGAACCACCCTTTTCATTGGATTCTTCACCACTGGCCATTAATTATATTCATCAATTCCAAAGAGTCAGCTTTGCAAAATGAGATGACTGGCAGATAAATAAAATAAATAGGAAAATAGAATGATGTACTTACAGTGCCGCCCTCTTGGAATGAAGGAAGGGAAGGAATCTTTCATCACCCAGGTCAAATTCCAGGCAGTGAAATCCAAGGAATGTGAGGGACTGTTTGTTGGCGATTCTGGAATATTGATATCTGTAAGTAAAACCAGAAAATTGTGATGCAAAAAAAGAATAGAGGGAAAGCATTTTACAGCTTTATGGATGTAAATATACCTTGCAGAATAAACATCTACCTAAAGTAACTATTAATAATGATTGACATTAATCAGTAGTTTAACCCAAAATTTCTTATATATATTTGTGTAACACAGTTTCTATTCTACCTGTCTGAACAAATTATTCATGTGAATAACATTAAGGATAAGAAATTCAACGGATCATCAGTGTGTGTATATATAAGCAAAAAATCTTCATCATATTGAGGGATAGCTATTAATTACCTAATCCTAATTTTCCCATGCATTCAAAGTTCTTAAGAAGATAGAGAAATGAACAGGTGGCAGGCATAAATGATTGTAGTATATTTACCACAATCCAAGTACAAATATATGAAAAGTTTGAAGAAGAAAAAACAAGTGTTTTTTTTAAGTCCCTGCTCTTAAAGATAAATGAAAAAAAACCCTTTAAAACTAAAAGAGCTACCAGTACCATCTAATGACTTCATGATACAATCATCTCAGTAAATTGGAATAAGGACTGAAATGCTTTTTTTCTTTCTTGTTTTTGTATCCTATTCACAAGCATTTTTCTGAATAAGATTAATTTCCTTCAGCTTTTCAACCTACTGAAGACTATCTATATAAACAGACCAAATAGGAAAATTGACTTATTGTCCTTTATAACAGGAATGCCTAGCTAAGCCTGATAGGCTACACAGCTTTCTTATATGATAATATTAATTGTAAGCATTTTAGATGGGCCCCTTCTATACACACATCAAAGCTGTGGAAAGGCAGAAAATGTGCCAACCATGTTTTTGCAATTGGCCTTAGTGGAACTGTATATGGCACAGTGATTGAATATTTGACTATAGAAGATCGATATGCTATATCATTATGAATGCAGTCATAAAGTCACCTTAAATAAATACCTAAAATGTCATTGAATTCATTCACTAATTAAACATCTTTAGGACTGCCAACATCAATAGAAGTAAATAGCTGTTTTTGTTCCTTTGTTTCATTGGTTTTTTTCTTCTTCATGTGGCTTATTTGAAACCCATTTTTATTCACTGGATCATACTTTCTTGCTGGTAAAAAGACAGGTGTCAGGCTCCAAGTAATGCACCCATTACAAATGAAACTCTGAAGCATTGCTTTCCCATGTCACTAACTGACTATAGGTGAGCTACAATCTAGAGTTTCTAGGATGCCTTTCCACAGACTTCCTAAAACTAGACTAATGGATTTCTGGCACAGTTCTAGTGTAAAAGGAAATACAGTGAAGTTACTCATGTAGCATTTTGCTGGAGTTGCATGGAAGGCATCTTCTTTGCTTTATTATTAAACTGAGCAGGGGGTTGATTTCTTAGCATCCTCATCCCAGTAATTATCTCTATTTCTGTTTTTTTTAAAAAATTGAAAATAAAGGCAATAAGGCAGTGGTGGCTTGCTACTGGTTCACACCGGTTCGGGAGAACTATTAGCAGTAATTGGTCCTGGGTTGCCAAACTAGTAGCAACAGCTGGCTGGCACACACCCAAACTGATTCCCCCATGTCATTGCACACTCACTCGCCCTGCCCACTTGCTCTGCCCAATGTTCACTCACCCTGCCCGATGCTCACCCTGCCTCACCTTCACCACGTGCATCCACCCAACTACCTTCTCCTGTCTACACACAGGTAAGCATTCACACTAGCCTAAACCCCCATCCCCCACCAGGCCAGCAGCCTGGTAACCTTTGCAGCCATGTGGCTATGAAGCTTTCACGCCAGTGGCTCCCACCCGCCACTGGCCAGCAATGCAGCTGCAGCGGGAATGGGTGGATGGGGGGATGCAACCTGGCAACATTTTCAGCTGTGTGGTTAGAAGATTTCTGGGCCAGCAGCCCCCTCCTGCCACTGACCAGTGTCTTGTGAAGGCTGTGCAGCTGTGAGGGTGACAGTAGGCGCATCCCGGCAACCTTTGCAGACGTGTGGTTAGAAACTTTCTGGGATGGTGCCCCCCTCCCATCACCAGCCAGCACCTCCCAAAGGATCTGCAGCCATGGCGGGGACAGGGAGGAGAGGGCAACCTTAACAACCATGTGTTTAGCCTTCTGGGCTGGCAGCTCCTTCTCTCCTAGCATCTCCTGAAGGATTGCATCTGCAGCGGGGATGGGGGGCACAGCCCGGCAACCTTTGCAGCCACATGGTTATATGCTTTCTGGGCTCCTGCCATCAGCCAGTGTCCCAAAGGTTGTGCAGTGGTGGCAGGAACAGGGGGGAGAGGGCAGGTCAGCAACCTTCACAGCTGCATGATTAGTAGTTTCCTGGGCCAGTGGCCCCCTCCCACCACCAGCCAGTTTCCCAAAGCATCCTCCCCACTACCACTGCACTCTCCTGCTGCCACTTTGTTCTTCTTCCCCTGCCATCTCTTGGTGTACTCATGAGGACTTGAAACTTGAGCCAACAACCTCACACTAAGATGGACATACTCGGGCAAGACCAGCCAGCTGGCCAAGGAGGTGGGCAAGGAGGTGCGGGTGAAGGCCAGGAGGGGGTGGGAAGATGGGCATAGAAAAGACACTTCCATCAGAACATGTTTCTGAGGGTACCCTTAGTCTAATCAAACTCAGTTAAGAATAACATTCTAATTAAATATCAAATCAATTAGCATATTATGCAGAGTCTTAATATTGACATAAAACAATACTATTTTCACAATATATTTTGACAGACTATATTGATTATATCTTACAAACTTTGTTATCAAACACCATGTAAGCATTGCAAACAATGCAAATCATCTTATTCATTTTAATCTGATGAAAATTGAAATCTATAAAATACTGAAATGCCAGTTGCTTGTCAGTGTAGAGTATGAGATGGATGCAACAATCAATCTTGCATGCATATAGAAACGTTTGTTCAGATATTCAGTGACAAATAAAATTCTCAGTAGGAAACTTCCACTCGTACCAATTAATGAAACATACAAAACCCAGATATAATTCGAATATATTAAACTATGTCAGCATAGTTAATAGATATAAAAATGCATCAATCTGGAGAATGCAATATAACTGCCACTATCAGAAACAATATTCTTATTCTCCGCATACACATTCAGGAAACAGAGCACAAAATATAAGTTATTTTAATGGCCTTTACAAAGCAGTGAACAGTTTCTCTGTAGCTGAAATAGTATCTTCAAGGAATAAAATTTGACTTTGGAACATTTCTTACTTCTTGCTTAATTGTTATCCTTTGAGATCTGGCACATAAAGTAGATTTCTTCATACTATAGTGTATTTTAGTGTATAGCGACCGGTTAGGTCCCACAGAGCTGGCCTTCTCCAGGTCCCGTCGACTAAACAATGTCATGTGGCGGGACCCAGGGGAAGAGCCTTCTCTGTGGCAGTCCCGACCCTCTGGAACCAGCTCCCCCCAGAGATTAGAACTGCCCCCACCCTCCTTGCCTTTCACAAACGCCTTAAAACCCACCTCTGCCATCAGGCATGGGGGAATTGAGACATCTCCCCCGGGCCTATACAGTTTATGCATGGTATGGTTGTGTGTATGTTTGCTTTTAATAATGGGGTTTATTAGATTTGTTGTACATTGTTTTATTGTTGCTGTGAGCCACCCCAAGTCTACTGGGAGGGGTGGCATACAAATCTAATAAATAAATAAACAAACAAACAAATAAATAATAAAAAATCTCCCTCCCCCACTCTCTCTCTCACACACACACCACTTCCCAGTATTCCAGATCTAACAGGCCTGAAAATTAAAGTAGAAATATAAATTTCACTCATAAGAAGTATTGGCAACAGCTGACAAAATATTCCCTCTCAGCTGCAAGCTACCTTGTGTTTTTCCATTTGACTATTCTCCTGTTGCTATGTCTCTCACTGTTCAATTCTAGAAAAACAGTTGCCAATTGCTTCCATTCCCATAGAATGGGAGCCTACATTTTAACAGTCGAGAGTTGGCTAAGCCATAGTAAAGTCTTGAAGACAATATGTAAATTCTTTATAAATTTGAATTAATTTTGTATATCATTTTTGTTATAAGTAAAAATAAAGCCAATCCCATTTTTAAACATTCAAAGACTAGCATGGGAAAGCATTGAAAACATCTTGTTAGCACGATTATATTGCTATGTAACTTCAATTATTCAATCTGCAGGCTGTATAAGTTTTTAGTTGTCCTGTAACAGGTTCTGTTTTTCTCTGTGATATATGCCTTCTCCCAGACTTGAATGCCAGAAGAGCTAAAACAAGCATGAAAATGTTTTGGTTTTGCTCATTCCATTGCTTCTCAGATCAATAAAAAATGAGAGTTTTGTAATTTATAAAAGGAAGGATATCCACAAATGTAAAATTAAATTACTTTGGATTTCTGTGAAAGTGATGTGCTATCTACTAAATCTTTTAGTAGATGTTGAAACAATTTTGGCAGATTTCAGTGGACTCTGTTAACATCTCTGGTTTTAAATAAAAATAAAAAATTATGTTAGTCTTTTGGAATTCATTTTTGTAAAAAAACAAAGCAGCCTGGGGTATTGATATACAAGATTTATACTGATCTTTAGTTCTCTAATTTAATTTTGGTTAATTTTTTATTGCTCAAAGAGAAAAGTGGATTAAAATATTTCTCTCATATGGAGGGTTCTTTCATTAGTTTCTTTCTTTCATTAGTTTCTTAGTTTCTTTCAGCAGGTCCCAGGGGAAGAGCCTTCTCTGTGGCGGCCCCGACCCTCTGGAACCAGCTCCCCCCTGAGATTAGAACTGCCCCCACCCTCCTTGCCATTCATAAACTCCTTAAAACTCACCTCTGCCATCAGGCATGGGGGAATTGAGACATCTCCCCCAGGCCTATACAGCTTATGCATGGTATGTTTGTTTGTGTGTATGTTTGCTTTTAATAATGGGGTTTTTAGTGTTTTTTAAATTATTAGATTTATTGTACATTGTTTTATTGTTGCTGTGAGCCGCCCCGAGTCTACGGAGAGGGCGGCATACAAATCTCATAAATAAATAAATAAGTTGGCTGGGTAACTTCCAGCCCTATGAACCTTCCTAGGTTGCTCCTTTGAGGAAAAATAGGAGGAGGAAGGAGTGTTTTGTATGTTCGGTATTTTGAGTTATTTTAAAATAATAAAGATAAGATAAAAAGTCTAATAAATGAACAAATTATTAGCTATGTCTTTCATTAACAATGGCATGCTGGCCTTTATGAAGATATAAAACTGCCATCTGTAATCACATCTTTGTCCTATGATCCACATGGCATTTTTCTGCCTTTTAGTGATGATTGATTTTTCTCAGCACTTTCTACAACGTTCCTATCTCAGGATATTATATTATCTTATAGGATAAGATGTTCCTTTTAAAACTAGCTGTGAACAAGAAAGGTAACAGCAGTTAAATATATTTCACAGTGTAGTACTTGGCAGGGTTGCAATAAACACCTTGGAAAAATATTCAGATAAAGTTGTATATCCATATATACAAAGATCAGAATTATGAGATAATGGTTTTTCCCAATGATGTGCTATAGAAGAAGGTTCGTGTTTTTGAATTATGAGACTGATGGTTAACCAAGAATATGAGCAAATAGATCACTAAATCAATCAATCCAGAATTCCAATTCTAGGTAAAAATAACCAGACTCAAATTATCATTCTTTGGGCACATTATACACATGACCCAATTACTTTGAAAAGTCTACAATCTACGAAGGAAGGAAAGTAAGGAAAAAGAAAAGATGACAACCAAAAGCAAGTGGCTGAATTCAATTACAGTGATGATGGTGGCACCATTGGAAGATATGAAGGGCAAGATTTGGGACAGATCATCATGGAGGAAAGATTAATAACACATTATCCATTAAATAGTCAATCAACTATGGGAAGCATCTTGCCTCGGTCTTAATAGAATGAAGATTTTAAGTTCTTAATCAATCTTCTCCAGTCTGAAACATCATCTTTCGGCTGTGGCGGGGAGGGCATTTGCACAGGTTCGCCTGGTGCACCAGTTGCGGCCCTATTTGGACAGGGAGTCATTGCTCACAGTCGCTCATGCCCTCTACTGTAACGCTCTCTACACGGGGCTACCTCTGAAAAGTGTTCAGAAACTTCAGATCGTGCAGAATGCGGCCACGAGAGCTATTGTGGGCTTACCTAGGTTCGCCCACGTTTCTCCAACACTCCACGGCCTGCCCTGGCTGCTGATCAGTTTCCGGTCACAATTCAAAGAGTTAGTAATGACCTATAAAGCCCTACATGGCATCGGACAAGAATACCTCCGAGACCTCCTTCTGCCGCACGAAACCCAGTGGCCGATAAGGTCCCACAGAGTTGGTCTTCTCCAGGTCCCGTCGACTAAACAATGTCATCTGGGGGCCCCAGGGGAAGAGCCTTCTCTGTGGCATCCCCAGCCCTCTGGAATCAACTCCCCCCAGAGATTAGAACTGCCCCCACCCTCCTTGTCTTTCGTAAATGGCTTAAGAGCCACCTATACCGCCAGGCATGGGGGAATTGAAACATTTTCCCCAGGCTTATATAGTTTTATGTATGGTACGCTTGTGTTGTATGGTTTTATATCATGGGGTTTTTTTTAGATATCTCTTTTTAAATATTAGATTTGTTTACTGTATACTGTTTATTATTGTTGTGAGCCACCCTGAGTCTTCGGAGAGGGGCGGCATACAAATCTAATAAATTATTATTAAATTATTATTATTTATTCAGCCAGCCCACCAGCTAGCCATCAAATATATAATAAAATTACTGTCACGTACTTGTTTAAATAAAAGCCACATATCTGTATTAGAAGTATTTCTGTATTTTTATATTCATTTTCCACATAGATGATTCCAGGAATGGCTGTAGAAATTGAACTGTAGAACTTCTGCAAATATAATATATTTCAAAAAAGCTGAATGACAGGTATATTTTTATTAGGTCAGAGATCTGGGGTTGTTGTTTTTTGTTTTTTTTGCTTGTGTAACAGAAATGAAAACCCCTAATTTCCATATGGATCTTTAATAGTATCCATGGGCCATATTTCATTTGGTTTCACTATGTTTTTGTTTGACCCAGATCTTCTTCCTTAGTATGCTGTACAAATCCATCGCTGAGACCTTTTTGCTGAAGTAAGGTGCAAATGATCCTTGATTCATTGCTGCTGAGAGGTGCTGAACAGCCTGCTTAAAAGAATGAGGTGTGGTTCTGATAGTTATGAAGAATAGGACTGCTCTGAACACCTTTTTTTGTCTCAGGAAAACTCTACATTTAATTTCATTCTGTCCTCTCTTGCTGGAAATGTACATTACTACAATTGAGCATCTTTCTGTATCGGGGTGGGCTACTGCCCAGACGAGGGGGAATGCAGTGGGATAGTGAAAATGGAACTCCACCCCAGAGCACCCAATTTGCATTAAAAGATGTTGAAAGAAAATACAAGGCATCCTGCACAGCGTGGTAGTAAAAATTTTAGTAGCCCTTCACTGTTCTGTATGCAAGTGACAAAAGACTGGTCAACCCAAATGTGCATATGATAGTGTGTATAAGTAAATGTACATAAGATGACAAGCTTCTATTTAGCTCAAAAAGTAGTTTGGCTAGGATCTTAAGTTGAAAGGTTACTGTAAGGTAGATGATAGATAGATAGATAGATAGATAGATAGATAGATAGATAGATAGATAGATAGATAGATAGATAGATCTTAATTTTGTCCCTACAATAACGCCGGCTGACTCACCGGCCCCACGGCGATGTTGCTGAAGGGCCGGGCAGACTCGGACCCTTCAGATGGCGGCTGCCATCTTGTTTTCGGCCGAAATCTCGCGAGACGAGATTTCGGCCGGGAATGCCCTGCCCACGTGGCTGGGCATGACGTCGGGTCCGGGCGGGGCCTGCTGGCCCTATTTAAGGGGCAGCAGGCCGGGAAACAGCCTTTTCGCCCGGACCTGGTTGCCTGAGCAGACACTTGTTTGGTGCTGCTCGGCCGCCATTTTGAGTCTCCCTCGTGTTGCGGCCGCCATTTTGTGGCCTGCCGAGGGGGCGAAAAGTGCTCTGCACAACGTTTGAGGCCTTACTCCTTTCACTCGAGCGGTCTTCAGCGATCCCCCTCGGGCCCGAGGGGGACTGGTAACCTCCTCCCGGCTGGGAGGAGGGCGCGGTGGGGGGTGTTGGGTCTGGGCCCCGGTCTTGAGGGTTGGTGTTACCGGATTGCAGGCTTTTCAGGCCTGCCTGCGCAGGGAGGCTTGCTAGCGTAATAATACATACACAATAAATACTGTTCAATTATATATAATTGCAAGTATTGTCCATTAAAGGGGTTAAAGGGGTAGCAGGTGCTCCCAGGCCCTAAGTAGGGCCCTGTGGTTGGGGAGTTGGGCCTGCCACTCGTGCTGGGGGTTTCTCCTAGGAGTTTTTAGTGGCTTATTGCATACAAAGGGAAGAAGGGTGATGGCTCCCAAGAAAAGGCCCGCCACTGCTCCTATGGCTCCGCCAGCAGCGCGCCCCAGGAGGGCCCTTAGGCCTTCTGCCCGGGCCCGGGCCAGCAGGGAGGGGACTGCGGGGGTGGTCCCTGGGCAGGGGGGGGGGTGGTCTCGTTGCCTCCTGCCCCTCAACCTGATTTTTCTCCTGCTTTGTCTTGGGCCAGGGTGTTGGAGAGGCTCGATGAGCTCGAGCAGTGGAGGAGCGGTGCGGTCCCCGGAGCGTCCAGCGATCAAGTGCCCGCGGCGTTGGGGAGGGAGCCGGCGGCGGCCCAGGCTGGGCAGCCGGCTCCGTTCGGACGGCAGGCCCCGGCAGGGCCGATGGCGGCTTTTCCGGGCCCCACACCATTGGGCCCCCCGTGGATGTCTTCAACCCCGTACGGGGCAGGTGAGGCTGCACCACACACCACATCCCTGTCTTTTCTTCCTCCCCCCGCCCCGGGTTTTCCCCCGGCGGGGGTCGGGAGTGGGTCCAGCCTTTTGGGGTCCCTCGCGGGCACCTGCGGGCAGGTGTGGGCTCCGCCGGTTCCTCCTCCGGGGCAGTCGGCGGCCAGCGCTGCTCCGCTGTCCGGGACGGGTCCTGCGGGGACACCTGCGGTGCCAGGGGCAGGGGGGTGGGTTCCTCCGGCCCCTCCTGTCATGCCCCCACTCCCAGTTTTCCCCTACCCCCACGGGGCGGGTGTTTTTGGCGTGGCGGCCAATTCGGTGTGGGACCCCTTTGCTTGTATTAAAGCGGGGGCCATACCGTGCGGGCTGCCGTCCACCCCTCTAGGTTGCCACCTTCACCCGTCGGTCAAGGAGGCTATTTGGCGGGGCGAGTACGTGGATCTCTTTTCGCTTTTGAACCGTGAGGTTCCCAAGCAGGAGAAAGAGATTGTCCCGGGGGAGAAAACGAAGAAGACCAAGGTAACGAAATGCTTCAGCTCCTGGCTGTATGCCTTTCTTACCTATGGGTCGGTGGTGATCCAACGGCAGCCGGCTATGGCCTCTGCCATGTTTAAGTATATAGACTTAATTGCCAGGGCCCACTTTGAATATAAGGGCACCATCTGGCGCCATTATGATAAGGGTTTCCGCATGAGGATGGCTGTGGAGCCCAACTTGCCGTGGGATATGGTGGTCCCGGACCTATGGTTCCGGGCCACGCATATGTCCGGGAAGGAAGGGTGTGAGCGCACGGATAGTGGGCACTTTATGGAGGAGGAGCCCGGCGCGGCTTCGCCGGCCAAGGCGACTCCGGGTGTGGCTGGCAAGGGGGCCTCGCCCGCTTGTCATGAGTTTGCTGCAAAAGGGGCGTGTTTTCGTCCCTTTTGTAAGTACAAGCATGCCTGCGGGAATTGTGGGGGGTCCCATGCGGCTTCAGTCTGTCCCCGCCCCAAGAAAGGGGCGGAGAAGAAGGGCGGGGGTCCAGGAAAACCTCCCCCACCAGCTGGGGGAAAAGGGGCCCAGCCCAATTAATGTTTCTGTGCTTGAGGGTTGGTTGATCGACTACCACCCTCGCCCGAGAGCCGAGTTGCTCTTGAGGGGCTTCTCCGAGGGATTTAGGATCCCTTATGTGGGTATTAGGAGGGCCTTCATGTCCGACAACCTCAGGTCGGTTGTCGGACATGAAGACATTGTACGGGCTAAGATTCGAAAGGAGGTGGCTGAGGGCAGGGTCCTCGGGCCCTTCCCGGAGCCGCCCTTTCCGAATCTTCGTGTGTCCCCCTTAGGTGTGGTCCCCAAAAAGGCGAGTGGTGAATTTAGGTTGATTCACCATTTGTCTTTTCCGAAAGGGGAGTCAGTGAATGACTTCATTCCTGACGAGCTTTGTTCTGTCCGGTACGCATCCTTTGATGCAGCCGTGGCTATGGTTAGGGAGTGTGGGATGGGAGCCCTTATGGGTAAATGCGACATTAAGTCGGCATTTCAGCTCCTCCCCATTCACCCAGGCGACTTCGAGCTGCTGGGCTTCCATTTCGAAGGTGGGTTTTACGTGGATAGGGCATTGCCGATGGGCTGCTCTATTTCCTGCTCCCTTTTTGAGAGCTTTAGTACCTTCCTCGAGTGGGTGCTCAGGAGGCGGAGTGGCCTGGGGTCCGTCGTTCATTACCTTGATGATTTCTTGATGGCCGGGCCTGCGCAATCGGAGCAATGCTTTGCTTTGATGCGGGACTTCGAAGCCCTTTGTGCTCAATTGGGGGTGCCTTTAGCCTCCGAGAAGACCGAAGGCCCTGCCACCAGGATTACCTTCCTGGGTATTGAATTGGATTCAGTGGAGCAATCTTCCAGATTGCCCCTGGATAAGTTGGTTAAAATCAGGTCCAAGCTTGAGGCGGTCCTGGGCTGCAGGAAGGTTACTCTTCGGCAGCTCCAGGAGTTGGCTGGGATTCTTAATTTTGCCTGTCGGGTAGTGGTGCCTGGTAGGGCTTTTTCTCGCCGGTTGTATGATGCGATGAAGGGGCTAAGTTTGCCCCACCATCGTACCCGCTTATGTGCAGGGGTCAGGGCGGACCTCTGCGTGTGGCGGGAGTTTTTGGAACGTTTTAACGGGTTGTCGTTTTGGCGGCAGGAGCTTCTTTTGGAAGCGGAGCTGCAGCTGTGTTCCGACGCCGCAGGGACTTGCGGTTTTGGGGTAGTGTTAGGTGACCAGTGGTGCTGGTCGGCGTGGCCTCCGGAATGGAGTGCCTGTTCATTGGTTAAGGACTTAACTTTTTTGGAGCTTTTCTCCTTAATAGTGGCCTTAGAGCTCTGGGGGGAGCAGTTCAGGGATAAGACTGTGCATTTTTGGTGTGACAATCTAGCGGTTGTCCATGTTGTGAACGCCCTGTCCTCTAAGAGTGATAGGGTGATGCGGCTTGTCCGCCATTTTGTGCACAGGTCCTTGTCTTTGAACGCCTTGTTCTTGGCTAGGCACGTCCCTGGTTTAGATAACGGGGTGGCTGACGCCTTGTCCCGTGGTCAGTTGTCCAGGTTTCGGACCCTGGCCCCGTGGGCCCGAGAGTCGCGGAGGTGTTTCCAGCCCACCTGTGGAGCCTGGGCGGGCTCTCGAGAGCTGGAGAGACGAGGCCTCCAGGGCGATCGCCTTATCGGTAGCTCCTAGTACCCTGCGAGCTTATCAGCGTGCAGGTAAGGAGTTTGGGGATTTCAGGCTGGGTAAGGGTTACCCCCATTGCTGGCCTGCCCCGGTTGAGCACCTAGCTGAATTCTGTGTCCTGCTGAAGGGGCGTGGCCTTTCAGTGAGGACTATCAGGGCTAGGTTAGCCGGCCTCGCCTTTCTGTCCAAGGCGGGGGGGTTTGGTGATTTTACGGGTGATTTTCGCATCCGGAGGATGCTGGAAGGTTGGGTGAGGGAGCGACAGGGGTTTCCCTCTGTCGCTCGTCGGGCCCTGACGGTTCAGCAGCTGTCTCTGATTAATCAGACATTTGGCAGTCTGTGTGCCTCTCCTTACGAGGCTCGGCTGTTCAGGGCAGCGACTTGCGTTATGTTTTTCGGGGCCCTCAGGGTCAGCGAGGCAATGGCCTCCTCGCAGTCTGACTTGTCGCTCCGCGCCTTCCAGCTCGCTGATCTGACCTTTAGACAGGGGGGTGTCTCTCTTTTGGTGAGACACTCCAAGACAGATCAGTTGCACAGAGGGGTTAGACTTGAACTTAGCGCAGCCACCGATAAGTCTGTTTGCCCGGTGGCTGCTTTGCAGCAATTTTGTGTCTTGCGTGGGTCAGGGCGTGGGTACCTTTTTATACACCAGGATGGTTCCCCCCTGACCCGGTATCAATTCTGGGCGATAGTGTCTAAGGCTATGTCTCAGGTAGGCATGGATCCCGCCGGCTATGGAACGCATTCGTTCCGTATCGGCGCCGCCACTAGCGCGGCACTTTCTGGTCTCCCGGCCCAACGGATTCAGGAGATCGGCCGCTGGCGGTCGGCGGCATATTTGGGTTATGTTAGGCCCGCTGAGGATCCGGGGCAGGGTTTAGGCTAGGTAACCTCTCTGTGTGTGTCCTCTTCCAGGTTCCCAGTCCAGGCAGAAACCGACGGCGCTGCTGTGTGGCCACAGCATGGTCTTCTGGGCCGGCCGCTCGGCAGCCAGAAGTGCCATCGGGACCCAGCTGTCGTTGGGACGGTGGGTCAATGTTGTTTGGATGGGCCGGAGGGGTATGCGGTGGGAGGGCCTCCTACCGACGCTGCTGGGTACGCAGCATCTCAGGGCGGTACCCGGCGCTGCTGGGCGGGCGGCTACCCAGGGTCGCGCCCAGATGGGACTGGGTGGTCGGCAGCCCATAGCCGCACCCAGATGGCTGGTCTTGCACCTCGGTGGCAATGACCTATGCCTGCTTGGCGGTCTACCGTTGATCGTCCAGGCGCGCGAAGACCTGCGGCGGCTTCGCATGTTATGGCCCACCACGCAAGTGGTGTGGTCAGAGATCCTCCCACGGATCGTTTGGAGGGACGCCATTTCCCTTAGGGCCATCCACCGGGTTAGACGTAGGGTGAATAAGGCCGTGGGAAAAACTGTCAAAGAATTAGGGGGGATTGTAGTTGCCCATCCCCTCATCACTGTAGATCGGCCGTGGCTTTACCGGGCCGATGGCGTTCACCTGTCAGAACAGGGGAACGCCATTTTCTTACAGGACCTGCAGAGGTCTCTGCGTGAGCTGGCGCAGATAGAGGGGGGAGTCGGGGGGCCAAGATAGAGATCTGACCCCCGCTCCGTGGCAGGTTAGGGGCGGAAATCTGGGTGGTTTCAGCAACTGCGCGTTCTCCCTTGGGCATCTTTGGGGATGATTGACAGGTTCTCTCCAAGACCATGGTGGGTGCTACCTGCGCACTTGGGGGGAACCTGTCTTTGGGTCCCGCTATTGAAGTCCCAGGGTAGGGGTGAGCCGGCGGGACCCCCCTCATGCGAGTGTATGGCAGGGTCTCAGGTGAGGGAGAGGTCCCTCACCTGGACCAGCATCGATTACGCCCATAGTTGCCCAGGAATGTTGACCTTTTACGTCATTTCCGCCCCGGAAGTGTTTGTTTGACCCTGCAGGTCCATTTGGTTCCGGGTCATAGTTAAGTATGTTGATTTATGCAAATTTATGCTAATTCATGCTAATTTAATTAATAAATTATGCAAATTTATTATAATAAAAATGACCCAAGTTTAAATCCAGCTCTTGTGTCCGAGTCGTTACTCCGTCTCTTCTGCAATAACGCCGGCTGACTCACCGGCCCCACGGCGATGTTGCTGAAGGGCCGGGCAGACTCGGACCCTTCAGATGGCGGCTGCCATCTTGTTTTCGGCCGAAATCTCGCGAGACGAGATTTCGGCCGGGAATGCCCTGCCCACGTGGCTGGGCATGACGTCGGGTCCGGGCGGGGCCTGCTGGCCCTATTTAAGGGGCAGCAGGCCGGGAAACAGCCTTTTCGCCCGGACCTGGTTGCCTGAGCAGACACCCACCCGCCCTTCCCTATTTTGCAGTGTGCCTCGGGGTCGCCTGCGGGGGCCGAATGGGAATTTTTTGCAGCCTCGCCCATTAGGCCAGGCTGTTTTTTCGCCCATTCCACACTGGGGAGATGGATGTGCGGTTAGGGGGTGTTTGCATTTAATTAGGTTAATTGGCTTACCTCTGGTCATTGGGTAGGCAGGTTAGGGGCGGAAATCTGGGTGGTTTCAGCAACTGCGCGTTCTCCCTTGGGCATCTTTGGGGATGATTGACAGGTTCTCTCCAAGACCATGGTGGGTGCTACCTGCGCACTTGGGGGGAACCTGTCTTTGGGTCCCGCTATTGAAGTCCCAGGGTAGGGGTGAGCCGGCGGGACCCCCCTCATGCGAGTGTATGGCAGGGTCTCAGGTGAGGGAGAGGTCCCTCACCTGGACCAGCATCGATTACGCCCATAGTTGCCCAGGAATGTTGACCTTTTACGTCATTTCCGCCCCGGAAGTGTTTGTTTGACCCTGCAGGTCCATTTGGTTCCGGGTCATAGTTAAGTATGTTGATTTATGCAAATTCATGCTAATTCATGCTAATTTAATTAATAAATTATGCAAATTTATTATAATAAAAATGACCCAAGTTTAAATCCAGCTCTTGTGTCCGAGTCGTTACTCCGTCTCTTCTGCAACAACTACCTTGTGGTTTTGATAGAGACAGAATCTATTCTTAATTTTGTGAAAGCTCTTAAATATCAAACTCTTCTGAAGCTTACCAAGAGTGAGCACATGCCACCCAGTGATGAGATTACATTGTTACTATTAATTTTTAATATATTATTGCTATGCTTTGTTAACCACCCAGAGCTATTTGACTAAGATGAGTAGCCTTATAAATTTTGCAACATAAATAAATGCTTCTATTTTTCTCATTTTATTTTTCATGGCTATTTGAGTTATATTATTGAATATACTTTTGCTTGTATGAACTGTCAAGAGAATAGTCTGACTGAGCAAGGTACACATTGAATAAGGGAACTTTCCTAATCAAAGTAAATGTCCCAGCTATTGAGGATGTCAAATAGGTTTTGGTCTTGGTAGGTATCATGTTGCTCAACCCCTGAATCTCACAATGGTTCACCAAGATTTGTGATGATGCAATGATCTGCATAAAAAAGAAAGGAAGGAAGGAAGGAAGGAGGGAGGGAGAGGGAAGGAAAGAAAGAAAGAAAGAAACTCAAGGGTTTCCTGACATTATTTATTATGTCTGTAGTATCTTCTCTGATAAACATACAGTATTAGCTGCCTGTTGGGTTCAGTATAAATTTGGCATTAACTGATGAAACAAAGGAAAAGCCAACATTTGTTATTCAACTAAAATTAAACCCAAATTAAATATTTTTAAACATTACTGATATCAGAATTAAACCTATTTTTATTTTCATTTGTAATGAATGAGCAGAAAAGTGCCCAATTTTTTCTGATAATGTTAAAGTCTTTGGCCATCTCATCAGTGCCCAGTTTTGATTCAAATATCCTTCTTTACATTTTCCCTCTTCTCCCCCAAATGTTTAGTTAGTAACCATCACAAAACATTTTCATTTTTTTCTGGCCAGAAAACTTATTAAATAAGGTATGTTGGAATGATTTTATGTCCAACTCAGAAAGCTTCACGGAGTCCAAATAAATGGTTTTTATGAGTGTCAGAAAAATTGTATTAAACTCTCATTGAAAAGAAAGCCCATATGAATAGCAGTTAATACACGAAATCAAATGAGGTGACTTTTTAAAACAGAAAATACTTTGGAAATATGATTGATAATATTGATTGAATATGTTCAGTCTGAAACAGGGGTGGGTTTTAAAATTTTTTTACTACCAGTTCTGTGGGCATGGCTTATTTTGTGGGTGTAGTTTGATTGTCATGTGACTGAGTGGGCTTTGCCAACTTAATGTCACTCATGCCTATGCCCACTCAATCACAAGCTCCTTTTGACATGCAAACCAAAAATGGTTCATCCTCACTGTTCTGGCGGGGTGGGGAGTACATTTCACAATTTAAAACATTTCACAAGTTTGTCAACTATGTAAATGAATGATCTAACCTTTTTGTTTTAAAAATTACAAAATAGTACAATGGGATTGAACCAAAAGAGATTTTAACAGATTTTCGTATCCTATAATGGGATTCTATAATTAGCAGGAATAAAATAGTTATTGGATTACAGTGTTCCCTCGATTTTCGCGGGTTCGAACTTCGCGGAAAGTCTATACCACGTTTTTTCAAAAATATTAATTAAAAAATACTTTACGGGCTTTTTCCCTATACCATGATTTTTCCCACCCGATGACGTCATATGGCATCGCCAAACTTTCATCTGCCTTTAATAAATATTTTTTTAATAAACTTTAATAAATAAACATGGTGAGTAATAATCTGAATGGTTGCTAAGGGAATGGAAAATTGCAATTTAGGGGTTTAAAGTGTTAAGGGAAGGTTTGTGATACTGTTCATAGCCAAAAATAGTGTATTTACTTCCGCATCCCTACTTCGCAGAAATTCAACTTTCGCGGGCGGTCTCAGAACGCATCCCCCACGAAAATCGAGGGAACACTGTACATCACAACTCTCCCTGTTTGATAAAGAGTTCAACCTCTTACATCTTTTTCCATGCAAGTTCTAAACACAAATTTGCTTTTTCTTTCTTTTTCTGGCCAGGTTACAGCAACAGTCCTTGCAACCTTGCTGTTCATAACTGTTTTAATAAGCCTCCCATATTGGCATGAGAGATAGTAAGCCTGAAATGATGGCTTAATAGCCAACATAATGAGTATTTGTTGTATTTTCTATGAATGACTGAGCTACCAAATATAGCCACCAAGATTTTACTTGGTTAAGACTGGGTCCCTGCAATGCTCTCTCTGACCTGTTTAATTTCTAGAAACTGAAAAGGTTCAACCTATTAAAGCTAATAATACAGAATGCTCTGAAGCATTACGTTTGCACAATAGAAACAAATTATAATGGCTGTAGGATACTGTATTTGTGAATTTTATGCCTTTTGTCTGCTTAATACCATTTATTAGTAGCATTAAGCCTTGAAGCTAAGAAATACTATGCAAAAAAAGATAATGAACTCACAAGATGTTTCTTCTCACAAGATGCAGAAGGAATACTGGCCATTTTTTTTTCTGCAGAAAAGTTGTATCACTCCAAGAAAGAGAAAAATGATGAGATTTCTGTTTCTATCTAAAATCCAGCTGTCCTGGCAGAAACAATAAAGTTGTATTCAAATTCCCTTGACTGGGAAAGATTCCAGAGTATTTAAATTGTCTATTTTCACTGCAATATTTCTGATTTGCTTAAAGGATATCTTCTCTGTCTCCAGCTGTGGGAAATTTAAATACACAGAAGCATTTCTCCTGAAAGTGTTACACGTAAATGTTCCTGAAATGAATGCCATAAAGTTCTTATCTTTACCTAGATAGCCACTTGCAAACTGGCTGAAAATAGAAATTGTAGATATAAAAATTATGATACCCTTTTTGTTTACAAGCGGAAAAAAAAAAAGGAACGTGCTAAAAGGATCAGAAGATCTCTCTTAGATATATACTGGAATTTCATCCATAACATTCTTTTCCCAGTTTTGGGTCACATCTCTCAAAAGAGAAAAGGTGGTGTTAGTTGGCCATCCAATTCTTATACTTTATTCTTTTATTTTCCACATGACTAGACATGTCCCTTACTTTTTAGTGATTATCCTCTATTTTAAAAGTGACTAGAGAAAAATCGTCCATTTAAAAGCATTCTCAGTTTGAATGACCTTCAAAAACTAACTTCAAGATAAAGAACAATTTAAAAAATAGATGAAAACTTAAAATTGTTTTAGAGTCATTAAAACACAAGGATACTAACAGATGCACAGACTATCCCGTCACAATACACTAATATTCAGTAAATGATATTTTTTCTATTAAAATATTTTTGTAAATTCTAAATACGCATCTACAGTAGGAATGGGTTCCACTAACCTTTGCCACTAGTTCTCATTGTGACATTTCATACTTTTTTGATTATGTTTTTGATGTTAGGCGACCATTTTAGGTTTTGAGATATGATAGAACAAAGAAATTTGAAGATCTCTACTGTTGATACTGTGTTGCCTAGTATTGTAAGAGATAGAAGTATGGGAGGGTTTCTCCTAAATCCTACCACAATTTCTACAGTTTTGAATGTGTTCAGTTCTAGATTGTTCTAGTCGCACCATGGGGCTAGTTGTTCAACCTCCTGTCTGTATGCAGTTTCATCGTTGTCTCGAATGACACCAATTATTGCTGTATCATCTGCAAACTTCAGTAATTTAACAGATGTAGGTTTGAGATACAGTCATTGGTATAGAGAGAGAAGTGGTGAGAGTACACAGCCTTGGGGGGGGGGCTGTGCTAATTGTACAGGTATCTGATGTGATTTTGCCTAGCTTCATCTGCTGCTTCCTGTCTGTTAAGAAGCTTGTGATTCACTTACAAATGTGTTCAGATACCGCTAGTTGATTTAGTTTAGTTAAAAGAATATCTGATATGATGGTATTGAATGCTGAGCTAAAGTCTACAAAGAGGACCCTTGTATAGGTCTTTGGAGATTCATTGTCATGCAACTATATCTTATTCTTGTTCTTTTTTATATTAAATAATAAGTGGCCACTTTTTCTTTCACCCATTGCATAGCTGAAGGTACTTTCAATGTTGGCACATAAAGATATTGCTTTTGTGGTATACCAATGGGTATAGGTAGTGTTGGGATCCAATTTTTTCATTACTGGTTCTGTAGACATGGCTTGGCTTAGTGGGCATGGTGTGGCTTGGTGGGCAGGGCAGGGGATGGATACTGTAAAATCTCCATTCCCTCTCCACTCCAGGGATAGTTACTGCAAAATCCCGTTCCAATCAGCTGGAACACGGGAAGTGGAGAATAGATGGGAGCTGGGCCACTCAGAGGTGGTATTTACCAGTTCTCTGAATTACTCAAAATTTCTGCTACCAGTTCTCCAGAACTGGTCAGAGCCTGGTGAATCCCACCTCTGGATAGGATTCTTCTTACCACCTACTAGCTTTTTTTCCCAAAGGGGTGGATGTTACTGGCAAGAACTTGAAAGATACCATAGTGACAATTCATTTTGTGTTACAAAACTTACAACTTAGGGCAGTGATGGCAAACCTATGGCGCGGGTGCCACAGGTGGCACGAACCGTTGCTGTAGTTCAGCTGCAATGTGCATGTGTATGCCAGCCAGCTGAATTTTGGCTTGCACAGATGCTCGGGGAATGGGGGAGGACATTTTTACCTTCCCTTGGCTCCAGGGAAGCCTTTGGAGCCTGGGGAGGGTGAAACACGAGCTTACTGGGCCCAGCAGAAGTTGGGAAACAGACTTCCCCCAGGGGGTGGGGGAAGCTGTTTTCACCCTTTCCAGGTATTGAATTATGTGTGTGGGCACTCGCACATGCACAATAATGCGCATGTATGCTCTTTCGACACCCAAGGAAAAAAAGGTTCACCATCACTGACTTAGTGATCATTGGAGCTCTAAGATAATAATATCCAAATTTCAACAACTTTATTTTAAAAAAAAAAAAAAAAAGGAATCCCAGATTTATCCACAAATTCAAAGCCTACATATAAGAATAAGTCTACTGTGTTAAGCTGCTGTGTAGGTTATTCATAAGTGGAAACTTATTCACATAACTGACCCTTCTCCATTCCCTTCCCCTCCCCCTATAACACTTCTGAACCACTATTTTTTAGAGCCTAAGCATTCAGGTGTAGGCAGCAGTCACTCAACCAGAAATCAAGAGAGAGACTAATTTATGGCAAAGGCCATTTTCTATACCTTCATTTTGTAACAATATTATTAAAAAATTAGGGCTGTGGAATGCTTTGTAAGGGTGTGTTGATTCAATGAAGCTTTAACCAAATCACCCTACTGAAGCAGATTTATGTTGCTAAATTTATGTTGCTAATCTAGAGTAGTTGGACAAAGTGTTTTATCGTCTCATTAAACTTTCTGCCTATCAGAGCTATTTTGGAGTGGTGAGGACCATTTGCCCATCATTTACTATCCCGGTTCTCATATTTTTAATGTATCCAGGTATGAGACTCAACTTAATTTGCTTAAGTTGCTTAATAAAATGAGATGCTTATGTACCACTCTTGTCAACACAACCAGGCGAACTCTTAGCACTCTCAATAGGGCTCATACTTGAACAGTCCACTACCATTTGGGGTCAAACCTTAATTTCACATTCTTTGAAATTCACATGTACAGTATTTAAATCTTCACAATGAATGAAACCTCAATGTTTTAGTGTTTTTAAACAAGACTTTGAAGCTACTTGTTCTGTGTTATTCTCATACATGGCCAATCTTTATTTGCAGCACCAATTTTCAATAAACCAATCTGCTTCTGCTAATTTAACTATTACAGACCAGGGATTAGTAACTGATGAAGAGTTTAGATCAGGGGTTCTCAAACTTTTAAAACAGGGGGCCAATTCACCCTTACAATGTTGGAGGGCCAGACTGGCTCAGTGGGCATGCTAGGTGGTCACGTGACTGGGTGGGTCTGAGCAATTTAACAGTCCATTAAACAATGCACACAAATTAAACTTTAATTTGTTTTGCTCCTGGGGGTGTTTTATTTGGTTTTGTTTGCATGTTGCACTTTTGGTTGACTTTTCTTTTTACTAGATCATTGTTTTAGTTGTTTAGAAGAATGGTTCATTCCAGGAAACTTCTCTTCTCTCCCTCCCCCCTCCCTCCCTCCCTCCCCCTCTCTTATTTCTGTCTTTTCTTCTATCTTCTGATAAAGGGGGGAGGTGAAAACCAGTTTTTGCCTCTCTTTTTTGCCTCCTAGGACATCTCTGTGCCCCATTTTTCACCTCACTCACCTCCAGCAGCATTCTGCAAGTAAAAAAACTGGCAAAACCAGAGTTTTCTGGCCAATTATGGGCCTTTTCAACCTTTTTTTGGCCTCCGAAGGTATCTGTGTAACCCATTTTTCACTGCTCCTGTCTCCACTAACATTCTGCAGGCCAAGAATTGGTGAAAATGGCCCAACATTTGGTCAAAAAGGGCCATTTTGCCCACTTTTTGGCCACCTAGGAAGTCTGTGCAACATTCTGCAGGCCAAAATTGTTGGCCTTACCTTTCAGTTCCAGCCTACACAGGAAGGTAAGTCCTGTGCTCGGCCAAACGGTGGGCAAGCGATGTGGAGGGGGACAGCCTCGTGGCACTATGTGGGCTGGATTAATGGCTTTGGTGAGCTGCACACAGCCCATGGGCTGTAGTTTGAGGACCCATGGTTTAGATTTTACTTTCATTTTGATTTTTTGGGGAGGAGGATGAAGATGGGAGCATTTTAATGTTTCCTCATTATAACCCATGAATCATTTTTTTTAAAAGGAGCTTGATGGAGTTCACTCTCTCAAACTCAGTTTGCATTACACCATTTTTGAATCACACATCTTCAAATCAAGTCTGTCCACATTGACAATCCATTAAACATATTAATTAGTTAATTAGTATGCTGTCGTGGTTAATTCTTATAAAATAGGGGAAAGTTAAAGATAGGTCATAATTTGGCTTGTAGCCAGATGTCCAGTAAATTGCAGGCATAATAATTTCTATAGAAAACTTAGTATAACTGAATGTAACACTCAATTAGTTAGTTTTTCTGCTCAAAGGTAAGTATACTGGAGCAATAACTGATAAGAGTAGACAAAACTATCGGGGAACAGTTAGTGTTAAAAGATAAAATTAAAAACATGCATATTATTTTTCTAATGGTTTCATAAATATCATTTATGAAATGAATAACCTTACCCCCTCCATAATTAAAAATACATCCCAAATTCACTTGAGTTGTAAGTCTTTAAAAGGAAGAAGCCTTAAATATAAACCAACATTTTATGTTTTCCTTCATGAAAAATCCCTGTGAACTAAAAAGAGAAAATACCAGCCCAATTCCCACACAATTTTTTTTAATTTCTAAAGATTCTTGAAAGTATCTTTGTCAGTATTCAGAACCTGCATAACCAACCCATTAAGCAATGTTAATAATTTACTATGCAACTGTCATTTCTTGCACATATGCAGTGAAGGGCTACCAAAACTTTTACTACCACACTGTGGGCGTGGCTTATGCAGGATGCCCTGTATTTTCTTTCAACATATTTCAGTGCAAATTGGGTGTTTTGTGGTGGAGCTCCATTTTTTACTACCCCACTGCGTCCACCCCCCCCCCCCAAAAAATCTGGGCAGTAGCCCACCTCTGCATATATCAATCTAGCTTAGAAAGATCTTATAATGTGTAGGAAACCCATATGATCAACTTCTAGTTTACATTGTTCTAGCAAGTGGTTACTCTCACTGTTTTTTAGACTATAATTAAATATCCTCTAGGCTAGTCCAAATTTTTCCCAATTATCTATTTAAGAAGCATTTATTCTATCAATTCTAATTTGTATATTGGCATGAAATAAAATAATACAATTTGTCACATGGCATGATTTTGGAATTGGATGCCATTATATACCTGCTGAGGGGATAATTTGAATAACCTGAAAGATATAAAAACTCTAAACATATTTGTTTAAAAATCTGAAACATATACTTAAAATAAATGAATATAAAGTAATAAAGTCCTTTAAAGTTTTTGTAATTTACTTTGATGCTGAAAATGAAAACAAGGCTATTCCACAAAAGATATTTATTAACGGAGATACCATTAGATCAAATATATAATGAGATATATTATAATGAACTTTATTTTCAGTAAGAAGCATGATGGAAGTCTTTCAATAAAGGGGGGAAATATCAAAAAAGCTTAGTGTCATGCTCATATATAGGCTTTACAGATGTTGTTAACACTACTATAGGAGCATATGATGGGACAATGTTTCAATCAATTTCAGGATGAAAATCTCATCAATGAGGAATATAATTTACTAAGCTTGTATGCTATCAGATTCTCGAGGACTCTAGAAGCTCAAAACAATCAAAGAAATTATAATAAAATCAATGCAATATAAAAGTGAGGGCAACTATTATGAAGTGAAGAGATTGACTCTTCTTTACCAAACATGTACGTTTACACACCCCAGGAAAAAAATTAAGACAGAGCAAACTGTGCAAAAATAAAACATTGATGTAAAATAGAAATAGTATAGAAGACATAATAATAATAATAATATAGAAGCAATAGTAATAAAGTACAGAAGTAATTGTAAGATTCATAGTATAAAGTTCATTGTCATTGTCATAGTAACAGAACAGAATATAGGACAGATGTTATAGGAAGCTCTGATACATATTTGTAAACATTACTCCTCATCTTCAGTCTGGGACTATCTAATTTGGAATGCATTTTTATTTTTTTAAAGTCTATCACAGATGGGCGAACCCATTTTTCCTGATCTATACTAAAAACAGAGAAATGCAATGATTTCATCAGAATATAACCCTTTCCTTTCAAGCATCTATTCTACAATATATACATTTTCTTAGGCATCACATCATATATTATACTACCAACACCCTTTCAAACAACCACCATTTTAAAATTTCTTTTAAATTCAATTTGAAGCTCTTTTTTGGGGGGGTTAGAAAATAAAGTACTTTCAAGAAAGATGCATTTCAGAAATGACAGCCTTTAATTTCAAACAGTACAATAGTGAGCAAATCAGGAAAAAAACTATTCTTGAGAAAGAATAAAAATATACCTTTTTTCCCTGGGTATGTAACCCCAGGATGAATAACTTCATTACTATTAACAACAATACTGAAGGCTATTTCAATTTCTTCCTTTATCCTATTTTGTGTGTGTGTGTGTGTGTGTGTGTGTGTGTGTAAGAGTGTGAGCACACGCTTGTGTACAACTGTCCGTTTCTATCTCAGAAACACATCTGATATCTAAGGATATTTTGCTTAAAAATTCAGTTCAGCAGTCTTAAGAATATACCTTATTACTAGTTGATAACCCTTGTTTTGAAAGTTAGATTAAGTTAGAACTTCATCCCATAGTCATTCAAATTTGCTTTTCCATTTCTGTCTAGTTCTTCTAATCCGTGTATGTTAGGCAAAGGATCATATTTCTCCTCTCAAAAAAGTAGATGACAACTAGTCCAATTCCAAACTATATACTGAAAGTACTTTCTCAAATCAATGCATTTTGTCTGCTGATGTCTGAGGAAGCAGATTATTGAATGTTTTATAATAGCCATTTCCAGTCCTGTAATCTACATATATATCAGAACTATAATTCAGCAGCATAATCAATGGTTAGGAATTCTGAGACTTGTAATTATTATTATTACTCTTAGTTTATAAGATGAATTATAATGGCACAACTGCCATGTTAAGAAGGTGATCTTACCATACTCCCACCCAATCTATAAGTCTATTTCTAAACCTTTTCCTTGCCTTGAGATCTGATCCTAAACCCCATACTTCTGGAAGGCAATAAAGAAGTCACTCAATCATCTTTAAAGAACCACGACTGCATTTCTGAATAGCTCTCCACAAAATAACAGCAAGATTTAGTGTATGTAGAAAACTAGTATACCAGCAAGACAGGTTTAATGCAGTCCTCTTCTCAATCATAATGAATAAAATGTAGGATGTCAACGAGCCCATAAAATATGTTTGCACATCTGTGGTCTGAAGGGCACAGTCTACAGCCCCCTCCTCCAATTTTTACAGGAAAAAAAAGAGAAACTGCAGCAATATAGTGTTTATCTGTTTAAAGTGTGCCATTTGGGAAGATATAATGTAGGCATCATTCTTCTTTGACATAAATGAAGGAAACAAGACTCTTAAAAGGGGAGCTCTGAAAATTTTGATCTGAACATGTATTGACCTAAGTTATTTTTCTTAATAACAGTTATTAAGTATATTACAGAGTGGGCCTTCTCCGGGTCCCGTCAACTAAACAATGTCAGTTGGCGGGGCCCAGGGGAAGAGCCTTCTCTGTGGCGGCACCGGCCCTCTGGAACCAACTCCCCCCGGAGATTAGAACTGCCCCTACTCTTCCTGCCTTCCGTAAACTCCTTAAAACCCACCTTTGCCATCAGGCATGGGGGAACTGAAACATCTCCCCCTGGGCATGTTTAATTTATACATGGTATGCTTGTGTGTGTGTCTGTTAGTATATGGGGTTTTTTTAAATTTTCAAATATTTTAAATTTAGTCGGATTATTTATGATTTGTTTCACTTGTTGTGAGCCGCCCCGAGTCTTCGGAGAGGGGCGGCATACAAATCCAAATAATAAATAAATAAATAAATAAAATAAACTGGTTTCACCCAGCCCATTTAACCATAAACTATATAATTTCCCAATTGCAATGGCTGGGTACAATACAATAACTAAGCTAAAAAGGCAAATCACATATGACTTAGTAGCATATATCAACCTTGCAATGTTTGCTCTGGTCAGACAGAAAGTCAAAGCTTCTGCATCTAAAATAGTGCTTTCATGCTCAATTAATACTGTGTTTGTAATAAAATTAAATAAATCTAATACTGTCTAAAAACATAATCCTTAAAATGTATATCTTATGACTGATCACACAGTTGTTGTCATCATAGTTGTGCCCACGTTTCATGCCAAAGTCATGAAGAAATGCCTTGGAGGGAAAAAAAAAGATATTTCTAAATATTCCAAATTAACCTGACAGGTTTGATGAACCTTGTTCTAATTCAAAGTTTCACACTTCACCAACTTCAGAGCGCCTGGAAGAAGATAGAGAAAATCAGGGCTATCAAACATCTTTGCACCTAACTCTAAACTAATTGTGCCCCATTTAAACAACAACCCACAATTTATAAACCATAGCTAACCAAACCTTGCCTTGACCTTATGTCTGAATCCAGACTCCAGGGTTATCTTAAACTTGTTTTCATGTGTTTCCCAAGCTGCCTGCTAGCAAATGAAGATGGAATGAGAAAGTGTATACCGGTAGAAAATGAAACACAGCTAAATTGCTCTCAACAGCACATTTCCTGAACTAGTTCTCCAGGCTCAATCCACCTGACCACAGGAGGCAGAGACAGAGTGTCTGTCTTTACACTGCTGCTATAGGAGAAGTAGAATTAAAGGGACTACAACAGATGTAATAGCATCTCAGCATGTCTGTACTTTCAAAGCACTATTTTACTCTCGGTAGGGTACCCTGGCTTTTGCACATTCAGAGCCACCAATAAATGTTTACATTAATCTTTCCACTCACAGTAGAAAATCTTCTTGAAAATGTTTTGGAAAGTCCACAGTTTTCTGCTGATTTACAAGGAATGAGTGCCAAGCAATGAGATACATCACTGTCAGATCCAAACCCAAGGACGACACAGCAAAATCCAACTGAGCCCAAGCCTTCTAGCTAGTAGACAGAATCTTGCCAAACTAAATCTATAACCTTCTAACTTGCTAGATACTAGCAACTACTAACTTGCTCGAGAGACTAAGGTGCGACTACCCTGAACCACACCCAAATCTGGATTGTATAGGCTCTTAATGTGGGTCTCTCTCAGCCACCTGTGAAAGCTCAGTGTTTGCCAAAATTTCTCTCCGCTGCTTTTCTATGTGTATATTCCATCATAAACATATCTAATTGGGGAGAAGGAAGTAATAAGAACAATGCATATGATGTCATCACACAAAAGATATAGCGTGTGAATTTACAACTGATGTCATGATATAAGTAAACAATAGCATTTGACTGATGATATCACTGCATTTTCTTGCCTGCCAGCTTTCCACTTTTGAGTTAGCATTAAGCCCTGGACAAGTGCCGGCAGATTTCTTAGCAGAATGTTGGAAGTGATTTGCCATTGCCTCCTTCATAGGTTTGGAGAGAGTGACTGGCTCATGATTATTTAGCTAGCTTTATGCCTAAGGTAAAAATAGAAACTCTCTCAATTTCTAGCTCAGTGCTTTCATTACTGTCTTGAACAGAATCCCTTCTATTCTTCTTCTTTTCTCTATAAGATGAGGCAACTGGACCCATATAAGTCCTGTTGTATGGGAGGAGCTTGACCTGGTAACACCCAATGAAGTAGACAAGGCCATGGGAGCTGTGAGCTCTGCCACCTGTTTGTTGGACCTGTGTCCCTCCTAGTTGGTCTTGGCCAGCAGGGAAGTGACATGGAGCTGGACCCAGGAGATTGTCAATGCTTCCTTGAGGGCACAGGGTGAGTTACCATCAGTATGTTGAGACACTCAGCTATACATCTCCACCCCGTGTCCACTCAGTGAAGCAGTGGAAGTAATGTGCCAGTGTCTGTAGGTTGTAAAGGTCTGGATGGGTGCTAACAGACTTAAACTCAACCCTGACAAGATGGAGTGGCTGTGGCCTCTCAAGGACACTTCCATACATCTGTCCATTACCCTGGGGGGGACTTTTGACCCCCTGAGAGAAGGCCCACAACTTGGGCATCCTCCTCAATTCACCGCTGACTTTTGAACATTATCTGTTGACTGTGACAAGGGGGGGCATTTGCCCAGGTTTGCCTGGTGCACCAGTTGCGGCCCTATCTGGACAGGGAGTCTCTACTTACAGTCACTCATGCCCTTATCACCTTGAGGTGATGCCCTTATCACCTTGAGGCAATGTTCTCTACATGGGCCACCTTTAAGTAGCATTTAGAAACTGCAAGTTGTGCAAAATGCAGCTGCATGAGTGGTCATGGGCCTGCCTAGGCATGCCCATATCTCTCCAACACTGGTCTGCATTGGCTGCCAATTGGTTTCCAGACTCAATTCAAAGTGTTGGTTACGACATATAAAGCTCTATATTGCATGGGACCAGATTACTTACAGGACCGCCTTCTGCTACATGAATCCCAGCGACCGGTCAGGTCCCACAGAGTCAGCCTTCTCCCAGTCCCATCAACTAGCAATGTCACTTGGCGGGACCTAGGGAAGAGCCTTCTCTGTGGGGCGCCCAGCCCTCTGGAATCAGGTACCCCTGGAAATTCATACTGTCCCCACCCTACTCGCCTTTTGTAAGAGTCTGAAGACTCATCTATGCCACCAGGCTTGGGGTCATTAGACACTACCCCCTGGCCGATGAATGTATGGTGAGTTTGTGATTGAATGGATATGAGTGTATTTTAATTGGTTTAGGCTTTTAGATTTTAACTTTAATTATTTGGATTTCATTGTACATTTTTTTTATATATGTTGTAAGCTGCCCTGAGTCTTCGGAGAGGGGCGGCATATATATAAATAAATAAATAAATAAACAAATAAATTCTGCAATTGCACTAATAGAGAAAAGTCTCGGGGATATTTCCCTTTATGATTTCCATATTGGCTTAGTAATCCTGTTCATCTAATATTGAAAGCATTTTGTGGTTCTTTTTTTAAAAAATTAATGTTTATTAATCAGCAGATTATACTGTTAATCTTGAAAAATTCATTTTCAAACTAGTTGGATAAGACTAATGAAATAGTTCTCTCATAAGCGCTGCAGGAAAGGGATGCTGGGACTGATCTATCTTTGAGAATGTTTATAATGAATAGGAAGTAAATCTGGGAAGCATTTTCTGTCCTGTAAGGTGGTCCACCAACAACTAATTGCAAATATATTGACTGCATTACTAGTCAGTTTTAAGTTAAATATTAATTGGAAGATAAAATTCTAAGGGTGGCTTTATTAGCGGCTAAATTTCTGTCAATGCTTATTAAAATGAAGAACAAACTTTTTGACAGAAAAATGGTTTCACAGCAGGGGTTGTATTGTATTTATGTCTATATTATTAGTTCTTGAGGCCATACAATATATTTACTTTGCTCTTAGCTCTGATCTATTGATTGTAATAAAATCTGCCGCATGTATGAACAGATTTCAAATAAGACAATAATGGAATGCAATGCAAAATTAACAAATCTTGTAGGGGAATGCTTGGGTGTGGGGAAGGGTGCCTTCTGGGATGGAACTTTGTATATAACTCCCTGCATTTCTACTGAGAACAGATTCAAGATTAGATTGGTTGTGTAGATGGGAAAGGTGAGAATAGATAACTGGCAATGATGGCAATGATGATAGTAGGGTGATGGTGATATAGAGATGGGGTGAGCTTCAAGGAGCAGATGGTAATGCAACTATGGGCAATGGGTGGCAGGATGAGTAGTCAAGAATAGACCCCAAGATGTTACACAAGATGTTTTATCGGTGGCATTATGCTCCAGCATGTCTAGCCAAAATCCATCCAAATATAAGTAATAAGTGCTGCAAATGCAAATCTGCCATAGGAACGTACTATCAAGATATTATTTTACTGAAAGAGTAGTAGATCCTTGGAACAAACTTCCAGCAGATGTGGTAGATAAATCCACAGTAACTGAATTTAAACATGCCTGGGATAAACATATATCCATCCTAAGATAAAATACAGAAAATAGTATAAGGGCAGACTAGATGGATTATGAGGTCTTTTTCTGCCGTCAGTCTTCTATGTTTCTATGTTTCTATCACATTTGGTGGTTATGTCCGGAAGCAGAAAGATTTTGGTCTAGGATTCAAAATTGGTTGAAAGAAATATTAAATTATCAATTGGAAATAAAAGCGGAAATATAACTGTTGGGAATAATCATAGGACAGCATAGCAAAGAAGATTACTATTTAATAACTCACATATTAACATCAGCAAGGTTGGTGTTCGCACAAACTTGGAAACAAGAAAATATACCAAATGAAGAAATGGTGATTAGGAAAATGTTAGACTATGCTAAATTAAGTAAATTAACATATGAATTACAAAATAAACAAAATAAGGACTACTATACAGTTTGGGGGAAACTATATAAATGGATAGAAAAAAAATAAAAAACTGAACTAACGTTTAAGGGAGGGAAATGAACTAATAGAAACAGAATTGTAAAGTATAAAATATTAAGCAAATTATATATAAAAGTATGTCTATATGTCTTGTTTATGTTTTGTTTGTATTATAATAATAAAAAAAAGAATAGACCCCACTCAGGGGAAGGGGGAAATCAGTGTCTCTGACTAAGTCCTAGATTCTTGCAGTAGCATCAGTTAGTTTCCCATCATAAGCATAGTTCCCTCTAAGCTGAGCAGTGAGCAATCGCTCACTTAAAAATCATCATCAACTCAGAGTTTTCCAAACCTGCCCAGAAGCCGAGAGGGAAAGAGTGAGAGGGAAGGAGAGAGAGAGGAAGAGAGAGAAACAGATAGAAAAAAGAGAGGAAGGAAAAGAGAAAGAAAAAGAATGGGAGTAAGGAAGAGAGAAAGAAAATCAAAATCTAGTTTGAAACTAGCTCAACTATTTAAGTGGCATTTTGATATTGATAGAGTTGCCCTATTATGAGCTCCCTGTTATAGACACACAGTACAGCATTTTATTTTGAAATTCTCTGAGGCAAAACAGGGTGGGTTTTTTATTTATTTGTTTGTTTGTTTGTTTGTTTGTTTGTTTGTTTGTTTATTTATTATTTCTGTGCTGCCCAGTCCCAAAGGGACTGCCGCTCAGACACTATACTTTTCCGCCCCCCCCCCCAATAAATTAGAGGGAACACTGATCATAAGGCTACTTTCTTGATTTTTCTTGGCAGAGCATTATAAATCAGAAAAACAACCTATTTCTCTGACATTCTCTAAAATGCATCCCAAGGAAACTTGATCCTAAACTTTTATATGAAAAAAATTGAGTGACGGCAAAACATTTCTGCTCTGAGTAACCTTCCAGCAAAACTGGCTGTGGATTTTTCAGGAAATCTTTTAAGAGATTGTAGTGATGCTTTAACAGACGAGGGGAGATGAGAAAACATACATCATGATCCCTTACATAGCAATAGCACTTAGAATTATATACTGCTTTACAACACTTTCAGAGCAATTTACAAATGTCAGCATATTGTCCCCAACAATGTGGGTCCTCATTTTACCAACCTCAGAAGGATGGAAGGCTGAGTCAACCTTGGTCATGTTCGAACTCCTGGCTGCGAGCAGTTAGCCAACAATCTAACCACTGCATCACCATGCAGTGTGCCCTCAAAGTTGTTGTTTTTCCCCCATCTATTCCCAGTATGTCTGGAGCTTTTCTTGTCATCCAATTCATTGTGACAGTTGCCTTCCATATCAATTATGAGACAAAGTTGATCAAAACCTCCAAAATGTTTATTTTGACATAATCTCATGACATAATTCCAATTGCAAAGAAGTAGCCTATTCTTCTTACATCAAGACTAGAGTAGCAAAATACATCCTATATCAATAAATATCAGAGCAGACCAAATGGGGAAACAAAATCATTACGTGCAGTAATGTGCAATTAAAAAAAACCTTGAAACTGCTACAACGTAAGGATTCCACCTTCCTGATTGTGTTAAACCAATCAATCATAATACCCCAAATTGCTGCTAGAGCAACTAGAAGGAACCAAGCCAGAAGTCATTCTAATGAATAAAAGGCTTAATGGTTTGGCAAAAGTTCAGGAAGATGCTTTGCTAAATAAATAACTAAATAAAACCTTCAAGTAATTTAAATCATATTTCTGCCAATATAATATCAGTGGCTGGGTTCCAGGCAATATTGATGAAATATATTAAAAATCATTTTACATAGTTATATTCCAATACTTTCATCTCCTAAATGATTCACAAAAGAATAGCTTCTATATTCTGTATTGACTTTCAAACTCCAGGTTCTGTTTAGATCTAGTAAAGTTAAACAAAATTAACAACAGTAAGGGGCAGAGATTTTTATATTCCTTAAAGCCCTCCATTCTTTAAAAATTCACTTACTGAAAAACTCAGAATTGTTCCTTAAATTCCTTCTCAGAAAGAAAAGCAGGTGTGACTGTAGGCTTCAAAAATGTCACATACTTTCTGCTTAAAATAGGACTGCACTGTTATATCCATCAGATCATTTCAGCCGACTGCTTTTCTCACAGTTGCAGAACAAAAAGATGTAGTATAACTGTTCTGTCTGGGTTCCCCCAGACCTCAACACCAACTGGAAAAAACAGCCAGACACTCTGGTAAAAGCCAAAAGTATTTTATAGCTGGAAAAAATAAACACAGAGGAAAACCTGTTCTTCCCAACAGTCAGGCTATAATACTTTACAGCAGAGTCCTGATGTCCAGACAATACAGCAAGCTTCTTGCTGGCACACCCACCCCAAGGTTTCAGTAGTCAAAGGCACAAACCAGGATTCCAAGACGCCAAAGTTCACAGCCAGGTCCCAAGACTCTCAAAGATAAAACTCCACAAGCCAGGAAGGGTGGGTCTGCCTTTTAGCCTTTCCAAAGAGCACCACACCCAAACCGAGCTGTTGCCTCTTTAATGCTGAAAGTACTTAGCCAATTGATCCCTTCTCTGAGTAGCTCTTCTCTGTCGCAGATCAATTATGGCTTGTGCATTTTCCTCTAAGGAATCCAGGCTGCTTGCTGGGGAGAGCTCCCTCTGGGGGGACTCTGGCTGTCCTCCCTCTTCTTCAGCCTGGGATTCCTCCTCCTCGTCTGCCTGCACCTCCTGTTCCTCAGCCTCTCCCTCTGAGCTGGAAACCGACAGAAGATCAGCCGTTCCCTGAGGGGCCTCAGACGGAACCACAACACCAACCAGCAAAGGGAGAGTTGCATTCTTTTTTATGTGGTGGGCAAAGGAAAAGAAAGGTTGGAGAAAAGTATAGTTCAGCAGAATTCCAGCCCTGTCTTGGGCACAAGGTTGGAATCTTCCAAAGATAGAGGCAATGGTCAAAAAACAAAACAAAAACCCTTCAAAAATCTTGTCAAGAAAACTGTAGAGACTAGGTCCAGGAAGCTCCCAGGAATCAAGATTGATTTAAATGTACGTGCACATGCACACACAACACAATATCACTACACAAGATCAGTTGCCTTTCACGAGAGTAGATGTAGAATGAAATAAGGTTTATTTATTCTTTTTAAATCACTGGACATTATTTTGCTCTACAGCATTCCCATGCTATGTAAACCAGGCCATGCATTGCTAGTAGCAACTTCCTTCTTAAAATTATCTCAAATACAGTGATACCTTGTCTTACAAACTTAATTGGTTCTGGGACGAGGTTCTTAAGGTGAAAAGTTTGTAAGATGAAACAATGTTTCCCATAGGAATCAATGGAAAAGCGATTAATGCGTGCAAGCCCAAAATTCACCCCTTTTGCCAGCCAAAGCGCCCATTTTTGTGTTGCTGGGATTCCCCTGAGTGTCCCCTCCATGGGAAACCCCACCTCTGGACTTCCATTGCCAGCGAAGCACCCGTTTTTGCGCTGCTGGGATTCCCTTGCTGGGATTCCCCTGCAGCATCACAAAAACACAGAACTCCGGAGGTGGGGTTTCCCATGGAGGGGAGCCTCAGGGGAATCCCAGCAGCACAAAAACGGGTACTTCGCTGGCAACGGAAGTCCAGAGGTGGGGCATCCCAGTGGCGGCGGTGGGTTTGTAAGGTGAAAATAGTTTGTAAGAAGAGGCAAAAAAATCTTAAACCCCGGGTTTGTATCTCGAAAAGTTTGTATGACGAGGCATTTGTAGGACGAGGTATCACTGTACTGAGCATTAACAAATTGTTCAATGGTGGCCTGCTTCTAGCATGGCTGCTGCTGGTTGTTCCTCTTGACAGTCTTACTCTTACTTTGGATTAATTTGATTCGATTTAATTTAATAATTTAATTTAATTTATTTGACTTCTCTGCCACCCAATCCCATAGGACTCAGGGTGGCTAACAACAATACAAATACAATACAAAATAAAAAGAACTCAAACATCAGTAATAAACTGGGTAAACCCCAATTATAAAATCTAAAAATAGCTAAAACAAAAAAAAAACCATTCTAAACCCCAAAATTTGATCTATCAGACCACATATATACCAAACAAACATAACTCAGCCGTGCCAGATGTTAAAATTCATGCCCCCCCCAGGCCTGCCGACAAAGCCAAGTCTTAATAGTTTTTCAGAAGGCCAACAGAGTGGGAGCAATACAGACATTGGGGGGAGGAGTTTATTCCATAGAGCTGGGGTAGCTACAGAGAAGACCCTCCCCCGTGGTCCCACCAACCAACATTGCTTAGTCGATGGGATCCAGAGAAGGCTGATTCTGTGCGATCTTATTGGTCTCTGGGAGGTATATGGCAGGAGGTGGTCCCGTAAGTAGTCTCCGCATTACCATTATCCAATAAGCAATGCAGCCAAACAGTATTTAGGTAGCTGTACATTAAATATGTTTAATGCATAGGTATAAATAAAATGCCAGTGGCTCCAGGAAACTACACTATACCAAATTTAATTTTTAGTCAAAGTCAGTGTTCTGTTTTCTAAGGACTCAACTGGGAATCTGGCATCCTGCACGTTTGTCACTTATGTTCACTCATATTAGCTTAGGGAGTATTATAATAAAGATGATTGCTCTGCTAGCAATAGTTTTAAGAATTCATAGTCTTGTCATTCCACAACTGAGTCTCCCGTCATTCAACAACAGGAGGATAATGCTGGTTCAACACAGAGTAATCTTACATTTGTGGTTTTCAAATCATCTTCAGAACATTAGATGTTTTTTTAAAAAATGAAGTGGGAAGGTAGAGCATAGTAAGAATGGTAAAATTAATAATACAAATAGCAATTGCAATAAAACTTCTATACTGCTTCACAGTGCTTTACAGCCCACTCTAGGTAGTCTACAAAGTCAGCATATTGCCCCCAACAATCTGGGTCCTTATTTACCTTCCTTTGACCTTGGAAGGATGAAAGGCTGAGTCAACCATGAATTGGTATTGAACTGCTGAACTGCTGGCAATTGGCAGTGAGTAGAATTAGTCTGCAATATTGTATTCTAACCATTGCACCACCACAGCTCTTTGGAATACTATAGGGTAGTGACGGAAAACGTTTTTTGGACCGTGTGCCGAAAAGGTGTGGGGGGGGTATTGGCATGCGTGCACATGCCCATGCCTCTTCCCTCCCCCCATGCATGTGCACAATTCCCCCCAACTCCGTGCATGTGCACAGGTCACACTGAAGCCTGACACAGTGAAAAAACAGCCCAATGGGCAAATTGGAAGTTTGGAAAATGCACTTCCGGTTTGACTGTTGTGCTGGTTTATTTGCACTCCGGAGAGTTCAGGGAAGCTTTCTGAAGTTCAGCAGTGTGAAAAACAGCACAACAGGCAAACCGGAAGTGCATTTTCTGAACTTCCGGTTTGCCCATTGGGCAGTTTTTTGTACTCCGGGACTTCAGGGAAACATCGGACCAGAATATCTCCAGGACCGCCTTCTGCCGCACGAATCCCAGCGACCAATTAGGTCCCACAGAGTTGACCTTTTCCGGGTCCCATCGACTAAACAATGTCATCTGGCAGGACCCAGGGGAAGAGCCTTCTCTGTGGCAGCCCCAACCCTCTGGAACCAGCTCCCCCCAAGAGATTAGGATTGCTCCCACCCTCCTTGCCTTTCGTAAACTTCTTAAAACCCATCTCTGCTGTCAGGCATGGGGGAACTGAGACATCTCCCCCTGGCCTATATAATTTATGCATGGTATGTTTGTGTGTATGTTTGTTTTAAATAAGGGGTTTTTTAGAGACTTTTTAATATTAAATTTGTGATATATTGTTCATATTATTGTTGTGAACTGCCCCGAATCTGCAAAGAGGGGTGGCATACAAATCTAATAAATAAATAAATCTGGAGGGCAAAACGGCCTTCCCCAAGGCCGAAAATCAGTTGTCCAGTGCGCACATGAACGATGGAGCTGATATAGGGCAACATCTAGCATGCCCTCTGATGATGATGATGATGATGATGATGATAATAATAATAATAATAATAATAATAATAATTTATTAGATTTGTATGCCACCCCTCTCTGCAGACTCCTGATATGGCTCCTGTATTTCTCACCTGCAGGCTAGAAAGTCTGGTGGATTTTAAGACTTAAAACTTATGGCATTAAGCTTTATTGAAAGATTATTAAGGTTTGATTGGAAATCCAGTTATCAGTTATGCTGGTTATTGCTAACCTAATAGGAACACTGTTTCATGTTCTGTTCAATAAAAGAAAAGGTGTCCTTGTTAATCTGAGAGGTAGCAAAGCAGTGGGAGGAAGAGCAGGCTTTGATTTCTCTAGCATTAATTAACATTTTATAGCACTATTCACACATACATCAATGTGTACTCCCTGTAATATGATATAACTAATAACTAAGACACCTTGCAATGTAACTTTGCAGTTTTGTCCTTTGTCTGCCTCCCCAGGCTGATCACTGGTTCATCTATTCAGGTTGTTCATCTGGATCCACATGCCTAAATCAGTCTTCAGCCTTAGGCCTGTAGATATGTTGCAAATTTTCATATACAGATCCCTTGGTTAGATGAGAATATTGTTTTATCACTGACAAGAAAGTTATGTACAGGCATAACAGTAGATTGCCCACTCTAGAACAAAGAAAAGAGTTACATAAATTCCCTGAGTTACAAACTTTTGAATATTTCCTTTCCTTGAAACATAGTTAAATATCCCACTTTAGCCTTTCAAATAACTGGTTCCCTCTATCCAGTCTCATCCCTTCCAACATTGCCCAGATCACTTACAGTATCGTTAAATCCTCTTTCTGAGATTTACTGATTCCTTGCTTGAAAAGAAAGATGTATATCTTTTATTTTATTCCTTTTTTTAGTATCTCACCTAAACAATTCTGCAGTTCACACTGTTGTCCATAGTTCACCGCCTCAATCTCTGCACAGGAAACTAAACTGAAATATTCAGCATGATCCAAAAAAAGTCAGTTTTGATGTATTTTAAGTTGGCATTCTGGAAGCATACATTGTTGAGAAGGTAAGGCAAACTACAAAAAGTGAGTAAGCCTTGATTCCCACAAGCATTTGATCAATCTGGCTGCCTGTTGTTTATACTATGTACTACAGTTCGGTTTGCAATATATAAACAAGCTAAAAATGAATGCTTGTATGTATTGAAGTACTATAGCTTTAAGAGAGAGTATTGCAAATTGCCATAAGAGGGAGCCAGAAAGCATGATTCTCTCTCTGCTCTCTCTGTTCTTTCTGCTGATTCACTCTGACTGATGTAGTAAGCTCTCTGTGTTCAATGTTAGTCTGATGTATTTGTAAGATGTAATGTATCTCTGATATGTAAGAAAACAGGCTTGTAATAATGTTATTGTATTGAGAGTTATTGACTGATTTGAATGTGAATGACTAGATTGTTTAACTTGACCGTGCTATTTCTAAAGTAAACACTATTTTATACACTTTAATGTATCTGTTTTGTATGACTGTATAATTACTCATATCTCCTGGATATCTGCTGCAATCCCACATTTCCTCTGCGCATGTCCTTGATAACTCAAGGGTCATTCTGCACACTCCTTAACACCTGTAATATTTTTTATAAATAAATGAGGCTCAGAATTGTGTACCAATAACTACAAAAACTTTATATTGTTTTTCTTAAAAGTTATCCAACTTTCAAGTGGCTTTCTATATTACTTAACATTCTACCCTACATAATTTCTATAATCTATCAATAAAGTGAGTTATTCTTCCTAAATGAACATTTCATGATTTTATATTGGCTTGAAAGTTTTCAGATTAGCTTGGAAAAATACAATATAGTGTGTTCATTTTTCAGGACAAGCAACTGAGATAGTTCGTAAGAGAGCTTTTTAATAAAAGAATTATCTGGGCTCATTTTCTTTACTATCAAACTAAATTGAGAAAAAGAAACCTCAAGACTATTTCTCCAGCTGGAGCTTAATTTTAAACAATAATGAGTAAATAGCTTTCATTTGATCTAGACAAGGCTACAGTGCCAGGGGCCTATAGCTCTACACAGATATTGGCAGAGACCTTTGTTTGACTTATTGACTGCAAGGAAAAGACCCCTCTTAGCATTTACAAAGGCTGCTACAGCAGATTAAGTTTAGATCAATGATATGCTTGATTATCCAGTTTCATTCTGCTTGTCCCTTTTCAGGTTTTTTCACTGCTAACCAGAAAATTAAGATAATTTACAATGTGTCAACTGCACTCCTTACACACTCTTGAGTCTCAACTCTGAGTATCATTAATTGAACTCTTACCCATCTCCGCTTTAAACTTTCTCCCTGTCGTATAATGTGAGAGAGAGAGATGCCTAGATACAAGAACTCAAAACTTTTCACTGACACCATCCCACATATTTATTTTAATTTTAATTTGCCAATCTTATATTATATAATACATATAAGTATATACCAGGGGTGGGCTTCTGCCCGGACCAGGACACAGTGGGGTAGTGAAAGTGAAGCTCCACCCTAGAGCACCCAATTTGCACTGAAAGATGTTTAAAGAAAATGCAGGGCATCCTGCATAAGCCACGGCAACTGTGTGGTAGTAAAAAAATTGGTAGTCCTTCACTGGTATATATAATAATACCTTGTCTTACGAACCTAATTGGTTACCAGGGGAGGTTCGTAAGGTGAAAAGTTCATAAGATGAAACATTGTTTCCCATAGGAAACAATGTAAAATGAAACAATGCATGCAACAACAAAAAAACGCAAAAAAACGCCGCCGCCCAGCTGTCACCTTTTGAAACAGCCGTGCACTTCTCAGCGTTCTCCCAATGCCGAACCCGGAAGTTCAGCAAAAGTTCGGGTTCAGCAGGACGCCGAGAAGCCCCCCGGCTGTTTCAAAAAGTGGCAGCTGGGCGGTGGGGCTTCTCAGCGGCCTCCCGAACCCGAACTGTTGCCAAACTTCCGGATTCGGCGTTCGGGAGGCCGCCCAAACCCGAACTTTTGCCGAACTTCCAGGTTCGGCATTCGGGAGGCCGCCGAGAAGCCCTGCCGCTTGGCTGTCACCTTTTGAAACAGTCGGGGGGCTTCTCAGTGGCCACGCGAACGCCAAACCCGGAAGTTCGGGTTTGGCGTTTGGGTTCAGGAGAATGCTGAGAAGCACCTCGGCTGTTTCAAAAAGCGACAGCCGGGCGGCGGGGTTTCTCAGTGGCCTCCCGAACCCGAACTTTTGTCCCCGGGGTTCAGAAATTTTTTGCCTCTTCTTACAAAATTCGTCTTACGGGCGGCGGGGCTTCTCAGCGGCGGTGGGTTCATAAGACGAAAAAAGTTCGTAAGAAGAGGCAAAAAATGTCTGAACCTCGGGTTCGTATCTCGGGTTGTTCGTATGGCGAGGGGTTCATATCATGAGGTACCATTGTACGTAATTTTAATACATGAAATGAATAAAAATAAAAAGGAACATTAGGACAGGGATGGTAGGCACACTGGTATACTTATGCATGCCCCTTACAGACCTCTTAGGAATGGGGTGACAGTAGACAGTCTAAGGTCAACAGTGGCCAGTCCAAGCTTAAAGTTTTGGGACTTTGGGGATAAAACCACAGAGTTTCCATAAGAATTCTTTGTGAAGAGACAAAAAATTATTTTCTCATGCTTCTTATTAGCCCCAGAATTGATAACATCTAGCAAAAACTGATATCTACCCCAGTTTTCTTCTGGGTTATCACCTTTAAAATACTACATGACATGGTTATCACCTTTAAAATACTACATGACACCTTTAAAATACTACATGACATGGGAGCTGGTTATTTGTAGGATCACCATTCTATAAGAATATCTCTCCATTCCACAAATAGGATTTGGCAGGCACTTTCTTTTCCTAAAATCCTGTCACCCAGTGGTACTTCAGAAATACCTGTTTTACCCTAGCAATTCAGCACGCCACCCCTTTTCAGTTTTCTGGAAGGCCATTAAGAACTGGCCTTTTTAAAAAATCAAGAATTGGGATAGGATTGCCTAGATTGACAGACTGTATTGAGTGAAGGCAACTGGAGCCCACTGTGGGGGATCCTAAGAGGACAGTTTAGATGTAACTGCATTGTTTTACCATTTTTATTATTGTTTGATAGTCCTTGGTTTTACTGTTATGTTTCTTCCCAGAATTGCTTAAGAGGGACAGCCATATAACATAGTCAAACAAACAAGCAAACAAACAAATATGCTTGAGAATGTTGTAGATCAGTGATGGCAAACCTATGGCACGTGTGCCATAGGTTTGCCCTCACTGATCTACAGCATTCTCAAACATATTTGTCTGTTTGCTTGTTTGTGGCACGTGGATCTATATCTGAGGGCACATGAGCTGTTGCCCTATGTCAATTCCAATGCATGTTGGGCAGTGATTTTCAGTCTTCTTTTTGGCCATTTTTCGCTGTCCCCAGGGTTAAGGAAAGCCTCCTGAAGCCTGGGGATGGTTAAAGAAAAAAGGCCCAATGGCCCAACCGGAAGTTTGTTTCCAAACTTCCTGTTCACCCATTGGACCATTTTTCACTCTCCCCAGGCTTCAGGAACCTTTCCTGAAAGCTGCGGAGAGCAAAAAACAGTCCAATTGGCCTACCGGAAGTACCCTTTTGGTACCCCAGCAAAAAAATGTTCGCCATCATTGCTGTAGATCATGTAGATTTACAACTCCTGAAACCAAGGCCATTCATTAATATAACGAAGTTACAACCCCAAGACCGATATTTTTTTAAAAAAAAATAACAAATGCAATACCAAAAAAATCAACACTAAGAAGGATCCATTGTCTAGTTTTTCACAACTATGCCTCAAAAGAAATTCTGCCAAGCACTTTCTGCCCTCACTTCCACTTCCATTGCTGCCATCTAAATGCCCCACTAGCCACTAAACAGCTGGTTGATACTGTAGCTATTCTCTTATGGCCAGTAATCATTTTTAATGATTCTGTCAATGTGGCCCCTCCATCAGTTGTGCAGGCTTATTATAGAGAGTAATCATTGAATGGGAAAGGGAAGATGGTTTCATAATTAAGACTACTGTGGCTAAATCCATTCACTTTCATTTGGCAATATGAAACAGACAAACAAAGGCAGAAATATTCAAGAGCCATCAGTTTGCTAGCATAAGTATGTAAGAAGCATATAGAACAAGTAAAATCTGCTCCTCAAAATGACAGGCTTCACAGTTCAAAGTAATTCTGGAAATCTACACAGAAAATTGGTTTTAAAGAATTTGTCACAGCCTCCACCTACCATTTGATGTGATTATTTAAAGAAAAACTTTCATCTGTAGGTGTAATCTTTTTTCCTGAACAAGGCATTGACCATGCAATTTATTAATTATTATTTATTAATTCAATTTCTATGCCACCCTTCTCCCAAGACTGTCAAACTGATTTTTCATACCAAAACACTCAGTTTTTTTAAAAAAAATCCCAGCAACAATCGGAAGACAGTAATCTAACATGCATTTTAGATACGTTTGTCAAGGTTCCAGGTAACATCCAAACTAAATCAGAATCTGAGTCAAAGTACCCCTCAAAGTTCCAATTTATTTCCAGAGCCATCCTGATACCTACATGGGGAAATCTGGATCTACATTTCCCCTCTCAGTTGAAAGTTCACATCCCTTGTCCCCCACCCACAAACTTGTCATGTTGCCCACACAGATTGTACCATTGTGGCCAGCCCTTCCTTTGCTTCTGACCCCAGGGAGTAGGCATAAGGCATCCTTGAACCACTCAAAAGAATGCTTTATGGCTGCATTTGAAATTGCCCCTCCCAAGTTCCAATAAACATCAGGTCTTCTATAGATAATGTGGCAAGCCATTAATTCATCACCAACTTCCGCACCGTCTTGACATAGGTCACTATTCACTAAAAAATTCACTCTTTATCACACATCATATGATTTCACATACTATCAATAACTATAATGGGGCAAGTGAGAGTTAATAAGTTAATAATATGATTTCTCCAAAGTAGGAAATATTTATGTTTTAGTGCAAGGTACCATACAACTAAACTATTACATAAATTAACTTATTTGGCAAAGGTCAATTTGATTTGCATATAGTGCTAATCCTCATATATAACTAGATTACTATTTCTTAATACATGACTCATAGTGATCTTGATTACCTAACAGAAACCCCATCTGATTTTCTTTCAGATTACTAATAAAATTACACTAGATTCTTTCAGATTACATTACCGCTAAAAAGTATTTTATTATGGTAGTAATTATTTAGATTTTTCAGATTACATTACCACCATAATAAAATACTGCTAAAATTATTTTAAGACAAGCTCTTTCTCTCTCTTTTGCTTTTAAAGTTTCCATCTGCAGTAAAGTTTGGAGCTCTATAAAAAAACATTGAAAGACATGATGTACATGTCTACATACATTATCTGAACAACACTACAAATAAACATATTTTATTGCCTTGTGACTAACAGGTCATTGTTATTTTCATTAATCTTCTATTATGGACGGCACATCTGTTGCTCTTGTATATTTACAAAAGAAACTTCAGTTTTGTATTGGGAAATTTCCAGTACGGGCTCTTGTTTCTGAATTCACTACTAGCCTTATGCAAGCTATTTTCAGGGTTGGAATACTGGGGTTCCCAGCCATTAAACTTCACAACAAGGTGTTTGTGTATTTGTGAGGATTTTGTATCTGGAATGGGGTGTTCAACCATCTCCATAAAGATGCTGCTAGTGAGAGAAAAATGTTATGGAGCTCAGTGTATGGTTCCATATTCTTTAATTTGGTCCTGGCATTCCATTATTATACTTTTCCCCTCTTGTGCACCGTCTGATGGATTGTGCAGTCAACATGTGGAATTATCTTTTTATTACTGCTCTGTTACCAAGATAGTGCATATATTCAGCCAAACAGTCAACAGTACCATTGCAATAATCATTGCATTTATGCTTAGATGATCTCCTGCTATCTCCCTCTGCACAAATCAGAACTAATAATATCAGCTGAGATAACAATATGAAAATTGGATAGTTTTTGCCTCCCTTGGTTGACAGATGCATTATTTATGAGTGCCCCTTCAATGTATTCTCTAGTCTTAAAAGTAGTTTTAGAAACATCTATCAAATGTATTATTCTATTTTTATTATTCCTCACCAGGAAAGATAGTCCTTGTGAACATTTTTCACCTTGTAAAATCAACTTATTTTAATTCGCATATTTCTTATATATATTTTTTAAAACTTGCAAAAGCAAATAAAATTACAAAACACAAGGATAAGTCATTTTCTCTTAACATGCTAATCCCATTATCGGAATTTGCAGAAGTGGCTTAATAATACATGGAGTTTATAGATATCTTGCAGATATAGGAGTCCTCTGCAGGAAGTCTAAAATTAGCATTTCTGTATATGCCGATACACATTGTGAGCAAGTTGAATTACATGCAAGTTGAAATCTACATAATGATAAAATATTCAGGCTATATTCCAGGCTGCACACAGCTATTTTCTTGGCTAGAATAGACCTAAATGTGTTGCTTTTCTGTGTGACTGTTATGGAAAATATGTAACTATTTCTCTGTAGCTTCAGTTTTCAGGAGCCTGGTGCAGGAAATATTTCTATGTGGAGGGAAGGGAGCAATAAGGTACGCTGTGCTAGAAATAAAGGCTTATTTTGAGGATTATTTTTTTAAATGGAAAAATAGTCAACAGAAATGTGTAATAGTAGTAAGGGTGATGATAAAGGATATATTTTATATTATTATTATTATTATTTATTTAGATTTGTATGCCGCCCCTCTCCGCAGACTCGGGGCGGCTCACAACAAAGTGAAAAAACAATTTACAACAAATCTAAATTTCTACTAAAAACATTTTAAAAACCCCATTTTCTAAACACACATACATACACACATACCATTCATAACTTGTATATGCCCGGGGGATATGTCTCAGTTCCCCCATGCCTGACGACACAGGTGGGTCTTAAGGAGCTTACGAAAGGCAAGGAGAGTAGGGGCAGTTCTAATCTCCGGGGGGAGTTGGTTCCAGAGGGTCGGGGCCGCCACAGAGAAGGCTCTTCCCCTGGGGCCCGCCAACCGACATTGTTTAGTTGACGGGACCCAGAGAAGGCCCACTCTGTGGGACCTAATCGGTCGCTGGGATTCGTGCGGCAGCAGGCGGTCTCGGAGATATTCTGGTCCAGTGCCATGAAGGGCTATATTATTAACAGAGAGAGTGGATGATTTTTTTCTTAACCATCAATAGTCAGGTTTTACTCTTCTATGCAGCCAAGCATTTCCACTCAAGCTAGTTCAGTAAGCATCAGACAGTGAAACTAGATTGATTAGCTACATAATTCAAAGCCAATGAACCATAAGAAGTGCAAAAATAGTCTAAACAATACTAAGAAAATGAGATGTGGGTGTAGTTATATAATGGGCATTATAGGTATTTTTCCGGCTAGAAATTCTGGGAAGTTTTATTTGCAATATACTTTCATATTCAGGAGAAATGGGGAATTTCTTAGTCTCTAAGAAAGCTTTATAGTTCCTTGTCATTCCACATGAATCTATCAGAATTATTTACTGTGTCCAGTACGCCTTTGTACATTTGTTTATATTTGTCTTCCTTTAAAAAAAATAAAATTATTACAAAAATGACCCAAAGCTTATTAATATTCTAAAGACAAAACAGTTTATATCTCCTTTTAATAGATTTTGTTCATTTATAAAAAATACTTTAAGTAAATCTTTGGCCACACTTTCACACATAGAAAGAAGATGAAATGAATAATTAGTAAAATACATACATCAAACATTTAAAAGAGAAATTACTCAATTGGTACTAAACTAACCAGGAGGAAGAACAAAGAGGCTTCAGGACAGTATGTCCCCCCTTCTGCCGCACGAATCTCAGCGACCAGTTAGTTCCCACAGAGTGGGCCTTCTCCGAGTCCCGTCAACTAAGCAATGTTGTTTGGCGGGACCCAGGGGAAGAGCCTTCTCTGTGGCGGCCCCGGCCCTCTGGAACCAGCTCCCCCCAGAGATTAGAATTTCCCCCACCCTCCTTGCCTTTCGTAAGCTCCTTAAAACCCACCTCTCCCTTCAGGCATGGGGGAACTGAGATATTCCTTCCCCCTAGGCCTTTACAATTTATGCATGGTATGTTTGTGTGTATGTTTGGTTTTATAATAAGGGTTTTTAGTTGTTTTAGTATTGGATTGTTACATGCTGTTTTTATCATTGTTGTGAGCTGCCCCGAGTCTACGGAGAGGGGCGGCATACAAATCCAATTAATAATAATAATAATAATAATAATAATAATAATAATAATAATGATGCCACAACACTCAGCTGAGAAAGATACTATCAAATCATGCTGTTCATTATTAACTATATTCATCTTATAATGATCTGCATTATAAGATGAATACCAGCAGTCACCAACAAGGCCTTCAAACAGACATCTGTCAATGTTATGCTACACTCATGAAATAATATTATTGACCCTGATACCAGTGAGTAAGAGAAGAGCTTTATCTTCTTGTGTTTAGACTGTAAGAAAAGATCTTGGAGATGAACTACCATAAAAACAAGTTCCTTAAATAATCCAAATGATCTAATACTTGATATATGAGTGGCCATGAAACTGAACACAAAAACATTATACTAGAGCTAGATATGGTTTTCTAAACAACATAGAAATTGAATGCCCACCTGGACTATATATTTTACAGAAAATCTAAGTCATTTTACTTGCTTTCAAAATGTATTTCAAATGTTAATAAAATAGTCAAATTCATTTATCAAATACTTCAGATTACTATCAGATACTATTTATTTTACTTGCCCATTCATCCCGTGAGTGTGACTCTGGGCAGATGTCATATTAAGACAAAAATATATACAGTATTAAGCCATGATAAAAAACCTATAGGGATCCCTGTGGGTAAACCCAGCAAAACAAACAACAAAGACTTCAACCTCTCAAGAATCTGCCAAGGGAAAGTACATAAGTACATAAGTTCTTTTCCAATTTGAACTGATTTTAAATTACTTTAACCATCAAACATTGGTTAAACTAAACTAATTTTTAACTTTCTTTAATACCCATAATCTAATATCTATCCATAGTAAGTAGAGAATCTGAAGCTCCCTTAGGGAACTGAAGCTCAAAGATTTTCTGAGAGATACCATGCTTGTGAAATGTGTGTCTATAAAACCAATATAGAGGTGATCTGTAAAATTGATAACCTCCTAATTTTTCAATCAATTGAAATGATGTTGAGTAACAATGGCTAAGTAGGCATTGTTAATCAGATGCATCCTTCATTATGGCAAGGAGGGCGTTTGCCCAGGTTCGCCTGGTGCACCAGTTGCGGCCCTACATGGACAGGGAGTCATTGCTCACAGTCGCTCATGCCCTCATCACCTCGAGGTTCGATTACTGCAATGCTCTCTACATGGGGCTACCTTTGAAAAGTGTTCAGAAACTTCAGATCGTGCAGAATGCGGCCGCGAGAGCTATTGTGGGGCTTCCCAGATTCGCCCACGTTTCTACAACACTCCGTGGCCTGCACTGGCCGCCGATCAGTTTCCGGTCACAATTCAAAGTGTTGGTAATGACCTTTAAAGCCCTACATGGCAGTGGACCAGAATACCTCCCGAACCGCCTTCTACCGCACGAATCCCAGCGGCCAATTAGGTCCCACAGAGTTGGCCTTCTCCAGGTCCCGTCGACAAAACAATGTCGTTTGGCGGGCCCCAGGGGAAGAGCCTTCTCTGTGGCAGCCCCAGCCCTCTGGAATCAACTCTCCCCAGAGATTAGAACAGCCCCCACCCTCCTTGTCTTTCACAAATTACTCAAGACCCACCTATATTGCCAGGCATGGGGGAACTGAGACACCTCCCCCAGGCTTTTATATTTTATGTTTGGTATGCATGTGTTGTATGGTTTTAATTGTTGGGGTTTTATATATACTTTTTTAATATTAGATTTGTATTACTATTATATTGTTTTTGTTATTGTTATGAGCCGCCCTGAGTCTTTGGAGAAGGGCGGCATACAAATCTAATAAATTATTATTATTATTATTATTATTATTATTATTATTATTATTATTATTATTATTATTTGTCCTCTAGATCTGAGATGGGTTTCTACCAGTGCAGTCTCATGCACAATTCTTGTAGTGGCCCGCTGATAACATAATTTTGGCACAAAGGCTCCGATGCTGTCTTTGCTGGTCTGTGCATGTTGTCACCTTTTTTCTAATTTTAAACAATTTTTCAGCTCTCTGAGCATGTGCAGAAGTAAAACCACCACTCTGCTGATGCACAGAAGCAAAGTTGCACTAGGGAATGCACGCAAAATGACAAAATGTGCATGCAGGGCACCAGTAGGAAAAGTAAGCGGAACATGCCCCTGCTTTAGATATAAGGTCAGAAATCTCACACATACTTCCACCTCTTATAATACTAGACAACACAATATCAACCCTAGAGATCTTCAAATTTCTAGGTTTGATCGTATCTCAAGACCTAAAACGGACACCTAACATCAAAAATCTCATAAAAAAAACCAACTGAAGCTCAAATTGCCCAAGGAGCTGCTGATACAGTTCTACAGAGGAATTATTGAGCCTGTCATCTGCACCTCTATTACTGGCGGGTTTGGTTCTGCAGCTGAACAAGTCAGACACAGACTTCAGGGGATAATCAGAACTGCAGAAAAAACAATTGCTGCCAATCTGCCTTTCATTGAGGACCTGCATACTGCACGAGTCAAAAAGAGGGCTGTGAAAATACTTACCGACTTCTCACATCCTGGACACAAACTATTTCAACTCCTACTCTCAAAACGACACTAGAACACTGCACACCAGAACAACTAGACACAAGAACAGATTTTTCCCCCCAAATGCCATCACTCTGCTAAACTATTCCGTCAACCCTGTCAAACTATTTACTAAGTCTGCACTACTATTAATCTTCCCCATGTTCCCATTTCCATCTCCTCCCACAAATGACTGTATGGCTGTAACTTTGGGGTTTGTATCCTTACAATATATATTGACTGGTTCCTAATATTATTTGATTGCTTAATTGTACCCCATAACTATCATTAAGTGTTGTTCCCTATGATTTTTTATAAACTTGTTTTTTCTTTTATGTACACTGAGAGTATATGCACCTAGACAAACACCTTGTGTGTCCAATCAAACTCGGCCAATAAAATTCTATTCTATTCTATTGATTTTTCTGGTCAAGATTGAGCAGTACAGAAAATGCAGGGTGTGTTTCAGAAAGACATTTGAAGCATTTTTAGGCATTCAGCTTAGCTAAAGCTTCCTATGAACACCTGGAATCCACTGTATTTCTAAGGTTTACTAGAACAGAATATAAAATTGGTTTTCTGACATCATCATGTCTGAAAAATGATCACTGAAGCAATTTTGCAATGTTAGTAGTGTCTACTACCATCTCTTTATGTCAAAATTATGTTTGAGTATATTAATTCAAAATCATATCATGATAATATGTTAATGGGATAAACCATATTATGATTAAACTTTGACTTAAGAATATTTTCCCACAACTTTACATTTCAGATATCTCAAGGGGAAAATGACTCAATGTCCTGCTGGAGGAAAACAAAATATAACTTTCTGAATCTTCCTCTCTGTACCTTCTGGCAATGTTGAATAATTCCAAGAAGTTGAAGATATTGTTCTATTATTAGCAGGAAAGTTCCTTTGGGAACATGCTATTCTCAGCAATAATTGACCTTAGCTTTGCCCATCTGTTTGACAGTCAATTATCCACTGATAGATATTCAATAGGGCTCCATGGCTGAAATTTCTAACCCATCAACAAGCAGGTAGATTTAACAGCATTATACAAGACATAAGTACACATAGGGTCACAAAATAAATCAAAGAAATTGCATGAAATGTTCGCAAATGTTATTAGCCAGAGTTGGAAGGCACCTTGGAGGTCTTCTAATTCAATCTCCTGCTCAAGAAAAATGTTTGTCCAATCTCTTCTTAAAAGCCTCAAGTGATGAAACATTCACAACTTCTGAAGGCAACCATTCCACCAGATTAATTTTTCTGTCAGGAAATGTCTCCTCGGTTCCATGTTGTAGTTTGCATTGCTTCTTGCCTTGCCTTCTAGTGCTTTGAAAAATAGGTTGACCCCTTCTTTGTGGCAGCCCCTTGAATATTACCGCTGGTGGTCTTCATCCCCCGGCGCCTTTTGCAGGAGGCCCGGGAGACACGGAGGCATGGCGTAGCTGCCATTTTGGACATCGGCCAAGATCTCGCGAGGCTTCGCGAGATCTCGGCCGAAAATCCGATCAGAGTGGTCTGATCGGTGACGTGTCCGGGCAGAGCCTGACAGCCCTATAAAAGGGCTGCCAGGCTCAGAGTTCGGCCTTTTCGCCCGGACTGCATCAGAGGCAAACACCCGCCCACCCTCCCTATCTTACAGTGTGCCACTGAGGGTCGCCCTAGGGGGCCGAATAGGAATTTTTGATGGTCTGGGCACTTTAGCCATGACCGTTTTTTTGCCTATTCCACACTGTGGAGACGGATAAGCAGTTAGGGGGTGCTTGCACCTGTTTTAGGTTAATGGGCTTACCCTTGGTCATTTGGGTAGGCAGGTTAGGGGCAGAAAACTGGGTGGTGGTTTAGCAACAGCGTGTTCTCCGTTGGGCATCTTTGGGGATGATTGACAGGTTCTCTCCAAAGGCTTGTGGTATTGGCGACCTGAGCAGTTGGGGGGAACCTGTCTTTGGGTCCCGCCCATTTAATTCCCCTTATAGGGGTTAGCCGGCAGGACCTCCCACATGCAAGTGCATGGCAAGGTCTCAGGTGAGGGAGTGGTCCCTCACCTGTATTAGCATGGAGCTACGCCCATATGTTGCCCCGGAAGTTTATTATACGTCATTTTCCACCCCGGAAGCAATTGTTTTGACCCTGCGGGTCCTTGTTAGGGTTATAGTTAATTATGCTAATTATGCTAATTTATTTAAATAAATTATGCAAATTTATTTTAATAAAAATGACCCAGTTTTAAATCCAGCTCTTGTGTCCGTGTCGTTACTCCGCCTCTCCTGCAATAGAACACTGCTATCATGTCACCCGTACTCCTTCTTTTCACTAGACTAGAACCGTTCTTCATGTGTTTTAGCCTCCAGCCCCCTAATCATCTTTGTTGCTCTTCTCTGCAGCTCTTTCCAGACTCTTAATATCTTTATATATTGTAGTGACCAAAACTGGATACGGTACAAACACTTCATGTGATTTTGATTCTATCCCATTATTGATGCAGCCTAAGTTTCAGAGGTGGGTTCCAGTTTTCTTTGCTGCCAGTTTGCTCAGTGGTGTAACATGCGCACACACTGTGTGCACTTACATGTGTGCTTGCATGCACAGTGCTTAAAACACAGTTTCTGCAGATGCACAGAAGCAAATAACAAGATAGGGGCACCATAGTCGCTGCTGAGCGAGCCCCTTCAGGGGCGTGGCAGGCTTGAATCACTGCTGGTTCAAGCTACCCAGACTGCCGAGTTTCTACTGTTTCTATAGAACTGGTCTGAACTGGGAGGAAACCACCTCTGCTAAGATTGCATTGCTTTTTTAAACAGCTTCAACACAGTACTGGTTCATGTTTAATTGATTGTCCACTAGGATTCCAAGATCACTCTGCCCAGCTTTGCCCTCATTTAGATGGGTGACTATATACATTTGACAAATAAATAAAGTTGCCTATGTACTCTTCCATAATGAATCATGCCATTTATTTATTATCCAGGTTTTCTAAGCAATAAAAACAGTTTCAGTTTCGATCATTGGCTGTTAGATTAATTATCACAAAATTCTGGAAAACTAAATACATTTTCACTGAATCAGTGATATTTCAAAATATCAGAAATTGTTTGGCTGGGGGAAAAAATAAGACACTAAAAGGTTGAAAAGCCTACAGTGAAGGATATATAGTACTGTAGTCATCATTTATCAATAATAACAATGTTTTCCTAGTTATGTTTGCAAGTTCAAATATTACTCTTCATATAAATATTGAATAATAAATAGTTGTATTTCTCCTTAATATTGCACATGTATTCATCTATAAGCGTGTAGGCTCCTGAAGTTTCATCCTTCCTTTTTTCATTTGATCTGTGTCCTGGACATTTTTTTTACATTACAATTTTTGTAGGGTTTTATCTTGGTTCCCCCCCCCTTCTATTTAAAAGCAAAAAATGATCATTTTATTTATTTCTCAGCTCCTAATAAATGAGTTTCAAGATAATTTTCCAATAATTCACTTTTGTTGGCTTTGCAATAAAAAGCATTTCAGATCCCCCTCTGTGTCCAGGCGATGAAAGAACACTTAAATGAAACAAAGAAAAGCAAATAGTCTAATCCCCAGAACCATCATAGCTTTTTGAGTAACAAAAATATCTGCCCACAATTCACACAGAAGAAAAAGAGAAGAAATTGCTGATGCTTTCCCTCTGTTTCTTCAGTACACAATGTGTGTTTGCCCAGATGTCTGCATAAAAAGAATTAAAGAAAACAATTGTCATAGGAAGGTCCTTGCAAGCAGTCCTCTATTTTCTAACAGAAAACTTTCCAGCTAAGCTCTTTTCACAATAACAAATTAAGTACTAGAAAGCAATGGCTTGAGCCCAGAAGCAGTGAGGGTGAAGCGAGAGTAGTTGCCTCATCAGGTATTGTGAAACTAACTTGAAACTGATTAGAAGGATTATAGTAATAGTAGATTCTAAGATTCGCCATTCTTTAAAAAGTCTAGCTCAGTTAGGTTGTAGTAAATGCTAAGCAAGGAATTGCTTGCACTTAAGAGCTCAGAATAAATTACAAATAAAAATAGTCTGCTAAGTCGAGTGCTACAAATTTATGTCAAGTGTTCTTTCAATTTTAGATAGTGAAATAGAGGAAGAAACATGCTGAGTTGGTCCCCAATTATGGCCATGAACAAACACAAAAAACTTACTCTGTGAGATTTTAGTTTAGACTAGACTTTTTAAGAAAAAGGTTTATGCATTTTACAATGCCTTTAAATATTATGTTGATTGTCTTAAATATTATTCATGATTTGTAGCGCTATTGTTGCATTTGTTTATATGTTTTAGATTTTTTTTATTTGAAGAGCAATATTGCAGAACTAATATTGCTATGCTATTAGATTCATTCAAAATTAAGAGAAATCAAGCAAAATGAAGAGCTTCTTTCAAAGGTTTGTACACAGGATGCGTTGAAAAGCTTTTGTTTTGAAAGAATGGCCTACACAGGTACATTGGAGTAATCTTTTCTCATCTGTGAGGTTTGTCAAGAGCCCTTGTAGCTTTTAGAGATGTATAGACTTTTTTTTCAACCTTTCAAGTAGGAAAGTGATACTGCTGCATTAAAATTAACTCAAGCAATTCACTTTACTCCATAAAAATGAACGTTGACAGTATAGTTCCTCTTTTTCTATTGATTTTTCCTTCACAAATTTGGGCCTGCCATGCAGTTTGGTTAATATCGGACTGAGTGAAAAAGAATAAGCTACTCTTAAACCTCTATTCCATTTTAGTAATGGTCTTAGTTAATTTGGGTAAAGGTTCTCCTTTGAACAGGAGTTAGAAGTATTCCAAATTCTGCTTCAGTTTTATCAGGAGGAATTAATCCACAACTAATGTTGGAATTCTTCTGAGGGCCTCTAAACCCCACAGGAATTTTGTCTTGCTGGTATTGAGCCTGAGCCTTTTGTTACTTCTTCAGGTCTCCACAGCCTTCACAACATCACATGCCATCACATGGCGAGAAATACATAACAGGATGGTGTCAGGTTACTTCAGAATTCACACGTTGGTCAGAATAATAATTAATAATAATAATAATTTATTAGACTTATATGCTCCCCCCACTCCAGAGGCTCGGGGCAGCTCACAACAACAATAAAAATATGGGTACAAATCTAATAATTACAACTATGACTAAAACCCATTCTCTTAAAAAAACAATCGATATTACACAATCATAATACACATAACTTTTAGTTGTTTTATTAAATTGGATTGTTACATATTGTTTTTTATCATTGTTGTTAGCCGCCCTGAGTCTGCAGAGAGGGGCGGCATACAAATCCAATAAATAATAATAATAATAATGGTCAGAAGGGCGGGGGCATGTACTAGTTGTTCCATGCCTGGCGACATAGATAGGTCTTAAGGCTCTTGCGGAAGGTGAGGAGGGTGGGGGCAGTTCGAATCTCTGGAGGGAGCTGATTCCAGAAGGCCGGGGCTGTCACAGAGAAGGCTCTTTTCGTAGGCCCCGCCAGATGACATCTGATCAACGGGACTTGGAGAAAGCCAACTCTGTGGGACCTGATCGGCCACTAGGATTTGTGCAGCAGAAGGCGGTCCCGTAAGTAATCTAGTCTGATGCCATGTAGGGCTTTATAGGTCATCACCAACACTTTGAATTGTGTCCGGAAACCAATCGGCAACCACTGCAGTGTTGACGAAACATGGGTATATCTGGGAAGACCCATGACTGCTCGCGTTGCCTCATTCTGTACAATCTGAAGTTTCCGAACACTTTTCAGAGGTAGCCCCATGTAGAGACCTACTTCATTATTCACAAAGCTATCTATATAGTTTTATGTAAATGAAATATTTAAATGAAATATGAAATTGCCTCAGACAGGATTCTCTAACCTGGGCTATCTGTGCCTGTATCATCTGCTAAGTATTCTCAATGGTTTCAGCCAGAAATATATTTCCTGTTGTACTATTCATCATTCCCTAAGAAGCAGGTAATGAAATACACAATCTTTTCAATGTAATTATGTGCTCTGTGATTCAGTTGCAACACTTCCTTCTAAACAATACATTCCAAAATGCTCAAAAGACTGAAATTATGAAAGTTAACTGCACAAAAATGGTTGAAACATATTATTAAAATAAATTATTTACCTAACTATCCATAACAAAATAATATCTCTGCGCTTTCTTTAGGTATGAGAGATGCTAATGCTGTGTTGGCGAACCTATGGCATATCAGATGGCACATGGGACGTTGCCCTATGTTAGCTTCAGTACACATGCGTGTGCTGATCATCTGATTTTCAGCCTTGGGGAAGGCCTTTTCACCCTCCGGATGTTTCGGGGAAGCTTCCCTGAAGCCCTGGAGGGCAAAAAACTGCTCAATGGACAAACTGGAAGTTTGGAAAATTTATTTCTGGTTTGTCTGTTGTGCCATTTTTTGCACTCCGGAGGGTCTAGGAAAGCCTCCTGAAGCCTCTGAATGCGAAAAACAGCCCAATGGATAAACCAGAAGCTCAGAAAACGCATTTCTGGTTTGCCTGTTCTGCTGTTTTTCTCACTCCAAGGATTCAGAAAGCTTCCCTGAACCCTCCGAAGTGCAAAAAGCAACACAATGGGCAAACCGGAAGGCTGTTTTTCCAAACTTTCGGTTTGTCCATTTGGCCATTTTTTTCACCACCCCAGGCTTAAGTGGGGCCTGTACACATGCGCAGGGATGGCAAGGATTGTGAGCATGCGCAGGGCAGCTTGGGGGAGGGAAGGGGTATGGGCACATGCATGCATGCTAGCACAGCCACACACACCCATTTGCAGGGGTGGGCTGCCCGGACTGGGGGGGTGGGGTGGAAACGCATTGGGGAAATTAAAATGGAGCTCCACCCCAGAGCACCCAATTTGCGCTGAAAGATGTAGAAATAAAATGCAGGGTGTCCTGCATAAGCCACGCCCACAGTGTGGTAGTAAAAATTTTGGTAGTCCTTCACTGCCCATTTGGCACGCAAACCAAAAAAAGGTTTGCCATCACTGCCTTAATAGATTAAGATGAAACTATTAAGTACCAAGGACAGTGGCTTGTCCTTGATATCTTCTCCATAAGGGTTTACAATTGCAGTTTTTCGAAAGGCTTGAAAACTATGTAGTTTCAAACGAATTTTGATTAGAGCTATATTTGCATATTTGCAGATCTCCAAACATCTGGTAACCTCTGCCAGCAACGTCGTATAGATGTTTAAAAAGCCCTGGAGACAAACTGTCACCTACAGTGCCCTATATCATCTCACAAGATACCTGTATGGAAATACAGTCCCCTAACTCTCTACACTAACTGTAGTTAGGAATGAAATATCTGTCTGTCTGTCTGTCTGTCTGTCTGTCTGTCTGTCTGTCTGTCTGTCTATCTATTGTATTTATATGTCGCTCATTCCAAAGCAGACTCAGAGCAGCTAACAAGTGGGATAAACCAGAGCAACCAAAATGATTAGGGGACTTGAAACCAAGACTTACGAAGAGAGATTGCGGGAACTGGGCATGGATAGCCTAGAGAAAAGGAGGGGCAGAGGGGACATGATAGCTATATACAGGTATATGAGGGGTTGCCGCAGAGAGGAGGGAGCCACTCTATTCTCCAGAGCACCAGAGGGCCGGACGAGAAACAATGGCTGGAAGCTGACCAAGGAGAGATTCAACCTAGAAGTAAGGAAGAACTTCCTGATGGTCAGAGCGATCAACCAGTGGAACAACCTGCCTGTGGATGTTGTGAAGTCCCCAACATTGGACTGCCATTTGGCTGGGGTGCTTTAGGTTTCCTGCCAGGCAGGGGGTTGGACTTGATGATCTGCATGGTCCCTTTCAACTCTAACAATAAATAAATAAATAAAGTAAAACAATACTAAAACATGATCAGAATACACCAAAAAAAATTGTACTATGCTTAGGTCTTTTGGAAGACAGTGAAGTTCTAGGTTGTCTAAGCCTAAGATTTCAAGTTTGGTTGTGTAAGGTATTCTGTTGCAAACAGAGGAGTTGAGGACTCTTCTTGTAAAATATCTCTGGACTCATTCAACTGTAATAATTCCTGATGTGCAGTGTATGTTCCAGACGGATGACCTATTCAAAATTTGGTCTAGTAAAAGTTTTGTATGCCCTAGTTTGCAGTTCAATATTACCGGAGAAGGAGTAATACAAGATTAGGTTAACAACTCTTAATGCCTTTTTTGCAATGCTGTTTCAGTGAGCTCTGCATTTAGATCATTAGAGATGCCACTTCCAATAATTAAGGTCAGTATATTTGATAGGAGAGGAGAGTCTGACAATATTAGAAGGTTGGAGAAGGCTTGGAGGACACAATCTGTGTTTAAAGTCTCTTAGAAATAAGCCAATGATTTATCAGTGTTTGAAAACTAGCCAGGTTATTTTCTGAGCTAATCCAAAAGTGGCAGAAAGAAGTCCTGCACCTGCATTTTTAAGCAAATGTTATGCTCAACAACTGCTCTTTTTAAAAATCAGTTGTTGTCTGCAAAGTAAAAGCATTATTATTGTTCCCCAAAGCTTATGTATAGAATGAATTCAGTAGAATTATCATATTTGTTGACAAATAAAATTCCTGATTCAGTTCGTTAGGGAAACGAAGAAAGAAATATGTAGTCAACACCAGAATTATATAGAAGTTAAATCTTCAAAATCAGCTTTGGAACATAAGGTAGCAATACTAACTCCTGTTTGTAATACCTTAAAGCAGCTGCGTCTTTTCTTCAGTTCATATAGCAATTCGGTCAAGTTATGCAATCCTTAGAAAAATCTCATCGGTTTTGTATGTGCATCAAAAGACATGAAACTCTTCTGAACCTGCGCATTGCAGGGGAAAAGGAGCCTAGGGCGGTGATGGTGAACCTATGGTACATATGCCACAGGTGGCACCTGGAGCCATACCTGAGGACTCGTGAGGTGTTGCCTTATGTCAATTCTAGCACAGATGCGCATACTGGCCAGCTGATTTTTGGGCTTCTTTTTCCCTATTGTTGTTGTTGTTGTTGTTATTATTATTATTATTATTATTATTATTATTATTATTATTGTTAATTAGATTTGTATGCCGCCCCTCTCCGAAGACTCGGGGCGGCTCACAACAGTAATAAAAACAATATACCGTATTTTCCGGCGTATAAGACGACTTTTTAACCCCTGAAAATCTTTTCCAAAGTGGGGGGTCGTCTTATACGCCGGATACTGATTCCGGATAGCTGGCGAGGCGCCGGCTAGAGGGCTGGACACCGCCGCTTTGCCGCCGCTCCCGCCGCCGGCTTTGCTGGGGTTGAGCGCCACGCCCGGCAGCAGGAACTGCGGGGGGTAGCCGGCGTAACGAGCCCTTGCCGCAGCTATCCGCCGCTTCTTTCTTCTCCGCCTCGCCTCCGCTACTCCCGCCACCGCCTTTGCCTCTTGCCCGGCGGGGAGAGCAAAGGTGGCGGTGGGAGTAGCGGAGGCGAGGCGGAGAAGAAAGAAGCGGCGGATAGCTGCGGCAAGGGCTCGTTAGCCGGAGCGTACGCCGGCTACCCCCCGCAGTTCCTGCCGCATTGCGCTTTCCTTTCTCTTGAGCTCGGCCCGATGGCGCGTGCTTCACCCGTCGAGCCTGCTGGTGATTGATCTCGCTTGTGAAAGCGCCTTTTCCTGGTGCAACATCTGAACCGAAGTCGAAAGGGTAAGACAGCGAGGGGATCTTTTTTTTTAAGGCTGGGCTGTACGGACCCGGGATTTAGTAGTTTTCCACCGACTCTGTACCCAAAGCTCCGCCTTGTACCACTCAGAGCTGCAAAACACGTGCTATTCATTTATTTCATTCATTCATTTATTCATTTGTCAAAACGTGTACAAAAATGTGTATTCAGGTACCAACTTTTCCCTGCTCCCTAGAAGAAACCCGCTGCAACTTAGTCACTAGTTTTCATTCATGGATGAGTCGAAAGTGAGCCTAAAGTTTACAATTAGGGAATGCAAACAAAAGAACTACTCATTAGAAAATTGCACCTGCAGGATTTTTATTTATTAAACTTCTTGTAAACAAACAACATCTGATCAGTAGATTTAAAGACCGCTACTTTTTAATTATGCTTAGTGCTGGTTCTCATTTGTGCAAGAAATAAAAGCAGGAGAGTGTAAACTTTGATAGGGGTGGGGTTACACAAAAGTCTATTTGGCTAATTTGTGGCACAATTTATTTATTTATTAGATTTATTTATTTATTAGATTTGTATGCCACCCCTTTCTGAAGACTGAGCAGCTCACAAGAGTGTTGTCTGAATTCACTCAATGTATGGGAAAATCAGTGCAATTAGTTAGTCATCAGTGTGGCTATGTGGAAAGAGAAAGAGAAAGCTGGCACCAGGCTGCGTAGTCTTATACGGCGAGTATATCTCAAATTCTATATTTTAACTGGAAAAGTTAGGGGGTCGTCTTATACACCCAGTCGTCTTATACGCCGGAAAATACGGTTAGTAGTGGAACAAATCTAATATTAAAAACATATAAAACCATATTGTTGCTCTCCCTGGGCTTCAGGAAAGCCTCCTGAAGCCTGAGAATAGCAAAAAAACAGCCTAGTGGGCCAAATGGAAGTTAGTTTCTGAATTTCCGTTTGTCCCATTGGGCCATTTTTTGCTCTTCCCAGGCTTCATGAGGCTTTCCTGAACCCTGGGGGGAAAGGACCAATGGGCCTACCGGAAGTCCAGAGGCTTCAGTGAGCCTGTGGGCATCTACAGGGGGCAGCAGGGGGTTCTGAACATGTGCAGGGGGCAGCATAGGGGTTATGCGCATGCACAGGGAGAGGGCATTGCATTAGGGATGTGCACACGCAATCGCACCTGAGTTAAAAAAAGTTTGCCATCACTGGCTTAGAGTTTTTAAGAATAATTCAAGAAAATTTTTAATACATTACTGACTCTGTTACTTATTGGTTCATACATCATACTAAAATGGAATGTGGGCTGCTTGTATTTTTTGTTAGTTTATTTTGGGGGTGGGGGTTGTGCCTTCAACTAAGTTTTGGCAGCCTGCACTGGCTGCCGATCAATTTCTGGTCACAATTCAAAGTGTTGGTTATGACCTATAAAGCCCTACATGGCATCGGACCAGAATACCTTCGGGACCGCCTTCTGCCACATGAATCCCAGCGACTGATTAGGTCCCAAAGAGTTGGCCTTCTCCGGGTCCCGTCGACTAAACAATTCCGTCTAGTGGGACCCAGAGGAAGAGCCTTCTCTGTGGCGGCCCTGGCCCTCTGGAATCAACTTCCCTCGGAGATCAGGATTAACAGCCCCCACCCTCCTTGCCTTTCGTAAGCTCAAAAACCACCTAGGTCACCAGGAATGGGGAAATTGATATACCCCTCAGCTATTATGGTTTATATATGGTTTGTTTGGGCTGTATGATTGCTTTTTATTATACGTTTTTTTAAAAATACCCCTACTTTTTAAACATTGGATTTGTACACTGTATATTGTTTGTTGTGAGCCGCTCCGAGTCTTCGGAGAGGGGTGACATACAAATCCAATAAAAATTATTATTATTATTATTATTATTGTTGTTGTTGTTGTTGTTGTTGTTATTGTTTTTAATTATTATTATTATTATTATTATTATTATTATTATTATTATTATTATTATTAGTTTTTTAGTTTTTTCTTAATATTAGATTTGTGCCTGTACAATATTGTTTTATCGCTTGTTGTGAGCCGCCCCGAGTCTTCGGAGAGGGGCGGCATACAAATCTAATAAATTATTATTATTATTATTATTATTATTATTATTATTATTATTATTATTTATTGACTGCTGACAACTGTCTGGACAAATCTCTGTGGTTTTCTAGGCATGTTTTCCCCCCCCCATAAATTGTTTACCATTGTCTCCTTTCTAGAGTTGAGAGAGAGTGATTGACCCAAGGTCACCCAGCTGGCTTTGGGCCTAAGATGACACTTGAACTCATGATCTCCCACTTTCTAGCTTGATGCCTTAACCACTGCACCAAAGTGGCTCTTAATCATAGCTTAACCTCAGCTGATCTATAAACTATTGATTATAATATAGCATAATCCCAACCAATTGTAGTTGTTTAATGAATCAGATTATAAGAAGCTACTGAAGAAAACTAAACAGACTTCTTATGAACCTCAGAGATTTCCGTTGCTATGTAGCACAACATAATTTTTGCGTGCAAAAGATTTGAATGCTCATCTCTAATATCATCAGTGGGGGTTCATGACAATTCCTGTTTTGAAATGTGAGAGACTGACAAGTCAATTTAAATAAATTTCAAGGGTTGATGTTTCAATGTTAGTCAGTTGCCTATGCAAGCAAGTTAGGAACCATTTGGAAAAATTTCCTTTGCTGCTACTTCTGAGCTCATTCCAAACGGAGAGCATGAGATCAGTTTAATAAGCAGCAAAAAGCAGTATTAAATACTATGTGTAGGTGAAAGCAATAACATTATTTATTGTGTTTGGGCTTTCTTGAATAATTTAATTTTAATGAAAGAAATGTAAATAAGCTTTTAAAAGTTTATTTTTCAATAATGTAGACTGTAAACTGCTACGTATATATTAACTTAATTCCGACAGGAGTTCCATTAATGGCACAGAGGGATCTCACAAGAGAGAAAAAGGAGGGAGGGGAACCTTGGTGAAATTAGACTGAATTAAATAGAAATAATAACAAATACATATGTGCACATCTAAATGGGTAATACAGCAAAAATAGTAAAAAAAAAATACTAATGTAAGTAGTTCATATTTCAAGAGAAAAAGAGTTATGGCACACAAGAGAATATTATAGATGCATTCAAATTATTGCCATAAGGAAAAACCTTGCTATAAAGCATTGAGTCCAAATGATGAGAGAGAGAAGGGTGTAAGAGAGGGAGGGAAGGAGTGGAGAGAGAGGGGGAAAGACACACACACACAGAGAGAGAGAGAGAGGAAGAGGGAGGGGGAGAGAGAGAGAGAACACAAAAATAAAATACCTCCAACATTCGCTACTAACTATTCTGACTAGAAAGAGTGCAGAGAAGAGCAACAAAGATGATTAGGGGACTGGAGGCTAAAACATATGAAGAAGGGTTGCAGCAACTGGACCTGGCTAGTTTAATGAAAGGAAGGACCAGGGGAGACATGATAGCAGTGTTCCAGTATAATAATAATAATAATAATAATAATAATAATAATAATAATAATAATAATAATATGTCAATACAACACAGCAAACAAGATCACTATGCTGGATTTCGTATTTCATCACCAGTCGGGCGCTTCCCAAACACCTAGGACTGCGTGATGTAGCGCTGAATTATTTTTGCCGATCCCAGTAAAACGGCCTTTTGCAATTGAAAGATGGAGATTATTTCAATTCCGGTGGTTTTCAAATGTCCACTGAGATCCTTTGGCACTACGCCCAGCATGCCAAGGACCACTTACACTGGCTTATGCCAGAGTCGTTGCAGCTCAATTTTTAGATCTTCGTATTTCAGTAATTTCTCTAGCTGCTTCTCCTCAATTCTGCTGTCTCCTGGGATTGCGATGTCGATGATCCATACTTTCTTTTTCTCCACAATCAGGATGTTTGGTGTGTTATGCTTCAGAATTAGGTCAGTCTGAAGTCGGAAGTCCCACAGTAGTTTTGCTTGTTCATTTTCGACCACTTTTTCGGGCTTATGATCCCAACAGTTCTTTGCCACTGCTAAATGGTAGTTCCAGTACAAGTTCCAGTGGATCATCTGTGCCACAGCATCATGTCTATGTTTGTAGTCAGTCTGTGCGATCTTTTTGCAGCAGCTGAGTATGTGGTTGATTGTTTCATCTGTTTCTTTACAGAGTCTGCACTTTGGATCGTCTGTTGATTTTTCAATTCTGGCCTTGACAGCATTTGTTCTAATGGCCTGTTCTTGTGTCGCCAGTATTAGTCCTTCTGTCGCCAGTATTAGTCCTTCTGACCATTGCTATTGTTATTGTTATTTATTTATTAGATTTGTATGCTGCCCCTCTCCGAAAACTCTCAGGGGTTGGCACAAGGAAGAGGGAATAAGCGTATTCTCCAAAGCACCTGAGGGTAGAACAAGAAGCAAGGGGTGGAAACTAATCAAGGATAGAAACAAGTTAGAACTAAGGAGAAATTTCCTGACAGAACAATTGATCAGTGGAACTACTTGCCTCCAGAGGTTGTGAAGGCTCCAACAAGTGGAACTTTTAAGATGTTGGATAACCATTTGTCTGAAGTGGTGTTGGGTTTCTTGCAGGGGTTTGGACTAGAAGACCTCCAAGGTCCCTTCCAATTCTGTTATTCTATTCTATTCTATTCATGGGAATCTTTCTACCCACCACCCTCTATTTTTTGTTTTTTTTTTTGTTTTAATAGAAAATAATATTTCTAGTTCGCAGAAAATCTGTTAAGTCTGGACTTTCAGAGGGTGTTTGTTTGTTTGCAGACATTTCATTACTCAATGTACCCAATGTGTTTTTATCAGAAAAAGCAGGGACAAGAAACTTGGTAGGTTCTAAGCATTATGATGGGATTCAATTAATATTTAATAAATTATATTATTTCAAACTTGCTATACAATGCTCACTCTTCAATTAAAAGCTAGCCGGTTGACTTTGGACCCATTGATCTCAGTACAAGTCATCTTACTAGGTTATTGTTTTGAGAAAAATAAAGGAAGGAAGGAGTATTAAATATGTTCACTGCCTGGAAATATTTATTAAACTATAATGGTGAGATTAAAATGCATAAATAAATAAGACCATTGTAATACAGTGTTCAATTTCCGCCAAGTAGAGATGTGGAAGTAAATACACTATTTTTGGCTATGAACAGTATGATAAGCCTTCCCTTAACACTTTAATCCTCTAAACTGCAATTTCCCATTCCATTAGCAACCATTTAGATTATTACTCGTCATGTTTGTTTATTCAAGTTTATTTAAAAAAATATTTATTAAAGGCGGACGAAAGTTTGGCGATGACATATGATGTCATCGGGTGGGAAAAAACGTGGTATAAGGAAAAAACCCGCAAAGTATTTTTTAATTAATAGTTTTGAAAAACCGTGGTACTGTATAGACTTTTCACGAAGTTCGAACCCGCGAAAATCGAGGGAACACTGTAGTGATAAAATGAAGAGCACCTTAATTTTTTAATAAATCATGTAGTAAAAGTAAGAAATAGTTAACATAAAAATCATACTGAAACAATCAAGAAAAAACCAGCTTGATTTCAGTCAAAGGCCTAGATAGAAGAAAAGTCCACTGCTAAGTGATTGAAAGATATCAGAGAAGCCCCCGACTATCTTCTCAAAGAAAATTGCAAAGCCAGAAAGCCATTACTGAAAATTCCATCTCTTTACCACTCACATTCTATCTCCAAAACTGGCACCTCTTTGCGAAAAGCATCACAGAAGAAAGACCATCAAGTTATAGCCCAGAAATCCTTTTTAGTATCATGTTATGAAGGGTTTTTTTTAAAAGTAGGTGTCTGTTGTTTGAGTTGGGCTTTAAAATCTTTCACTTAAATGAACATTTCAATGCAAGAGCTCGAGATCCCACCCACCCACCCAAAAAATAAACACACAACTCCTGGGTTTTAATACAAGAAACAAGATGGAATGTATCAATGGATAAACATGCAAAAGGGCTAACAGCCTAAAAAGAGATGGAGGCCCAGGAAAATCAAAAGTGGAAGTACAAATTAAGTGAGTATTAAAGAATAAATGAGCCCCCTTAGGCAAGGCTTTCCGGTTGCCTTCATTTTCTGTGATACGTAATACCACCTTTGAATCATTATTAAAGCACTGTACTGCCAGCTTCCTCTCTATGATATTCAATTTTCTCTGCCTAGCAATCTCCAGGGATATTAAACTCACATCAAACCACATCCTAAACCATCCACTTTCTTGATGTTTTTATGATCATGCTTACTTATTAATAATTTGTCCATTTGGGGGTATATTAATTAGAACATAATACTACCTGTTTATAATATTAAATAAATAGGATTCATCTGATGTATTAATTTAACAATGAAACATTTCCTACCCCAAATCTCATCATATATCACAGAGGGAGAAAGCTGATTACCCTCCAGAAATTTTGGGATGTATTTCTCATAAAGCCCAGCTTGCCATGCTTTAATGCTTTGGAATTATAGAAGCTATTTCCAAAAATCTGACCAACACTAACTTGCCCCTTCTGATATATAACTCCTATTTGACGTTCAACTAGTTATGTCCCGGAAATAATGCCAGCTGCAGTCTGACCTTTCAGATTCTTCTTCTTACTTTGTAAAATAAAATCACACAACTGAAGACATACTGGAGATCATTTAGGGAAGGTCAAAATATGTGCTTATTCTTCTGAAGGACCTTAACAAAAACAAAAAGCAAATAAATTTGGAAAAAAAATATGATTCAGAAGGGGAAAAAGATACGAATTCATGTTGTCCTTGTATTTGGTTTTATAGTATGCACCTTATAAGAAAGACAGAAATAGATGAAGTATTAATACCCAAATTGGAGGTAATCAATTAAAGATGTATGAACACTACTTTGTTAACTCAAAGGAAGAAAAATTTGGAGGGTGTGTGTTTGATGTCTTTGAGTTCTAGCAACTTTTTTGACTAGTCTCTGCAGTTTTCTTAGCAAGATTTGCAGGAGAAATTTGCCATTGCTTTCTTCCTATGGCCCAAGGTCATCTAGCTGGCTTTGTGCCAAAGACATGACTAGAATTCATAGTCTCCCAGTTTCTATCCTGGTACCTTAATCATTATACCAAATTGTCTCTCAGAAAGAGCTCATTATTAAGGTAAAAATAAAAAGAGAAAGTGATCATGAAAGATAAGGACATTTCAATAACAGAGATCAGAATATTTAAAGCAATGTTTTGCAAGTTAACTCCAGGGAAACAAATTTGAACTATGTACTATTTGGAAATGATCACTAGGTGTATTATTGACAGCAAAAAGGAAATAATCAGTCCTGGATCAAACAAAGATATAGGTATGTCTTTTCCTCAACAGATGAATGAGGAATCAAGTTAGAATGCCCTGAATTCTATGGTCTGCTGTGCAAGAAAACATTTCTAGCTATTATAAAATAGTCTCTTTCTTAGGCAAATACTCATTTTTGTGGTTCTTTCAAATCTCATTATTTTATAATTAGACCTTGATGTCTACCGTATTTCTGATTCTAATACAATGCTTTGTTCTTTATAATCCTTTCATGTACAAGGTGAAATTAAAGTTTGAGAGTCAGAAGCTGGTAAATTTGATAGATGTTTTAAACTCAACATTTCCAAAGTAAAGCAATTTCTTCATAATAATTTTAGGTTTTACCTGTTTGACAAATCAAGCCATAATTAAAGTTCATTTTCAAAGGATTTTCTTTCTTAAAATAGAATGTAGTAGGGTTTGCACACTACGTACATGAAGTTTGCTAGCTCCACAGTATTTGCATAACACCATCTCTTCTTAACAAAGGATAGAATTTTCTATAATTATGAAACTATGATAATATCCAAATATTCATCAAAACTGAATAATTTGACATTCAGTTGTCCTTTCTTTATCATCCCAATTTTCCAAATGGAAGATAGTGAATGTAAGCTGGGGTTTCTTTGCCTTATACACTTTAGTCTCCATAATTTGATACTAATATCCCATTTGAGGGGATGTGAATGTCCAAAAATGTTGATTCCTGATTCAGTAGTTAAATAGATTGAGCTTAATATTGCCCATGCTGGAATCAGGAATTAAAATATTGATAAAACATTATCTGAATTGGTTTGGAATTTGTTGAGAATTAAAACTGAAAGAAGGTGGAATTAACCTTCTCAAGTAAATCCAGTGGTAAGACCTTACTGATAGGAGTTTGGAGAAATATTTGTTTTCTTCCCATGTTTTTTATAAACTGCACTAATTTGCCTTCCAGAACTACTTTGTGAACTGGAAATTAATTCTCATAATATATGTACAACAGATGCTTGTGATTTGTGAATTCCAAACCAGTTTTGACTGCTTCATAGATATTTTAGGTATATCTAAATCAAATGAAGTGTTAGCTCTGAGAGGTAGTTGAATAAGAAGCATAACCTATTATATTAGCTCAATCTTTATTTTAAGGTTTTATTAGCCAAATCTTGTAACACTGAATGTATTCTTCTCTCCTTTTTTTACTCTTCAGAAAACTAAAGGATCCCTTATGAAACATTTCCCATCCCATACCCCCTTCTTTGAGCTGAGACATCATTTACAGGTGAAACTCGAAAAATTAGAATATCATGCAAAAATTCATTTATTTCATAAATGCAACTTAAAAAGTGAAACATAATATATGAGAGAGACTCATTACATGCAAGGCAAGGTAGCTCAAGCTGTGATTTGTCACAATTGTGATGATTATGGGGTGCAGCTCATGAAAACTCCAAATCCCCCATTTCAGAAAATTAGAATATTACATGTGATCAATAAAACAAGGATTGTACATAGAACAATATCAGACTTCTGAAAAGTATAAGCATGCATATGTACTCAGTACTTGATTTGGGCCCCTTTTTTAGCAATTACTGCTTCAATGCAGCATGGCATGAAACCTATCAGTCCGTGACGCTGCTGAAGTATTATGGACGACCAGGATGTTTTGATAATGGCCTTAAGCTCTTCTGCATTGTTTGGGCTCATGTCTCTCATCTTTCTCTTGGCAATGTCCCATAGATTCTCTATGGGGTTCAGGTCAGGCAAGTTTGCTGGCCAATCAAGGACAGTAATCCCAAGGTCATTGAACGAGGTTTTAGTGCTTTTGGCAGTGTGGGCAGGTACCAAGTCCTGCTGGAAAATGAATTCAGCATCCCCATAAAGCTCATCTGCAGAAGGAAGCATGGAATGCTTCAAAATCTCTTGGTAGACAGCTGTATTGACCCTGGACGTAATGAAGGACAGTGAACCAACAACAGCAGATGGCATGGCTACACAAAACAACACAGACTGTGGAAACATTTGCATCTCATTTGGAAACCAAGGACTCAAAGTATGGAGGAAGAATGGAGAGGCCCACACTGCAAGATGCTAGAAGTCCTGTGTGAAGTTTCCACAGTCTGTGTTGATTTGGGGAGCCATGTCATCTGCATAGCTGATTGGAGAATTCTGGGAGTTGAAGTCCACCACAAGTCTTAAAGTTGCCAAGTTTGGGTACCCTGATATAAGCAGTCCTCAAACTTCATTAATAACCATAAGAGAAATAGGAAATATACACACAAACTGATACATATTTTTCTGAACTGGAAAATTCCAGGATGAGAAAAGGGAGGCCAGTAGTATTTTTGTAAAGGGAGTGAATGATTTCCAAGGTTCCTTATCAGAGGGCTGAGTTCTAAGATGATGAAATAATATAGTGTGGAACTGTACCAGTCTTAAATGCCCTTTATTCATCTGATCCTGGAGAATGAAAAGTTTAAAAATGAAACTTTGAGACCAGAAAAGAAATTTCCCTGGTTGTTTGGTTAGGAAGTAAGATTTCTTATGGACAAGTTTAATAAACAGGAGCTAAATGGTTCTTAGATTTAATGGATTTGCGATCAGCTGAGAAAGAGGACCTAAAGGATGATAGTAAATGCTTCTTCATTGTCCTAGGGGGAAATGTTGAGTTGGATTCCCAACGTAATAATTAAAAGTTGGCTGATGGAACACTTGTAAACAAATTTACAATGATAGAGAATTGCAATTTTAGAGAACAAAAATCACAATTTAAAATTATGTTTAAAAGCCTGAATTTTCTAAAAGATGATATATAGAGTTTTACATCTGAATGGTAACCTATGAGAATGGTTTTGTAGATTTGTACATTGAGCATTGGTATGAACAAGTAATCTATAAGATTGTTTCAAGTTCCTATGGATTCTAAATATTTATGCATCCACCATCTTTTGCACTTTCTAATAGTTTGGTTCCACTTGAAAATGGGACAACACATTTGGGGTTCTGTCTACTTTACATATATCCCAAGGAGAGAAGAAGAACCAAACAGTCCAGGAAGAAGACTCAAGAGTTTTTCACCATAGGAGGCAGTTATTAAGTTTAACTGAAGCCTTTGATTAAATCCATAAGGAGTTTTATAGCCATTCGAGTAGCATTTAGGTCATTCTAATTAGCACTGAAAAAGACTCTAATAATAGTTCCATTAGAGAGAGAATCTATCTCTGAACTATAGAGCTGTTAGAGGTTTATAAATTCTCAATCATTCAGGTCATGGTTGTCTCAAAAGTGCTTTCCAAAAGGCAACTGGACTTTCTTTGTTTTTTTCCTTGATGATGTTTCACTTTTTATCCAAGAAATTTCTTCAATTATGACTAAATGGTGGGAAATGAAGGGATTTATATTCTTTATAGTTATCTAGTCGTTAGGCCATCTGAAGGTTGGTTGTTGGCTCTCTGAGAGTTATAGAATAGAATATAACTTTTATTGGCCAAGTGTGATTGGACACACAAGGAATTTGTCTTGGTGCATATGCTCTCAGCATACATAAAATAAAATATAATTTTGTCAAGAATCATGTGGTACGACACTTAATGATTATCATAGGGGTCAAATAAGCAATGAAGAAACAATCAATATTAATAAAAATCTTAGGATACAAGCAACAAGTTACAGTCATACAGTCAACATGGGAGGAAATGGGTGATAGGAATGATGAGAAAAACTAGTAGAATAGAAGTGCAGATTTAGTAGAAAGTCTGACAGTGTTGAGGGAATTATTTGTTTAGTAGAGTGATGGCGTTCCGAAAAAAAACCCTGTTATTAAGACCACTTTGGGTTTTAGGGTTACCTGAATCAGAATGGGGCTTGGGACTCTTAGATCTTCCCCTGACCACTGAATGCCTTAAGTATGATTGCTGAATGTTTGGTTAATAAGTTAATTTTTTTAGGTTAATCTTCTCTTTTTAATTGTTTTTAATATTGTAGTACTAATTGGAATATATTATTGTTCTGTTTTTTATATATGTTGTGAGCTGCCCCCAGTCCTCGGAGAGGGGCGGCATACAAATCCATTTTAAAAAAAAAATGCAAAGGGGTGTGGAATCTTCTTGGAAATGCTAAAAGGACTGTGTTGTACACAGGAGGTTTAGTATCCCTTCCCCTCTGTTGAGAGAGGGCTGATCAATTTTAATATAGATGGCCTCTTTTACCACTATTTCAAACCAGTGGGCTTCTCTGTACAGAATGTGGACTTTGCTGTTTTAAAAAGAATGACCTATGTCTCTCAAATGGAGATGCACTGCTGAATCGTGTTCTTATGGGTTTGTTTTCCTATGTTCTGCCATGTGTTTGTGAAGTGGTTGGGGTTTTTTTCTCCAATGTACAGATCTAGATTTGCACATGTCTCCCTGCATTGTACCACATATATAACATTGCTCAGTTTGTGTCTGGGTGTTTTATCCTTGGGGTGGACAAGCTTCTTGCTTTAGTGTACTCTTGGGTTTAAAATATGCAAGCATGTTATGTTGAAAAATCCTCCTGAGCTTTTCAGATATTCCTGCAATATTATGGAATAACAATGTTGCTTCATTTGTTGTTCTCTTTTTTGTCTGTAAACTGGGTCTTTTTCCTTCCTTCCTTCCTTCCTTCCTTCCTTCCTTCCTTCCTTCCTTCCTCCCTTCTTTTCTTTTCTTTTTATTTCAGGAAGGCCCTGTTGGGATAACCACAAGTTCGGATGGCTTCTTTGATGTATTTTAGTTCTTTTTATTTTCCCTCTTTGCTGGTAGGAAAAACTTCAACCCAGTGGTGTAGGATTCTGAGCACTCACATTTTGTGCTCAAGTGAGTGGTGAGAATAAAAATGTATACAGCTGTTAGATAATAAAGTAATGTATTGCTTTGTAGGCTGACACAGGAGGGCAAAGAGAAGTATAGATTCATTTGCATTAATTTACCTGAAATCTGCCTCTTTAGTTATCAGACTGGAAACATTAGTCTTTCAGAAAACAAATGCCTTTTTACCCTTGTTATGCTAAGCATAGAAAAAAAAATTAGAACAGTTCATGAGAAAAACCTGCTACATTTGAACTGATTACAGTAATTCTAAAAATTACAACAGGGTTCCTAAAATTACAAGAAGTGAGAAAAAAAATGAAGTCTGAGTGAAATTTAGTATACATTGTCCCATAATGTATTGTTTCTATTTTTTTAAAAAAATCATTCAATTCCCTCAAACAGATTTAAAGCTTCTTACTTCTCCCCCCCCCCTAATTATTAGCAAAAGAATTGAGATATACTGTACTGTTTTTTATTATTGTTGTGAGCCGCCCCGAGTTTGCGGAGAGGGGCGGCATATAAATCCAATAAACCTAACCTAACCTAACCATATTTAAATTTCACAAATAGATTATCAAAACGGAGGTTAATATTTTAAATCAGTCTATGATGATAGCTGTTTTCTAAATGATTGAATCAAAATTTGAATTACAAGGGTCACCCAGAACGTAATGCACCACATTTTTTCTTCAACAATTATTTATTGAACACAATGAAACTTACACACAAGAAAGAATGATGTTTTTTCTACACTCCCTATTTTTCCACATAATCTCTGTCCCATTCTATGGTCTTCCTCCAGCGAGACACAAGGGCGTGTATGCCCTGTCGGTACCACTCCTTGTTCTGGTCATGAAGCCTTGGAGCTCTGCCAAACCCTCGTCTAATGGCCTCACCCTCTGTGCCCAGCAACTAACCATACTTCTATCAACTGCAGATTCTCCATAAACTGTACACAAATGTTTGTGAATGTTCACAACAATTTCTTTCTCCTCAGTGAGAAATTCAATGACAACACGCTGCTTGTAAAATACATCACTTACAGATGCCATTTCGAAACACTGCTGCAGCTACGCTACCTGTCTGAAGAAATGCAAAATTTACACACACAGTCCTAACAATTCAAATAATGTATATTTGAAGTTTTGCATTTGTACTATTACTGTCAGCTGAGAAAAAAATGTGATGTATTACTTTCTGGGAGACCTTCATAGAAAATAACATTGCTCATAATCACAGAGCATAAAAGGCCCAGAACCACATCAAAGTAGCTTCGCGCATCAGAATAGCCAGATGAAAAGTCTTCCATAAGAAAATATGATGAGATGTAATTTACATAAACCCATATACTGAACTGGCCATTGCTGGAGTTAACAAAAAGTTGGAGTCCCTGGACATTTGGTGACAAATGGCCTAAAGAGTTCAGGATTCTTTGCTGAGCAACTAGGACTAGCAAAAAGAAAGAAAACATGTTTACCCATTATAACAAAACAAAACAAAATGATTTATTGGATTTATTGGATTTAATGATTATCTCTTATTCTAAATGCAGAAATAGATAAGAACTATGGTGAAAAAAAATAAGTATAGTAACAATTGTAATAGATGCCTTCAGAAATACATCGGGGTACCACTTGATCACCATTGGCAATGACAAAATCAGCCTCAGTCAATGACAAAAGCCTCTTTACATGGAACAGTTTTTGCATACTTTAATAGTAACAATATTTTTATCAACATTAAAAAACACCTGCCTGTTCCAGATAATTGGAAATGAGTTGATAAGTCAAATGCCAAAATGTCCGTCTGGATGTGTAAACAATTATAAAGTAATGTCCACATAGAAAAAGACTGAATTGGTGGATTTTGACTCTTTCTTTACCAAGGGCTCTTTTTAAGTAGAAGTATTCCACTGTAAATATTCCTATTAGTTTTATCTTTCTCAACAATGGGTAAGCTCTTTATTTGAATAAAGAGAATAAAGAGAGTATTATAACTTAATTATTTTTCTTAAACGAAAGTATGAAGAAAATAGACATTTTTCAAGTCAAAGAATAAAACTTGTATTTTTAAAATCAATTTGTATTAAGAATTATAAATGAAAAGAACAAAAAGCCAATATAGATTATGAATAATACAAACAGAAAAATACAAAAGAAAAACTGATAGAATTAGCAGAGATGGCTAAATTAACTGTTCTTTTCAAAGAAAAGAACTTCCAGCTTTATTTCTGCTTGGAAACGACTTTTGGATATTGTGCTTAAGATGGGGAAAATGAAACTTGAGGTTTTTCTGATTTGGTAAGATTTTTGTAATAGAAATGGCTCGTACATATTAATTATGCAAAAGTAAAAAGTTGGGTCTGTAATGTAATCTTAGTCTACTGCATTAAAAGGAATCACAAGTCCATGCTTTTCTTATTCTTTTTCCTATACTTTTTTCTTACCGCTTTTCCTTCCCTCATTTTTTCCCACTACTTTCATTTTCATTTGTATTTTATACTTTGTGTATACTAAAGCGTAGTAAAATTTTACTTCAAAAAAGAAAAATACAAAAGAAAAAAGTGTGAAGAAGCAAAAAGAATGAAGAAAGGAGAAAAAGTTATTTATTTACTTATTCATTCATTCATTCATTTATTCATTCATTGGACTTATATTAATTGTTGCCTTTATCCCAAGAAGTAAAAACAATTTTAATAGCTTATCACCCAAATAATATTTATCCGAAGCTCATCTCTGAAATAAAAACAAGAAACTAAAAACCAAATGCTTTTAACAAACCTTTTAAATAATGTACACACTTATAACTGAATAAGAGCAAGGACTTGAAATAATGAACCTGATCAAAACCTCAAATAAAATGTACAGTGATATTGTTTTCAGTTATAAGTGTGTTATCAAGAACAACACTAATAATAAAACAATCTTTTTATTTAATAACCATGGTTTAGATGAAAATTAAATTTGATTTAAAAACTTGCTTTTCTTTTTCATAAGTAATACTGTACATTAAAAAGTTACAAGGGGAAGAAAATGGACAGATACAATGTGGAAGCTGCTTTCATTTTTCTTTGTTGTCTTCATGCTCTAATTAACTTTTGTTTGTTTATTAGAATTGTCAAACAAAAATGAGAACAAGAATAAAAGAAAAATACAATGGCAGGGACAATAGGCATGTTAGTGCACTTATGCATACCTCCTCTGCTGACCACTTAAGTATGAAGTAAGGTCCATGGAAGTTGATTTGTGACTGAAACTATCAGAATTTGTAGCTGAGAAAACTGGATCAAGTAGAGCATTGCAGACTTCGACAGAAGTCATATCTTTTACAGTCAAGTTTAAAATGATATACATTGAATTTAATGGTTGTTCATGTACATATTATTGTGATTAAAACAAAAAGTCATTTTCTGATAAAGCATTACTTCATATAATTTTGTATGCAATACCCAAGTCTGACTACAAGTGATGCCATTCTACGCTATCCAAACCAAGAATTTCGAGCCTAGTAGCTTGATAAATTGTACTGATGTCAGATATATTGGAGGATTCCAAACAGTTGAACAATAAGATTGGTCTAGCATAAGTTTTATAAGCTCTAATTGATAATACAATGTTTCCAGAAAAAACGCTTCACAAAATTAAAATTGAATAATAAAAAATAAAGCCTAGATATTCATATGCCTCACAATTTGAAGTATTGTTTAACAATGCCCTCGTCTTTGTGAGATTTATAGTTGTATTGTATATACCTGAAATTCTTGCCTCTATATTTGCCTTACAACACAAAAAGTGCTCATAAAAATGCGTTTATATTTTAAGATAAACCTGCTATGATGGATGATTCATACCTCTTTTTTCTATTTGTTTAGTAGGAACACCCCCCCCCCCTTTCTGAAACAGTAAATTTTAAATATTTTTGGTTTAGGCACTTGGACTGAGAATTCTTTATATTTACAATGATTCAAAGATTTAATGCCTTTCATTCTGTTAACAGACACATATCAAACATTCCTTGTCACGTTTGCTTCATCCATATGGAAATGCAACAGCAAGAACTGTATGTACTTAACAGTAGCAGATTTGCATAGGACCCAAGAAGAGAAAAGCTACAGGGAAGCAGAGCAAAGGAAATATTGGACATAGAAGAGAACATTTGAAACCCAGTTGTTTCAAACTGGTTCATAACATAGGGAGAATTTATTTTGATCTTGGTATCCTCATATCCCTATTTTCATATTAATAAAGCTGCAGTCAAGAACAGCATACGTTAAAAAATGTATGTTTGGATTTGTTTACACAGTGTTCATTAATATATAGGTCTCTCCATGCAGTTGAGGACAGCGGTGGGTTGCTCCTGGTTTGGCCTGGTTCCGTGAACCAGTGGTGGTGGCGGTGGGAGGCTTTGCCACACATGCAATTGCACACATGAATTGGTAGCAACAGGTTTTAGAACTCAATATTCATTGAGGGCTAATGTAAGGTGACCAGAAGTCCCACTTACAGTGGGACAGTCCCTCTTTTTGATCATTTGTCCCGCGTCCCACCCCATTTGAAAAATGTCCTGCTTTCCCCCCCCCCCATCCATCCCCCTTGGGAAGAGGCTGGAGGAAGGGGATTCCGGGCTCTCCGCTGCTGCCTTGCCCTCCCTACCCCTAAACCAGCTTGGCTTGAGGTCTCTGCAGGGAGGAAGAGGTCTGGGCGCATGAGGAAGAAAGAGCAAGAGGGCCCACTGAAGTAAAGGGGCACCGCAGCAGGGGTGAGTGAGGGGTGCACTTGCTGAGGGGAGACAGTGGCGCTGGATCTCGGCAAAGCATCAGTTGCCTCGGTGCTTCTGGAGGCTCTGGCCAGCCTGAGGGTGACGTCTGGGCACAGTCTGTCCGGGCGCCTCAGGATCTGCCGAGGGGGAAGCGCAGCATTGCTTTCCTTCACCTTGGAGCTGGTGGAGCCTGCCTGAGTGTGCTTGGGAGCATCCTGCAGTGGGATCCTCCCCTTGCCCCCCCTTTGCCCCCCACCCTCAGAGCCCCTGTTGGCCGAAGGAGCAGGTGGGGGGAGCCAGGGGTGCCTGGGAGGCAGGAGGGGGGAAATGTGGGGAGGAGGCCGGACCAGGCTGCCATATTTTTTTTACCATCCTTGCCCTACAACCACTACACATCACAGTGTCATAGGCCTAAGTTGGCCATCCTTACTCTTTCAACCACACATCCACTGATACATAATTTAAAACTTATGATTTAGCATCACATCTGACCATTTTCAGTTTCTGTAATAGATAATGTACTCCAGAGGGTAACAATACTGGAATAGAGTAGAGTAGAATAGGATAGGATAGAATAGAATAGAATAGAATAGAACAGAACATCAGAATTGGAAAGAACCTTGGAGGTCTTCTGTCCAAACCCATTTAGGCAGGAAACCCTACACCACTTACAGACAAATAGTTATCCAACATCTTCTTTAAAACTTCCAGTGTTACAGCATTCACAACTTCTGGAGGCAAGCTATTCCACTGATTAATTGTTCTAACTGTTAGGAAATTTCTCCTTAATTCTAAATTGCTTCTATCTTTAATTAGTTTCCATCCATGGCTTCTTGTTCTACCCTCAGGAGCTTTGGAGAATAGTTTGACTCCTTCTTCTTTGTGGCAACCCCTGAGGTATCAGAACCCTGCTATAATGTCTCCCCCAGTCCTTCTTTTCATAAACTAGACATACCTATTCCTGCAACCATTCTTATATGTTTTAGCCTCCAGTCCCCTAATCATCTCTGTGGTGACAAATGCAAAAAGAATGTTGAGACTCTTAAAAAAGTACAGGATTTAGTTATTTATTTGGTTTTAAGTCTAATAATAAACATCACACATAAACCGTGTTTTCTGTGTTAGAGGAAGACTTGAGAAGGGCCAAATCAATAACTTAAATGCCATTGAAAGATATCAATTGCCCATTCCAAATTCTACTGAGATTCCATCACAGATGACACAAATGACCAGCTATCATTAATAGCGAGTTCAAAAACTTCACATTACTGGTCCTCAATGAGATAAGTGATTTATTTTTTAACATTTCTTCTTCTGAGTGAGTAAATGAGATCAGTGTTTTGTTTTGTTTTTATGTAAACTTTGCTGGAACTTTCTTCTAGCAGTTACATGCTCCATATCTTTTTTCTAATTTTATCTGCTTGGCATGCTACCAAATGTGATTTGCTAATGACTATGGAAAAGCCATCATGGGATCAGAAACACATGTTGTATCACTCTGTAATGCATCAAATTCTCAGTCAAACATAACAAACTAGGGCATTTACCACTTAAACACGACAATGATGATAAATGTGAAAAACAGCCTTTTCTTTTACAATACGTAGATGTTCGAAAATCCCATTTGAATATGTTAAATAGAGAAGTCTTCTAATTGAAGGCACTGTCTAAATATTGATTCAGATCATTCATGAATTCTGTTCTATCCTAGAGACCTTCAAACTTGGCAACTGTAAGACTTGTGGACGTCAACTCCGAAAATTCTGGAAGTGGAAATCCACAAGTCTTAAAGTTGTCAAGTTTGGGGACCCCTGTTCTATAATATCTTAAATAATTGATATATACCTATTTAATTCATATATATTTACACATGGAATCCTGTAGTATTATTAAAACAAATTTTAAAACAAAAAGTCACACAGTGTTACCTGAGATATATCAGCTGACCCATGAAGGGAGTCGAGAGTTGAGAAAATACATAAAATACCAAGTAATATTAAGCTTGCTAGCAAGGAAAAATGAAAAACAAACTCCAATGCTCTGATATACACAGCTTTTAATGAGGTGATAAAGGCCAGCTGCTCACATCCATCTCAGAGAGCTTATCACAGTGCTCAACTCCCTGCACCAGCATTGTCCATGTATGGAACTAAATTTGCATTATATATTGTCTGTAAAAAAATTCCCCAAACAGCAGAAAAGCCATTGAATCTCTGAAGCGCTTCAGAGCCACCTGATTCAATCCATTACTTCAAAGCAAGTCTCTGCTTCACTTTGCAAACTTGCTTTAATGGGGTAATTTGATTGAAGCTTCATCAAGTCAACTTACCCAATTCAAAGCTTCGCTCAGCCCTATTAAAAAAGAATTTCAACATCATTAGGAGCTTTGCTACTTATATAAAAAATTGAATGAAGACAGTCTTGACAGGTTGACATTTCACATCTATCTCAGATAGATGGTTATTGTGGGAGGAAAAATATTTTCTACGTTAACTTTTTGAGTTTTCTTCTTTCCAGTTTTTGTTTCTTCTTTCAATTCTTTAGTGGGTGAAAATATGCATCCATTGTAACCACAATCATTTTCTTCTTCCTATGCTGTAGATTATGGCATTGGAAGAGAGTTAAATAGCTAAATTTCTATGGCAGGAGTAGGTTCCACAAGGCGATGTTTTGCGTGCCTGGGCTCGCTCTGCCCCCTCATGCAATTCTGTTTCCATGAATGCTCAGTAACTATAATCATCCCGAAACACAGCTGAGGAACTGATCAGCTGTGCTTCAGATGAAGGAATAAAGGTAAGTATAAACCAAGGGGCAGGTGGGAAGGCTCTTTTTTAAGCAGCAGAGGAAAAAACTTCCAAGCAGTAAAAAAATTCAGAAAAATTCCAAAAAAAAGATGGCAACGCCCACAAACCGGCACCAACTGAACTGGATCTATGACACATTGTGATGTCACCAGCGGTTCGCTATCCATTTGAGCAGCGGTCCCCAAACTACGGCCCGCGGGCCGGATGCGGCCCACTGAGGCTATTTACCCGGCCCGCAGCAGCGTGCAAGATTTTACCATATAATATACTAAGTTCCCGAATCTCCCCTCCACTCTGCTGCTGAGCGTCTGGCGGCGGCAAGGAAGAGGAAAGCCAGGGGGCGGGGAGGAAAGCACCCTATGGCAGAGCAGCAACAGTTCCTCTCCCTAAAGGTGAGAAAGAAATTGGCCAATTGCTTTCCTCCCCGCCCCCTGGCTTTCCGCCTCCTCTCCAGACACTCAGCTGCAGATGGTCTTGGTCCCTCCTGCTTTTTTTTTTTTTTTGCATCGGTGAAGTTTGCACGCGTTTGGGCACTTTTGGTGTTGGGGGGTCTGCTGCGGAGAGGGAGAGAGAGAGAGAGAAAGAGGGAGACATAGAAAGGGAGTGAGAGAGAAAAATAAAGCAAGAAAGAGAGGGAGAGAGAGAGCGGGAGAGTGCTGCTTTTTTGCTTCTTCGCTGCCCCGCAGGGAGCCTGAAGGCCTGCAAGAGCGTCTGGAGGGGGCAGTAAACAATTTATCAGGACCCCCGTGCACTAACTTGTTAACGGCCACACCGTCCCGGCCAGGCGACGGGGAGGCCCTCCCGATGCTTGCCCGCCGCCCAGGCCCCGCGCTTGGAGCCGGGGGCGACGGGCCTAGCCTCGGCTTACTTGGCCCCGGCGCGGCCGAAGCACGGGGCGGAGTAGGCAGCGGCGGCTGCTTCAGGCCCGCCCCCGAGCTGAGCTTCCTTTGGCTTCCTTCAAGGCAAAGCTGCAAAGCTCACCTGCCGCCTCGAAGGAAGCCAAAGGAAGCTCAGCTCAACGAGAACCGGCTGTTGGTCCCTTGAAGCTGCCACTGCCCACTGCAGAGATCCCTTCGCCCGAACGGAGGCGGCGACGGCGGGCTCAAGGGACCAAGAGCCAGTCTTTCTCGGCGCTGAATTGTTGCAGCCTCTGAGTCTGCCTCCGGGCGAAGGAATCTTCTCGGGGAGAAAGGAAGGAAGCCAAAGGAAGCTCAGCTCAACGAGGACCAGCTGTTGGTCCCTTGAACCCGCCGCCGCCTACGTTCGGGCGAAGGGATCTCCGCAGTGGGTGTTGGTGGCGGTGGCAGCTTCAAGGGACCAACAGCCGGCCCTCCTTCAGCTGAGCTTCCTTTGGCTTCCTTCCTTTCTCCTCGAGGAGATCCCTTCACCCGAAGGCGGACTCAGAGGCTGTAACAATTCAGCACCGAGAAAGACCGGCTCTTGGTCCCTTGAGCCCGCCGCCTCCGTTCGGGCGAAGGGATCTCTGCAGTGGGCAGCGGCAGCTTCAAGGGACCAACAGCCGGTCCTCGTTGAGTTGAGCTTCCTTCGGCTTCCTTCGAGGCGGCAGGTGAGCTTTGCAGTTTTGCCTCGAAGGAAGCTCAGCTCGGGGGCGGGCCTGAAGCAGCCGCCGCCGCCGCCTACTCCGCCCCGCGCTTCGGCTGCACCGGGAGCTCTGGTGGGCGCGGGGCAGCAGGGCAAGCCACGAAGGTGGCGCAGCGTGGGTCAAGTGGGAGGGCACAGCAGTAGTCGTAAGGCGGCGGTGGGGGGGGTTGGCTGCAAGGCACCGGCGGCGGCGGCTTGATGTGTTGCAGGACGCCGTACATTGCTGGCGCTCTACTGGGCATGGGGCTGGCACCTCCATCCTGGGCCAGCCAGCGGGCCAGCGCCAGCAATGTACTGCGACCCGACGTCGGTGCCACCGTCTTGGGAGCTTCTGCTTGCAGCCGACTGCCCCGCGGCGTGTTGCAGGGCAGAAAAAGAAAGAAGAGAGGAAGGAAGAGAGAAGAAAAGGAGAGAGAGAAAGAAAGCAAGAGAGAAGGAGAGAAAACAAGTGAGGGGGGAGGGAATGTGAGAGAGAAAAATGAGAAAATGATGGAGGGAAAGAACGAGGGAGAGGGAAAAAACAAATGAGAAAGAAGGGAAAAAAGGGAGAGGGAAGAGAGAAGTGGGAAGGAGGGAGGGAGGGAAAGAAGTAGAAATGGCAGGAAAAGGAAGGAAGGAAAGGAGGAAGGAAGGAAGAAGAAATGGAGGGAACAAAGAAGGAAGGAAGAATGAAATGAATGGAGGGGGCGGAGGAAGGAAGGACTTTTTGGGGGGGGGTGTAAATTTTTTTAAATTTTTCTCAACATACATTCAACCAATACAATGTACCATCTAATTTTCCCTCAATAAAATGCGGTATTTTGTCAGTAACTAATATCAATCATCAAAAAAGTTGCAAAAGTTTTTTTTCTAATATTGTCATCCAGGTACATACTTTTCTTTTAATTAAATTCCCTCCTTAATGTTCCTTCAAGAAGTACAACACCAATTATATTTCCAACTTATTAATCATTATGCCAAAGTGCTTCCTTCTTTATATATTTTTCTATAAATATTTTATACATTTTTCTATAAACCAAGAAAACCTTGTTTAGCCAATCAGATGTTAACAAAAGAAAATTAAAAACAAAACATAAACATGTATGAATTTCAGACTTCTTCCCCCCCTCTAAATAGTACATTCCCATTTTGTTTTTTAATGTTAAAATAAGGTATGTGCAGTGTGCATAGGGATTTGTTCATAGTTTTTTTTATAGTCCGGCCCTCCAACAGTCTGAGGGACAGTGAACTGGCCCCCTGTGTAAAAAGTTTGGGGACCCCTGCATTTGAGTGATCCAGTCCAAACCAGAAGGAACCCACCCCTGGTCTATGAAGTTTCTCAGTTATCAAGGCCATGGCTATACCTAAGGTGCATTTTCCAGGGGCAACTCTTATGTTTTTTTCTTTCGCTTTTCATCCAAGAAGCTTCTTCAATTAGAAAAATCCCCAGGAGACCAATAGAATAAAAAGGGAAAATACTTTATTACCAACAAAATAAAGAAAAAAACAGACCGGTATACATACAGGGACCCAAAGAAATCACGGAAAGGTACCCATGTAGCTCTGGGGGTGAATTACTCAAATACAGGGCACATCTTTTATAGGTTTCTTGATGTCTTATCGACGCCTCTTCCTTATGCCCATATTTAGAGTTGTTTATCTCCACTACTTCAGAACTCAGACATTTGGGATAAGGAACTGAATACGAGGTCTGTTAGAAAAGTATCCAACTTTTTCCCCCCCGAAAACCTGATGGATTTGAAGCAAGCATGCTTGCATGAGCTGACTTTGAACCTTCATGTCCATGTGTGAATTCCACCACCACCACCACCCCATTCATAGCATCTGTTGCTGGCAAGCAGCATTTGAGTGAGGTAGTGTGTAGTGCTCTCGTCAGTTTTTCATTGTAGAGAAAATGATGGAATGACTGGAGCAGTGCTACTGCATCAAAGTTTGCCAGAAACTGGGCAACAGCCAGGTGGAAACCATTCGGAAGATTCAGACGGCTTTCTGTGACAATGCTATAGGCATCACACAGATTAAGGAGTGGTACAACTCCTTAAGATGGCTGCACATCAGTGGAGAGTGAGTCACGCTCTGGTCAGCCATCAACATACCGAAATGATCAAGTCATTGCCAAAGTGAACGTTGTGGTGATGCAGGACCATCTTGTGACTATCCAAGAAATTGTGGAAGAGGTGGGCATCAACACTTTGAAAGAGGAGCTAGTTGAGTGAGAACGCAATCAAGAGAATGTGCCTCATGAATGGACAAGGGCTTTTCTTGTCTTCCCCCCACTTGGTGGGGGGAGCACGGGGGGAGGCACGTTGGGCGGGGTAATAGGGGTAAAGAAAGGGGAAAAAATTAAACCAAGGGCAAAACAAGAGGGGAAAAGGGTGATTTTGGTATATTATGATGGAGTGTAAGATAATGGTTTTAAATGTGAATGGTTTGGGATTGGATTTGAAACATTTTAGGATATTAAGGATGGTTAAGCAATATAAGGTGGATATTATGATTTTATTTATTTATTTATTTATTTATTTATTTATTTATATTTGTATGCCGCCCCTCTCCGCAGACTCGGGGCGGCATACTGTCTGTGTTGACAGAAACACATAAAAGATGGGGAGGAAGGGATAAATTGATTAATGATAGAAATTGGAACTGGGTGTTTGAATCTAGAGGAACACAAAATAGTAGAGGTACAGCGATTCTGATTCATCAGAGGGTTAATTTTGAAGAGGTTGGAATTCAGAAAGACAGAGAAGGAAGGTGGATATTTGTTAAAGGGAAAATAAATCAAAAGAAGCTGACATTAGCAGCAATTTATGCCCCAAATGTGAAAACAAAACAATTTATAATAAATACTAAGAGGAAGTTAGACAACTTTTTGGAGGGCTCAACTTTTTTGGCAGGAGATTTTAATATGCAATTAACAAATGGGACTGCAAATAGCAGGATGTTACATTTAAACAGACTTAATATGGTGGATCTTCATGCAGATATTTCAAACAGAACTACATATTATTCAGGAAGATATACATTTAGCTGCATAGACTATATATTAATGAATGGGGGGGGGCAATATACAAGTTTAAAAAGTAAATATTAAAAGTATTTGGTTATCAGATCATGTCCCACTATTGGCAGAATTGGAAATAGGTCAGGAACGCAATCAAAGAATTTGGAGATATAATGCAGTTGTAACTGCTAGTGAACAAGATAAAGAGAAATTGCAAACAGAGTTATCTGAATATTTTAGAATTAATGATGTGGGTGGTATTAAACAATCAATTGTGTGGGATGCATGTAAGGCTTTTATGAGGGGACAATGTATATGTATGGAAGCAGATATTAGGAAGAGGTGGGGTAGAGAGAGGGAAAGGAAGATAAGGGAAATAGATTTGATACAAGAGCAGTTAAGATTAACTAAAAGTAGAGATTGGAATAGTTTATTGAAATTGAAAAAGAAACAATTGACAGACACGTTGCACTCCACAAACAGTTACCCTGACTTCATAATCACTGGTGACGAGTCCTGGGTGTATGGGTACGACCTAGAAACCAAATCCCAGTCATCAGAGTGGAAGCATTCCATGTCACCAAGACCAAAGAAGGCCGGACAAGTATGCAGCAACATCAAAATGATGCTGATTGCTTTTTTTGACTCCCGCGGTGTGGTACACCATGAGTACGCACCACAGGGTCAAACAATCACCAAAGAGTACTACAGGAATATCCTCTGTCATCTATGTGATGTTGTTTGGCACAAGAGACTGGAGTTGTGGTCAACAGGAAATTCCATCACGACAATGTTCCAGCATATTCCTAGTACTTGGTTCAGACCTTTTGTGTGAAAAACCAGACTCCTGTGGTTTAACAGGCTCCTTACTCTCCTGATATGGCCCACTGTGATTTCTGGCTGTTCCCCAAACTGAAGGGGCCATTGAAAGGAATACGATTTCAGACAGGAAAGGACATTATGGCTGCAATGATAGCTGAGCTAAACTCCATTCAGAAAGAGGCTTCCTCGTAATGCTTCCAACAATGACAGCACCTCTGGGAGAAGTGTGTAGAGTGCCAAGGGTGATTAGGTTTCCAACGCTCCAGGTATGCCAGGTTTTTTTCCCTGTTTAAAGATTTGGATATTTTTCTAATAGACCTGGTATTTCTTTCCTATCTTTTAGCTTTGGTCTTTGTGTCACCCCTAAGTTAGATCAACATCTGAGCGAATGTTGATTCACTTTCTTCCAAGGCAATGAACACAACATGATCTTTTTCCCCCCTTTAAGACCCTCAGAAGACTTTAAAATGAAGATAAATTAGGATTTATATGGTAGTGTCTGTCTGTAGATTTACAGGAAGTGATTCAATACAAAACACCTCCAAAGTCCAGCCTTTGAATTTTCCCTTTAATTTCAACATAAATAAAATGGGAAGAATTTCTGTTAGTAATGCAGATTCTTAATGTCAAATGGCAATACTTGAGGCATTTGTCTCTGCTAAAATGCCATTTCTCGCACTTTCCTGTAATTATTTTCACAAGCAGTGGCAAAACATCAGAGATTTCATTTATGCATGCCTGGTCAAATAGTACAAGGTAAACTATTTCGTTAGTGGCAAAACAGAACTTCTAATTAAATTTATCCTTCTATGTATATAGCTATATTTATAGCCATTCCATTTAGAGTTAACTAAGGGCATTAATTACGCCAGATGACAATCTTTCTCAGGTTGACAGGACATGGTAGGATCCACTTCAAGGCCCAGGTAATATACATTTGATGTGTCCTTATATATTCTAGGTAATTCTTCTGGTGTCATAAACCTATGATACATCATTTTATAAAGATTTTCTTTAAGAGTATAGTGTAATTAAATCATTTCAACCGCATATTTTACCATTGTTCAATCTGTATATTATACATTTTAGCCCACTTTATTATACATTGTTACATTTCTTTCAAAGATTATTATTATTATTGTTGTTGTTGTTGTTATTATTATTATTATTATTATTATTATTATTATTATTATTATTATTATTATTATGATTATGTCAATACAACACAGCAAAAGAGATCATAATGCTGGATTTCGTATTTCATCACCAGTCGGGCACTTCCCAAGCACCTAGGACTATGTGATGTAGCGGCGAACTATGTTTGCCGATCCCAGTAAAGCGGCCTTTTGCAATTGACAGATGGAGATTTTGTCAATTCTGATGGTTTTCAAATGTCCGCTGAGATCCTTTGGCACTGCGCCCAGCGTGCCAAGTACCACTGGGACAACTTTCACTGGCTTATGCCAGAGTCATTGCAGCTCGATTTTTAGATCTTCGTATTTCACTAATTTCTCTAGCTGCTTCTCCTCAATTCTGCTGTTCCCTGGGATTGCGATGTCGATGATCCATACTTTTTTTTTCTCAACGGGGATTGCGATGTTGATGAGGATTTCTCCTGGGATTGCGATGTCGATGATCCATACTTTCTTTTTCTCCACGATCACAATGTCTGGTGTGTTATGCTTCAGAATTAGGTCACTCTGAAGTCGGAAGTCCCACAGTAGTTTTTCTTGCTCATTTTCGACCACTTTTTTGGGCTTATGATCCCACCAGTTCTTTGCCACTGGTAAATGGTAGTTCCAGTACAAGTTCCAGTGGATCATCTGTGCCACAGCATCATGTCTATGTTTGTAGTCAGTCTGTGCGATCTTTTTGCAGCAGCTGAGTATGTGATCGATTGTTTCATCTGTTTCTTTACAGAGTCTGCACTTTGGATCGTCTGTTGATTTTTCAATTCTGGCCTTGACAGCATTTATTCTAATGGCCTGTTCTTGTGTCGCCAGTATTAGTTGTTGTTGTTGTTGTTGTTATTATTATTATTATTATATACTCCACTACAAATAGGTAGAGATATAGATCCTGAAGTGAACAGATAACAATCAACATCATGTTTCTTTCAAAGTTGAAGCCAAGAATACGTTTCTAAAATTGTTAGCCCTTTGAGGCAGTCCAGACAAGAAGCACAACTCTAACTACTAATGTTATGTTTATTTACTAATTCACTGTATCAACAAAAACCTCCAAATAGGACTCAACCCTCAATTTTTTATTTTCTTTCTTCTTTTTAAATTATTATTTTTTGCTTCTACTCCAAGCAAAATAACATGATTCTGTTGACCCATGAGCAAAAGAAAATTCTATTGCCATAAGCCTTTCTATTAAATCCCCCTAATTACTACACCAACACGATTCTTCCTTTCCTTCAAATCTAACTCTGATCACATTCCTATGTGCTGTTAGACACATGACAGGCAAGCTATTCTTGTGGCTGCAATTACTTTACCTCTCTTCTTCTGCCATGTTTTATATTTTTGTTTTCCATTATTACAGCCATACAGCCTGGCTACAACTAATGAAATTGTCTTGCTCCACATGACCTTTCTGAACCAAGTCTTAAAAGCATCATTATTTCGCATTATTTCGTGGTTGAAGTACAATACTCTATGGCTGAACAATCTTTAATTAATAATACAAAATAATGCAAAACCATTTCTGATGTGTTCAAATCATTTCTTCATATCCTTCTGCAAAAGCATATTAAAAACTGAGTCTTTTGTGATGATGTAAAAAGAATAATTCTATTACTTTTAGCAGGTGAATTAGACTGAAAGGCTTATGTGATTTTTTCAATATGTGTGGCCTTTTTCTGCTTAGAATCAAAGCATTAATCAGAGTACTCTGCTCTGATAACTATGGTAAGAATCCTTCAAATAATTAACCTCCCTCCCCAAAGTTAATCACTGTTCCTCCATTCAGAGCCATGTGACATTGTCCATACATATTACTCGCATTTACTATTGTTCACATATTTTACTAGAATTTACTATTGTCATCTATTTTATTTTTTTTAAAAAAACATTTTCGAAAAGGTTTTCTACCATATTATTACTGGGCCATCAATCATATTTAATTATGAGGCGCATGAAAAATTAGGTGACCCATGAAAGATCATTCTGAACAATTCCTATATGTTCTGTTATGTCCTGACTATGCCAATCATCCTTCACTTTGTTTCATTCCATGTCAATTAAACCCAAGGATGACATGGAAAAGTTCAGCCAGAATTCAATTCTTTATTTGTTTACATATACCAGACAAAATCTCACCAGGTTATACCCTTACTTCCAGTAATGGGCAGCCAAAATTTGTACTGCCACGCTGTGGGTGTGGCTTATTTTGTGGGTGTGGCTTAATGGTCATGTGACTGGATAGGGGTGGCTTGCTGGCCATGTGACCGGGTGGAAATGGCTTGAACGATCATCACCGTTCAAGTGAACTGTTAAGTCCTTGACTTACAACCTTGTCAGTTGTGTCACTCACTGGGGTGACAATTTACTTCATGTTTCCCGCACTCTCCTTACTGTGTCACCTCCCCACCTCAAGCTGGGTAGCTAGGCAAACGGGTGCTGCCAGAAGCATAAATGCTGCCATCCCCGCTTCCACCCACGCCTTCTGCTTGCACCTCAGGCAGGAGGTGGCTGAATGAGGCTGGAAGGAAGCCGGGAGAGAGGGAAGCTTGTCCGAGGCCAGGAAGAAGGAAAGAGGAAAAAAGCAAGAAGCGCACATGTAGGAGCAGCAGCAGGGGAAAAAAGGAGAGCCAAGCCAAGACCAGTAATTCAGGAAGTGACAGCTGCTGATCAGCTGGAGCTGCGCACACATCTTCATTTCTGCCGGTGGAACTGTGTTCCACCCTGTCCTGCCTGCTGCCCACCCCTGCTTACTTCCCACAATCTAATAAATATATCCTGGGAGATTCTAGGGAATGGCCATCTGAATTCTCTTTCTCTGTCTCCTACCAGAGAACCTGTTTCAGACCGGTTCTATGGAACCAGTAGTAACTTGGTGGCCTGGGTCAATAGAATTGGCAGTGACCCAGTCTGCCATGCCCCCGAACTGGCTCTTTTGGCAGCATCATAGGTGGCACCACCTTGGTTTTTTGCTTCTGCACCCATACAGCTGTGCATGCATCCACAGGGTGCATCAAGGAGCAAACTGGTAGCAAAGAAAACCAGAACCCACCCATCTCCTACCCCTCTCTAGAGTATGCTCCCTCTTGTCTTCCCACTCCCCAAAATGTCTTCCTTCCTTCCTTCCTTCCTTCCTTCCTTCCTTCCTTCCTTCCTTCCTTCCTTCTTGGGAAACGGCTATCTCACAGTAGCATTTCACATCTGCTCTCCCCTCTATGGAAACCATATCTCACATTTAATAGAGTAATCTGTCAAATTTTAGAAAGTAAGTCCTCAAAATGGGAAATGTCGCACACATAACATTCTGGACAAAAGAGGTCTATTTCAGAGCAGTTCTATCCTCACAATACCATACATCATATATTTCGGAGAAATTACTTCTCTGAATAATTGATTCAGTGATACAGCAATACAGAAATAATACAGAGTGTTCTGGAGTTTTCAAGAACAATTCATTCCCAGATCAAATAATTCTGAACATTATATTAATTATAATTGTCTGTTCCTCCTGCATTTCATTTCTCTTCAACCACTCTGTCTTTTTATCCCCACTGGTTGTACAATAAATGTAATGGAATACATTACAGGCTCTCTAAAGCTTATGTTATAATAATTTTAGCAAGTCTTCAAGGTGCCACAAAGTACTCTGACAATATATTAACTCTGTGATTTTTTTTTATTTGTATTGCTTACTACCAGTCTGTTGTTGTTCCAGTGCAATTTAAAATTGGGAAGTTAGGAAGGATGGTACAGACCTCAGATGAAAGAAGAAATTTATCTCTCATCAAAAATGTATTGAGCAAAAATAAAGTTGTGCTTCACTTATTCTTCTGAATTATACTTTATTCCTTGATTTCTTATAACTTTTTCCAATTTCTATAATGTGTAAATTTCTAACTTTTCTAACTATGTTTAACAGTTTCTAACTATGCTCAAATTTCTATTTCTCCACTATTCATTCCATCGTTACCTAACTCTACCGTTCTCCTACTTTATATGTCTATACTTATTAGTGATGAAAACTGTTCTCATTTGTTTGTGTTAAAGTCCCTGGTGTCTTTTATTGGATTTTACTGAATTGAAAAGTTAAGATGGCAACTGAGCTGATGCAATGGAACCAGCCAATGGAACTGTTCTCCTTATTGCTCTTCTCTTCTTGGATTGTGAACTTTCTTTCTTTTTTTCTTTACTCTTTTTCTTATTTTTTCTTCTTCCTCAGATACAACTCTGCCACCAAGATGATTGTTGAATGTCTTTTCCTGAGACAACCACAACCCCCCATGTTTAAGGGCTTGCTCATCTGCCACCTATCTTCAGCTTCATCCAGAACCTTTTTAAAAGATCTGAATGTGCAGTCTGCATTGGTTGCCGATCAATTTCCGGTCACAATTCAAAGTGTTGGTTATGACCTTTAAAGCCCTTCATGGCACTGGACCAGAATATCTCCAGGACCGCCTTCTGCCGCACGAATCCCAGCGACCGATTAGGTCCCACAGAGTGGGCCTTCTCCGGGTCCCGTCAACTAAACAATGTCGGTTGGCGGGCCCCAGGGGAAGAGCCTTCTCTGTGGCGGCCCCGACCCTCTGGAACCAACTCCCCCTGGAGATTAGAACTGCCCCTACTCTCCTTGCCTTTCGTAAGCTCCTTAAGACCCACCTTTGTCATCAGGCATGGGGGAACTGAGACATCTCCCCCGGGCATATACAATTTATGAATGGTATGTCTGTATGTATGTTTGTTTAGAAAATGGGGTTTTTAAAATATGTTTAAACTGTAATTTAGATTTGTTGTAAATTGTTTCACTTTGTTGTGAGCCGCCCCGAGTCTGCGGAGAGGGGCGACATACAAATCTAAATAATAAATAAATAAATAAATAAATAAATAGATAGATAGATAGATAGATAGATAGATAGATAGATAGATAGATAGATAGATAGATAAATAAATAAAGAAAAGAGAAAGGTCTAGATGCTTCTGCCTCCATTGCCATTCTGTCACATACGGAGATTGTAAGTAATGTGTTACTATACAGTAAACAATATTAAATTAATCACAATATTCTTTCTGTTTTCTTGCACGTTATTAGATTTTTGTCTCTCTCACTCTCTCTTGTATATGTATATCCATTTTTGTATCTCTCCAAACTGCCACTTATGTGTCATACGGATCTCAAAATTTCATTACAGAGGAAATATTACTTCACATTTTCTCCTTATTAAGATAAAATAGATGCATATTCATACCAAAGCAGATACAAAGCTTGAACATATGAAATTATTTAGGACTCAAAAGAAATGATTATAATTATGTGGCAGCACAAATTTAGGTCTACACACCAAAGGGAAAGGATGGATAAAATAATGGACTGTAGACAGTGAGAAAGAAAGCTGGAATATTTCACAGATAAGAAAAAACAGAGAGGTTAATCTTGACTATTTATTTGTGCTCCGCAAACCATGTACTTTCCTAAAATAAATTCAATTTTAGCATAAATTAGGCTTCAACATCTCACAGTCCCTGTAAAAAATGATTTTACTCACAGAAATGTGAACAGGAAGAAATCCACCCCCCAATCTCACTGGCTTCCTGCATGCCAAACATGTAGGCCAGCATTTCTCAACCTTAATAACTTTAAAATGCATGGATTTCAGTTTTCAGAATCCCCCAGTCGACATGAGAGTTGAATACCACACATTGTTAAATTGCTGAAGTTGAGAAATGTTGATGTAGGTCAGTGATGGCGAATCTTTTTTTTTCTCAGGTGCCAAAAGAGTGTGGGTGCACACTATTGTGCATGTGTGAGTGCCCACATCTACAATTCAATTAAAACAGCTCCCCCCACCCCTCCAGAAGCCCTCTGGGGGCTAGAAACAGCCTGTTTCCAACTTCTGGTGGGCCCAGTAGGCATGTGGTTCACTCTCCCCAGGCTCCAAAGGCTTCCTTTTGGAAGATATTCTTTAATATAATAAGATATTCTTTTCTTAAAGTACAGACTTCAATTACTTTGTACCAGATTCATGATATTTAGCTCAATAATACTGTGTTCAGTTCTGGAGACCTCACCTACAAAAAGATATTGGCAAAATTGAACGGGTCCAAAGATGGGCTGCAAGAATGGTGGAAGGTCTTAAGCATAAAACGTATCAGGAAAGACTTAATGAACTCAATCTGTATAGTCTGGAGGACAGAATGAAAAGCGGGGACATGATCAAAACATTTAAATATGTTAAAGGGTTAAATAAGGTCCAGGAGGGAAGTGTTTTTAATAGGAAAGTGAACACAAGAACAAGGGGACACAATCTGAAGTTAGTTGGGGGAAAGATCAAAAGCAACATGAGAAAATATTATTTTACTGAAAGAGTAGTAGATCCTTGGAACAAACTTCAGCAGACGTGGTAGATAAATCCACAGTACCTGAATTTAAGCATGCCTGGGATAAACATATATCTATCCTAAGATAAAATACAGAAAATAGTATAAGGGCAGACTAGATGGACCATGAGGTCTTTTTCTGCCGTCAGACTTCTATGTTTCTATGTTTCTATAACTACCGTAACTTGAGGGAAATTTTTATTGTTGTTGTTTTGTTTTTCTTCCATCTCTGCCACTAGCAAAATATAGCAACAAGACAAGTGAATGGATATCTAGAGAAGTGATTATGACATTACTAGAAGTGTCATCATAACAGGTTCAAAAAAAAGCTGATAGAGGAGCAATACTGAAGCAAAAGCTACTGAACTTTATTTGAGAAAAAAACAGTTGGAGAAACATTTTATAGGAATAAATAAGTAGAGGGTTAAGCAGTTACTTACTTCCATTCCTGCTCTGTTCAAAACTCTAGTTTCTGACAGCTGTTTCTGGTTGCTTAAAATGAAGAGGAAATATGTACTATGCAGCTGTATGTCATATATAGTTTGAGCTTAATGTTTCCTGGATTTATTAGCTGTTCATATATTTCAATAAACCTTCTTCAAAACAGCTTCTTCACAGAATAGGATATAATATTAAAAAACACCAGCCACAGCACGTGCTCCTATTTTTCATGTAGCCATGTATATAGACACCTCATCACTTCAGTAGCAATTTAACCTTTGGTAGTTTATTTTTAATAGCTAGTATTTGTCAGCCCCCAAAGCTACTTAATCTTAGATGCACCTCTATAATTCATAGCCAAAGCTAATAGTTTTAGCAAATTGGATCCAGTCCATCAAAAACGGTGACTCACATCAATAATGAAAGCCTGAATATAAAATGCCTGTACCAAACAGTTTTCATAAAACATGACAAATAGGAGCTTGTGCTCCTGAAAACTGAACCAAAAAGGTACAATAACTGAACAATTTCTATTGCTGGAGAGACGGAGTAACGACACGGACACCAGAGCTGGATTTAAAATTGGGTCATTTTTATTAACATAAATTTGCATAATTTATTCAAATACTTTGCATAAATTAGCATAAACAACTATGACCCGGAACTGGACCTGCAGGGTCAAACAAATACTTCCGGGGCGGAAATGACGTTATGCCAGTAAACATTCCTGGGCAACACATGGGCGTATCTCGATGCAAGGTCCAGGTGAGGGCCAGGCCGTCACCTGTGACCTTTTCTGCCATGCTGTGCATGAGGGGGGTCCCACCGGCTAACCCGAATCGGGGAATTAAAGGTGCAGGACCCAAAGACAGGTTCCCCCCAGCTGCTCAGGCAGAAACTCCCTCCATGAGCTTGCAGAGAACCTGTCAATCATCCCCAAAGATGCCCAAGGGAGAACGCGCGGTTGCTAAACCACCCAATTTTCCGCCCCTAACCTGCCACAGGAGCGGGGGTCAGATCTCTATCTTGGCCCCCCGACTCCCCCCTCTATCTGCGCCAGCTCACGCAGAGACCGCTGCAGGTCCTGTAAGAAGATGGCGTTCCCCTGGTCAGACAGGTGAACGCCATCATTACGGTAAAGCCATGGCTTATCTATTGATATAAGGGGATGAGGTATTACCACTCCACCCAATTCTCTAACCGTTTTCCCCATAGCCCTATTCACCCGTCTCCTAGCCCGGTGAATGGCCCTAAGGGAAGAGGCATCCCTCCACACAATCCTAGGTAATATGTCTGACCACACCACCTGCGTGGTGGGCCAGACCTCACGAAGCCTTCGCAGGTCTTCGCGTGCCTGGATGAGCAGCGCCAGGCCTCCCAGCATGCACAGGTCATTGCCACCTAAGTGCAATACCAGCCACCTGGGTGCGGCCACAGGACGCTGCCCACCCAGACCCCTTTGGGCGCGACTCCAGGAGCCGCCCCCAATATCGCCGGGCGCAGCCACAGAATGCTGACCGCCCAGCAGCGCCGGTAGGAGACCCTCCCACCGCATACCTCTCCGGCCCATCCAGGTAACGTTGACCCACCGCCCCAGGGACAGGTGGGTCCCGATGGCGCTCCTGGCTGCCGCGCGGCCGGCCCAGAAAATCATGCTGTGGCCACACAGCAGCGCCGTCGGTTTCGTGTTAGCCTGGGGACCTGCAAGAGGACACAGACACAGAGAGGTTACCTAGCCTAAGCCCTGCCTGGGATCCTCAGCGGGCCTAACATAACCCAAATATGCCGCTGACCGCCAGCGGCCGATCTCCCGAATCCGATGGGCCGGGAAACCAGAAAGTGCCGCACTAGTGGCGGCGCCGATACGGAACGAATGCGTTCCATAACCGGCGGGATCCATGCCCACCTGGGCCATCGCCCTAGATACTAAAGCCCAGAATTGGAAACGGGTCAGAGGGGTACCATCACAATGCCTAAACAGGTACCCCTGACCTGACCCCCTCATACCACAATAAAGCCGTAGGGCGGCCACCGGACACACCGACTGGTCGGTGGCCGCACTAAGTTGTAAGGCAACCCCTCTGTGCAGCTGATCCGTTTTAGACCTTCTCACTACAAGGGACACCCCCCCTTGCCTAAAGGTCAGATCAGCGAACTGGAAGGCCCGGAGCGAAGTGTCAGCCTGAGACGAAGCCATGGCCTCGCTGACCCGAAGGGCCCCAAAGAACATGACACAAGCCGCTGCCCTGAAAAGACGGGCCTCGTACAATGAGGAACACAGACTGCCAAAAACCACGTTGATTGATGACAGCTGCTCCACCGTCAGGGGCTGACGAGTGTCACCTGGGGCCCCCGCTTGCTCCCTAAGCCAGCCCTCCAGCATCTTCCGGATGCGAAAGTCACCCGAAAGATCTGCAAACCCCCCCGCCTTGGACAGAAAGGCGAGGCCGGCTAACCGGGACCGGATCGTCCTAACTGATAGGCCACGCTGCCTAAGTTGGACGCAAAACTCGGCCAAATGTTCTACAGGGACAGGCCAACTAAGCTGGTAACCCCTGCCCTGCCTGAACTCCCACAACTCCTTACCTGCACGCTGGTATGCCCTGAGGGTGCCGGGCGCTACAGACAAGGAGATTGCCCGGGATGCCTCGCCTCTCCACCACTCTGAATCCCTCCCAGACTCCAGAGGTGGCTGGGGAACGCTTCTGGCAGTTCTCGGGCCCACGGGGCCAGGGTCCGAAACCTGGACAACTGACCACGGGACAAGGCATCAGCAACCCCGTTATCTAACCCGGGGACATGCTTAGCCAAAAACAAGGCGTTTAGAGACAAGGACCTGTGCACAAAATGGCGGACAAGCCGCATGACCCTGTCGCTCTTTGAGGACAGGGCATTCACCACATGGACAACCGCTAGGTTGTCACACCAAAAGTGCACAGTCTTGTCCCTAAACTGCTCCCCCCAAAGCTCTAAGGCCACTATTAAGGGGAAGAGCTCCAGGAACGTAAGGTCCTTAACCAACGAAGTGGCACTCCATTCCGGAGGCCATGCCGACCAGCACCACTGGTCACCTAACACTACCCCGAAACCACAAGTCCCCGCGGCATCAGAGCAGAGCTGCAACTCAGCTTCCAACAGAAGCTCGTGCCTCCAGAAAGACAACCCGTTAAATCTATCCAAAAAATCCCGCCACACGCCGAGGTCAGCCCTGACCCCGGCGCAAAGGCGGGTACGATGATGGGGCAAACGGAGCCCCTTCATCGCATCATACAACCTCCTGGAAAAAGCCCTTCCAGGAAGGATTACCCGACAGGCAAAATTAAGAATGCCTGCCAGTTCCTGAAGCTGCCGTAGGGTCACCTTCCGGCAGCCCAGGACCTCATCGAGCTTCCGCTTAATCTTTACCAACTTCTCTAGGGGCAATCTGGAAGATTGCTCCTCTGAGTCCAATTCAATACCCAGAAAAGTAATCCTGGTGGCGGGGCCTTCGGTCTTCTCAGAGGCTAAAGGCACCCCTAATTGAGCACAAAGGGCTTCGAAGTCCCGCATCAAAGCAAAACATTGCTCCGAATGCGCAGGCCCCGCCAAAAGGAAATCGTCAAGGTAGTGAACGACCGTACCCAGGCCACTTTGCCTCCTGAGCACCCACTCCAAGAAGGTGCTAAAACTCTCGAAAAGAGAGCACGAGACAGAGCACCCCATGGGCAAAGCTCTGTCCACGTAATAGCCCCCCTCGAAATGGAAGCCCAACAGCTCAAAGTCGTCTGGGTGTATGGGGAGGAGCCGGAATGCCGACTTAATGTCGCATTTACCCATAAGGGCTCCCACCCCACACTTCCTAACCATAGTCACGGCTGCATCAAAGGACGCATACCGGACTGAACACAGCTCGTCAGGAATGAAATCATTCACTGACTCCCCTTTTGGAAAAGACAAATGGTGAATCAACCTAAATTCACCACTCGCCTTTTTGGGGACCACACCTAAGGGAGACACACGAAGATTCGGGAAGGGCGGCTCCGCAAAGGGCCCCAGGACCCTGCCTTCGGCCACCTCCTTCCCAATCTTCTCCCTAACAATGTCTTCATGACCAACAACCGACCTAAGGTTGTCAGACATGAAGGCCTTCCTAACACCCTGATAAGGGATCCTAAATCCCTGCACAAAACCTAGCAAGAGAGCGGCCGCTCTCGAGCGAGGGTGGTAGTCGCCCAACCAACCCTCAAGCACCCCTAAATTAATTGGGCTGGGCCCCTTTTCCCCCAGCAGGTGGGGGAGGCTTTGGGGGACCCGAGCCTTTCTTTTCACTCCCCTTCTTGGGGCGGGGGCACACGGCTGCGGAATGGTTTCCCCCACAACCTCCGTAGGCGTGACGAAACCTGCAAATGGGGCGAAAACACGCCCCCTTTGCAGCGAACTCGTGACAAATTAAAGAGGCACCCTTACTAACGGCACCCGCCACTGCCTTTGCCGGCGCGGGCGTCGCAGGCTCCTCCTCCATAAAATGACCGCTATCGGTCCTATCACAGCCCTCCTTCCCCGACATATGAGTGGCCTGGAACCACAGGTCCGGAACCACCATATTCCAAGGCAAGTAGGGTTCATGAGCAATGCGCATACGGAAGCCCTTGTCATAGTGCCTCCATATGGTCCCCCCATACTCGAAATGGGCCCTCGCTATCAGGTCGATGTACTTCAACAAGGCAGCGGCCCTCTCCGGCTGCCTCTGAATGACCACCGACGCAAAGGTCAGAAATGCATACAGCCACGAGCTGAAGCATTTCGTGACCTTTGTCTTTTTCACTTTCTCCCCAGGGACAATCTCCTTATCTTGTTTAGGGACCTCCCTGTTCAGGAGGGAGAACAAATCAACGTATTCCCCCCGCCAGATTGCCTCCTTAACTGAGGGGTGCAGATGGTACCCTAAAGGTGTGGCGGGCAACCCACAAGGGATGGCCCCAGGCTTGATGCTGGCGAACGGGTCCCACACCGTGGTGGCCCCCGAGCCCAGCACCCCAAGCCCCGGCGGGTACATGAATGGGACCGGTGGCATAATGGCCGGTGGAGGAGGAATCCAACCCCCCACCCCCGCCCCAGGCGGGACAGGCACCCCCAGCGCCCCCGCTGGCGGAGCCGGCGGGGACCAAACCTGACCGCAGGTGCCTGCAGCAGCCCCCGTGAAGCTGTTGCCACCCCCCAAAGCTGGCGGGATGAACCCAGGACCCTGAATGGGCAGGAGCGGAGATGTGCCTGCATGTGGTGCAACCTCACCTGCCCCGTAGGGGGTCGAAGCCATCCACGGTGGGCCCATCCTGGTTGGGCCCGGGAACGATGACCATTGCCCATGCTGGGCCATCTGTCCAGCATGGCCCGTCTGTCCGGTGCTGCCCGCTTGTCCAGGGCCCGCCATCCGCACTTCATGGGCCACTTGCCCAGCTGGGGCCGACTCCTCTTCGGGGTCTGCGCCCCAAGCCGCGGTGGCAGCCGGGGAAAGCCCCTCCGGGCCTGCCCCCGACCTCCACCTCTCCAACTCGTCGAGCCGCTCCAGGACCCTGGCCCAGGAAAGAGAAGGGGACACCTCGGGTTGAGGGACCGTGGGCATAAACCCAGCCACCCCCCCCACCGGGATCCCCCCCGGGGGCCCCTCTGCCGCCGCCCGAGCCCGAGCAGACGGCCTGGCAGCCCTCCTGGGCCGCACCACAGGTTGGGCCTGGAGGGCCTTAGCTGGCCGCTTCTTAGGGGCCATGCCACTAAATTCTATCTTTATACAATAAGGAACAGGGCGGGACAAAGCCCTCCCCCAACGGGCCCTGCACCACTGGGACAAGGCCTGCTCCAAATAGCAGGCCTAAGCGGAGCTAAAACCCCCCGGGAAGCCAATTCCCCCCTGTCCCCGAGGGCAACAAGGCCCAAAACACCAGGCCTTTATCCCAGGCCTCGATCCCCAGCGACCCCCGCGCGCCCGCGAGGCCACCAGGAGGCAGCACCACCCTCCCCCCTTAATCAGAACAATGAGGCTCCAAACCGGAGCGGAGCCAGCCGATGCTGGCTCCGCTGATGAAGAGAGAAGGCTTTTCACCCCCACAGGCCACAAAATGGCGCCTCGCACGAGGTCGCCAAACAAAATGGCCGCCGCAAGCAGACGAACGAACGTCTGCTCTGTAGCTTGGTCCGGGCGAAAAGGAAGAGCCCCGGGCCTGCTCGCCCTTATATAGGGCAAGCAGGCCCCGCCCGGACCAATCAGGGGCCTGGCCAATCAGGCCCCGATCTCCCGAGCGAAGTCTCGCATCGCGAGACTTCGCCCGGGATCCAAGATGGCGGCCGCCATGAGGGACCGTGTCTCCCGGTCCCTCCAGCAAAGCCTGCCTGCCGGGTAAGTCCGGCGCTGTCATTCTTTTTGCTGCCAAAAGTCACCTCAGTTTTGTAGGTAAGATAGCACACAACAAACATACCAGGGGTAAAATCCAGCAGGTTCTGGAGAACCAGTAGTAGAAATTTTGAGTAGTTCAGGGAATCAGTAGCAGAAATCTTAAGTAGTTCAGAGAACAGAGTTCCAGAGTGAGTGGGGAATGAAGATTTTGCAATATCCTTCTGCCAGGAGTAGGGAAGGAATGGGGATTTTTCAATATCCTTCCCCTAGCCTAGCGTGTGGTAGGAATGGAGATTCTGTAATATGCTTTCCCTGGAATGGGGTGGAAATTTTACAGTATCCTTCCACTGTCACACCCATCAAGCCACACCCACCAAGCCACACCCACCAAGCCACACCCGCAGAACCGGTATTAAAAAAAAATTAATTTCACCACTGAAATCCATACATACATGAATGCACACACACATACACACACACTGCAGCTACTCAATTCTGCATGTCCTGCAAAACTTTGTTTGCAGAAAATCTGCATGCTTCTCCTTTAGTTAGCCTTCCACAGGAAAGAGAAATACTTTAATAATTGTCCAGCAGGAGTTTGGAAAAATAGTTTCAGCTTTTCTTACATTTTGATTAGAAATGTAACATGACATTACCCACATCCAATCTGTAGTTTAGGAACACAACTTTATATATACCAGGCCTGGTAGAATATCACAAACTTACTTCAATGACTAACATTAAATATTTCTCTACACACACACACACAGAGAGCGAGAGAGAGAGAGAGAGAGAGAGAGAGAGAGAGAGCGCCAAAGATATTCTATTCAAAAGAAGTACCAAACTCATCTCATGAATTAAAAGAGATATATTGGAAAGGAGAGAAAGAGATGCTCAATGGAAATAAACAGTGTTTAAAAAAACATAGCAAGCAAATTTGCTTCTATTATTCCTCCCCTGTACTGAAAATAATACAAAGTAGTTTATTCTTATCTTGATATTTCTTTGAAAAGGATCTGTCACAGATCCAATGCTACTGTTAAATGAACTGGTGTAACTTATAGGAAAAAGCACAATTGGATTTTTACAAGATCCCTATTATTTATTAAAGCACTGATCCATTTTTAATTTGTGTCAGGATTGAGCATCCTTTATCAAATCTTTCCACAAATTCCAAGCCAATTGCACAGGAAATATATCTAAATGAATCTTCTACACAAAGACATTTGCACTGAAGAAAGGGAAGATTGTAGCTCCATGTATTAATTTTTGAAAAAAATATTTTTTATTAAATATGTACATTTAATAAAAGACAAACACAACATATAAACATACATTTACAAACATATAAATTAAATATTTTCAAGTTGGTCAATGAATCTTCTACATAGAGACATTTGCATTGAAGAAAGGGAAGATTGCAGCTCCATTTAATTGTATTCAATTTGTAGTCTTAGTAAGACAAGAAAAGAATACTGCGTACAGTTTTAGTCACCACATTACAAAAAAATACATTGAGATTCTGGAAAAAAGTGCAGAGAAGAGCAACTCAGATAATTAAAGACCTGGAGTCTAAAACATATGAAGAACAGTTGCATGATTTGGGTTTGACTAGTCTTTAGAGAAAACAAGGGGGCACAAGATAGCAGTACAGTGATACCTTGTCTTATGAACTTAATTGGTTCCAGGATGTGGTTCGTAAGGTGAAAGGTTCGTAAGACGAGACAACGTTTCCCATAGGAATCAATGGAAAAGCGATTAATACATGCAAGCCCAAAACTCACCCTTTTTGCCAGCCGAAGCGCCCATTTTTGCACTGCTGGGATTTCTCTGAGGCTCCCCTCCATGGGAAACCCCACCTCCGGACTTCCGTGTTTTTGCAATGCTGCAGGGGAATCCCAGCAGTGCAAAAATGGGCAGTTTGCTGGCAACAGAGGTCTGGAGGTGGGGTTTCCCAGCGAGGAGAGCCTCAGTGAAATTGCAGCATTGCAAAAACACCAAAGTCTTTGAAACCCCACCTCCGGACTTCGGTGATTTTGCGATGCTGGGATTTCCCTGCTGGGATTCTCCTGCAGCATTGCAAAACCACGGAAGTCCGGAGGTGAGATTTCCAATGGAGGGGAGCTTCAGGGGAATCCCAGTAGTGCAAAAATGGGTACTTCGTTGGCAACGGAAGGTCCGGAGGTGGGGTTTCCCAATGAGGGGAGCCTTCGCCTGGCAACGGAAGTCTGGAGGTAGGGCATCCCAGCAGCAGCGGTGGGTTCATAAGGTGAAAATAGTTTAGAAGAAGAGGCAAAAAAATCTTAAACCCCAGGTTCATATCTCGAACAGTTTGTATGACAAGGGGTTCATAAGATGAGGTATCACTGTATTCCAGTATTTGAAAAGTTGCCACAAAGTAGAGGGGGTCAACTTATTTTCTAAAGCACCAGAGGACAGGACACGAAACAATGGATGGAAGCTAATCAAGGGGAGAAGCAACATTGAATTATGGAGAATCTTCCTAACATAAGGACAATTAACCAGTAGAACAGCTTGCCATCAGAGGTTGTGGGTGCTTCATCACTGGAGGTTTTAAAGAAAAGACTTGACAGTTGCTTGGCTGAAATATTATAGGATCCCCTTGGGAAGGGGGATGAACTAGAAATCTTTCTCAGTCCCTTTCAGCTCTATTTTTACTGACTGACTGATTATCATTCAATGCATGTACAAAGAACTGGGCTTTCATCATAAGGCCATCATCTTGCTTTTGACCTCCCCCTTCCAGAGTTTTAGTGCTGAAACTATATCTACAAATTCTGTACTGTACTAATTCAGATTCACACATAATTGCTTCAGCACTTAGCCACTTTTAGACCAGATAATGTATGTGGATGTGTCCCTCTGTCATCTTTTTCAAATTATTACTAGGGTACTATCACATTTCAGTCTAGTAGTTTGAAGAACCCAGCAACAAGTTATTTAAATTTCAACTAACAAGCAGGTATTACGTGGAAAGAAATAGCGGGAGGGTTTGTTGGAAGGAAGGGCAATAAGAGAAATAAGCAGCCAGCATTATTGGGAATTATATTGTTTTCTTTGAATCAGGATTTGGAGTACAGTTGGCTTGAAAGATAGGTTTCATCTGCAAAAATCTGGATCATCTCTAGATGGCAGCACACAAGATGCAAAATGCCCCCAGTAGATATCCAAATATTTGTAAACTTGTTCTTTCCCTTTCCTTCCATGTCTTAAGATGGATGAGGAGGAGTGGGGGGGGGAGGAGGAGGAGGAGAGGAAGAGGAGGTTACTCCTTTACCTGATTGGGAGAAAGGTTCTTATTTTTAAACTATTTTTGCAAGGTAAACTTTGTTGACTTCAATCTCTTGTTTTAACTCAGGTTAATTGAATCTTATTCCTATCACTGCAATTGTATAGGTAATTTAAAATTTTATTTTATATAAATCAGCAATTCAAACTTTGTCAGATCACTCTTATAAATTTACATGTTCTATTTATCTCTTAAAATAAAGTGTTTAATGCATTTCACTTATGTTCTGTGGAAATATTTATGCCACTATATTGAACTGGTTTGATTATCCATCACTGTGTGAAAAATTCAATTGCAAAAATTGTAACTGATTATTTAGCAAGTTTGTACCATACTTTCATCATTCCCCAGACCATTAATATTATTACAAGAATGTATTATTAGGAGCCACAGTGGCACGGGCATTAGAATGAAGCATTGCAGGCAAACTGTACAATGGAGGCAGTATTTCATTCCTGACCGGTTCAATGCTGACTCAGTTTTCTTTCCTTCTGAGGTCAGTAAAATGAGGACCCAGGTTGTTAGGGCAATATGCTGACATTTGGAAATAACCCAGAGAGTGCTGTAAAGCACTACCGAGTCTTATATAAGTCTAAGTGCTATTGCTAATATAAAGTTCAACAACTTAAATACATCAAAACAAGAACATTTAGACAAGACGTTTTTACCAAAGAAGTAGAGGACTGGTTAAAAACAATCCTGAAATGAAAAATTGCAACTCAAAAGAAAATCTGAATTAATTATCTGAATTATTTCACGTCGGAAGATAAGCATGCTTGAAATTGGATAATTGAATGAAGAGACTCTGCAAAATTAAGGTACATAGAGCTCCAAACTTGACTGTAAAAAATATGACTTCAGCAACCGAGTTGTCGAAGCGTGGAACTCATTACCTGACTCAGTAGTGTCAATCCCTAACCCCAAACATTTTTCCCTTAGACTATCCACGATTGACCTCTCCAGGTTCCTTAGAGGTCAGTAAGGGGCGTGCATAAGTGCACCAGTGTGCCTTCCGTCCCCTGTCCAATTCTCTCTCCTTATCTCATTTATCTTTTCTTCCTTTCAAATATGTTCACCTATACTGTACTTTTATATCTTTTCTTCTATTCTTTTCTTTACTTATATTATTACATATATTTCTCTTCAATGTATATTATGTATTGGACAAAATAAATAAATAAATAAATAAATAAGAGTGATATGAAGTTACATCCTGTAAAAAAAAAAGCAACAGATCACTATAATGTTTCCCCCCCCCCCAAAAAAAAAGAGTGGTGGGGACAAAAATTTCTAATTGGTTAGGCTACTGTCAGTGCTTTGCAACTTGACAGAACATGTTATTGAGGATAAAACTGTAAAAAATATAAAGAGAAAAAAATCTGCATGCCAAGCAACACAGTCTGCTGAACCTTTCTTGGCACATTCAATGAGCACATCAATGAGTATCTAGCTAAGGGTGGTTTGATAACATTAAAACAGTGCTCTAAATTTATTGGATTTTCTTGGCAAGGCAGTCTTTTTAATAAGCTTGATCACTTCACATAATTTGCTCAAAAATGTTCTCCTATTCTAGCAATAAGAACCCTCCTAATACCATGTCAGCATATAGCACTTTCTTGTAGCAGTTCTCCAGAGCTACAAATTGGAGACTTTGCTATCCGTACAGGGAAAGATGAAATGAAATCTAAGACTTCTGCATGCAAAGCAGAGCTCTTCCATTTATTCTGTAAAGATTACTAAACATTTTCTAAATGGTAACAATAGAATCTTTAGGGGAAAAGCTTTTGCTCTGTAGAAAAAGAAGACAGAGCTCTTGTTGCCGGATTTTGAAGCTCATTTTTCTTTCACAATGTTGATTGCCATTTTTTTTGTCAGCTACTCTAATAAAAAGTTTACATTACTTGAATTTTAAGCTATATTTGTGATCTTGGAACTGCACAGTTCTGCTTAGAATTTCAGATGTTGTATTTAGTTCAACATAAAATAACAACAAGATTAAGGATCTGGCAATTATAATAATTACATACTATATATACCATTTATTTATTTATTTATTTATTTGCTTGCTTGCTTGCTTGCTTGCTTGCTTGCTTGCTTGCTTGCTTGCTTGCTTGCTTGCTTGCTTGCTTGCTTGCTTGCTTGCTTGCTTGCTTGCTTGCTTGCTTGCTTGCTTGCTTGTTTATTTATTTATTTATATGCCACCCTTCTCTTTAGACTCAGGGCGGCTTACAACAGGTTAGCAATAGCACTTTTTAACAGAGGCAGCATATTGCCCGCACAAGGCTGGGTCAACCTTGAGCCGGTGATGAGATTTGAACCTCTGACCTACAGATCAACAGTCAGCTTCAGTGGCCTGCAGTACAGCACTCTACCTGCTGCGCCACCCCAGCTCTCTATATAAGCATTATATACACTATGTCAGGGTTCCAGGAAGCACCCTCAATAAGATAAAACTCTGAGGATAGAAGTTCCTCTAAGTTCTAATTTATTAGAGATGACCTGTTGGCACATCTGTGGAAACCTGAATCTGAAAGCTTCCAAACTCTCAAGCTCATCACATGGTCCAATCAAATCTTCACATTCAAAAGGATACAGTCTCCATGCAGGTGCAGACATTTGTCCTTGAGTAAAGAATTTTGTTATGATAAGTTTCTACTGCTCCAACAAAAAAACCCTGCCAATTTCCCAGGCTAAAATATGTGGCAGTTGAAGCAAACAGAAATAATGGCTTCTAAAACTGGCACATTAAGTATAGGTAAAGAAGGATTCAGATACATTTTGCAATAAGGACAAAAGTCTATTATTGTCTTCTTAGGCAGAAGAAAGACAATGATGGAAATATAATAAGGAGGAAAACCTACTGTGGCGCTTCCTAACAATGTGAAAGTTTGTATTTCTTAATACTGTATAAAGATTCGAATAAAGGACTTTCTCTTTGTTTGCTTATTTCTTTATCACATTCCCAAACAATTCTGGACATTTCACAAGTTAAAACACAATAAAGTTATAAAATAAAATGCAACAAAACATAAAACATTACCAGCATATTGAGGGAAACTTTCCATAAACGCAACATATCTCCACAATACCCGACAAGGGACCCACCCAAACCACTTGCCCCCAGATCTGGGGACATAACCAGGGATGAAATTTGATCGGCTCAGACTGGCTCAGGCAAGCCGGTAGGGACTATTTGAATTGGTTCACCAAACTGGTAAAAACCACCTCTGGTTGGCCCTGCCCACACCCACCTGGTTGCCCAGTTGCAGCTCAACCCTTCCAGATGCTCACTCACCTCTTCCAGCTGAGTCAGAGAATGTGCAATTCCCTGGCTCCAGCCTTGCCCCAGCGCCACTGCTTGCTCACTGCCTGCTCACCCTCCACATCGCTCACCTACCTTTGTGTCTTGGGGGGAAAGGATACAGTGAGGCTTGGCCACCTTTCGTGCTAAGAAGCCTCCAGCCACCAGTGGTTGTCTTTGGCTGCTTTCTGAGCAGCCCCACTGTGAAGGGTGGAGAAAAGTTTGGCTTCTCTCTGCCACAGATTCAAAGTTAAACGTTGCAGCAGGGAAAATCTGAACTTTTCTCCCTCCATTCACAGTAGAACTGATGCAGCCTGTTCCTTTAAAGTACTTCAACCCCTGGGACCCCCACCAAGCCAGTAGGGAAACATTTCAAATTTCACTCCTGGAAACAGCCAATTTTTCAAAGATAGCCTGAACGTAGGCAAGGGGACACAATCTGAAGTTAGTTGGGGGAAAGATCAAAAGCAACATGAGAAAATATTATTTTACTGAAAGAGTAGTAGATCCTTGGAACAAACTTCCAGCAGACGTGGTAAATTATTATTATTATTATTATTATTATTATTATTATTATTATTATTATTAATTGGATTTGTATGCCGCCCCTCTCCGCAGACTCGGGGCGGCTAACAATAGTGGTAAAACAACATGAACAATCCAATTAATAAAAACAACTAAAAAACCCTTATTATAAAAAAATAAAAATAAAAAATAAATCCACAGTAACTGAATTTAAACATGCCTGGGATAAACATATATCCATCCTAAGATAAAATACAGAAAATAGTATAAGGGCAGACTAGATGGGGTCAAATCTTGTGCGAGGATGCTTGTATGCACAAGGATGCTGGTGTGCATGAGATTTTGTTGATTTTCAGCATTTGCAATCAGCAAAATCTCGCAGGCGTGAGCATCATCATATGAGATTTGGCTTCTGTGTATGTGCATGAAGCCAAACCACACACCAACATGCGCACCCATGCGCACCTGACATGTGTAGGCACGCTCTGCCAGGAGCGCACCGGTAGCGCCAGCAATGGGCAGCCCTTCCCTGACCCTATCCCTTCCCCCCTTCCTACCTACCTACATAACATACGTAGAGGCGTGTTAACCCACAATTATCACTATTCCGGGAAAAAGAAATTACAAGTCTTGAATTAATGCAGAAATTTCAATAATTTCCTTTGGATGAGTAGTAGATTTACAACAAGCCTGGAAACTGGTATATCTGGGATTCATGAAGCCCTTAAAATGAGGAAAACTAATGATTTAAATTTGCTAAAGTTTGGAGGGATTGAAAAGAATTATTGCTTGCCATTAAATCAGAATTTCATACAAATCTACAAAGTGAACTATTTATTTTCTTGGAAAGGAGATACTGTATAAAGAAGTATCTCATCTGCTGTTAGATTCTAGTATACTTTGTACTCCTCAGCTGAGTTACAACTGTCTTCTTCTCTCATTGTTACTGTAAGAGTACAGAAAGTTATTTTTTCAAGGTCTTTATTACTAGACTCAAGGAGGGTATTGGTAATAATTTAACTCAAGCTAGAGGTTTAAATGGAGGTGGCTGTTTTTCTATATATACATTAGTGCAATTGGGGTGCTATTTCTCTTTTTATCATGTTTGTATTATGTTTAATTTATTTTTAAACTTACATCCATGTTCATTATTTTAAAGTTTTCTCTATGTATCTACACTTTATGAAGCTAACTACAGTGTGAGAGGGCTGTAATACTTGGAAATTGCCCTGGAGAAATATTTTATCTATATGAAGGCATGGCTCTTAAAGTAATTAGCTGGAATATAAATGAACTAAAAAAATGGGAACCTTTTTTAATAACCTGGAAAGTTATAAGCAGATATAATTATGTTGCAAAAAAACACATATTCTAGTTAATTAAAGACTTTCCTTGATGCCTACAAGCCTGGACAAACTCATATTAGGGGATGCTCAAATAAAGTATGTGGGGTGATATTATGTTTAACAGCAATCTTAAAACATGAGAATTAAGATAATGAACTATATTTTATTTTATTGATAGTAGTATTAGGTAATATCATGATTAGCTTTTGCTCTGATTAGTTCTTACAAAGAATACGCCTGAAATATTTTATTATAAGTGTTTCCTTAAGCTATGTAAAATACATTTTTAATATGTAATTTATGCTGCAAATTTTAACTTCAAGGATCTCAGCTAGATGGAAATATTACTTATATTTCTATAGAGAAATATTACTTAAATTCAGTAATGGGCAGCCAAAATTTTTACGGCCACACTGTGGGTGTGGCTTATTTGGGGTGTGGCTTAATGGTCATGTGACTGGGTAGGAGTGGCTTGCTGGCCATGTGATCAGGTGGGAGTGGCTTGGACAATCATCATCATTCAAGTGAATTGTTAAATCCTCGACTTACAACCTTACCAGTGTCGCTCGCTGGGGTAACAATTTGCTTCACATTTCCCACGCTCTCCTTCCTGGGTCACCTCAGACTAGGTAGCTAGGCAAACAGGTGCTGCCAGAAGCATAAATGCTGCCAGCGCTGCTTCCACCCACACCTTCTACTTGCACCTCAGGTGGGAGGTGGCCGTGTGAGGCTGGAGGAGAGCTGAGCGGGAGAGAAGGAAGTTCATCTGAGGCCAGGAAGGAGGAAAGAGGAAAAAAGCAAGGAGTGCAGCAGCAGCAGCAGGGGGAAAAAAGGAGAGCCGAGTTGAGACTAGTAATCCAGGAAGTGCCAGCCGCCGATCAGCTGGAGCTGCACACTCATCTTCATTTCTGCTGCTGGAACTGTGTTCCACTCCATCCTGCCTGCTGTCCACCCCTGCTTATATTACTCTGAAGGACTCTGAGTGGTTTACAGCAATTAAACAAATACATTAGAATAAAATCAATAAAGGAAAAGGCTAAAATGTGGTAGGTGTGATAAAAGTAGGAGGTCTCACTCTCCCTTGCCAAAATCCCAGATGAAGATCCAAGTATTCATGGGTCTTCTAAACAACAATAGGATGGGTTCATCTAGATCTTAAGGGAGAATATGTCGAATTCAAAATTCAAAAGATATACTTTGATGGCAAAAACTTCAAGAGTAAGATTATTGTAATTAAAATAATATTTCATCAAGATTGGTATTCTTAAGAGGTGAAACACTTGAAATAAAACCAATCATTCAAATTTATAAGAAATTTTTTTAAAAATCAGAATAAAAGATGACGTTGATTTACTGTAGAATGAAGAATATATATCCTTAGAAAATCAATCGGTCCAAATTTTAAGGAAAAGAGTTCTTCAGAAAATATTATTCCATGTTCACTGGGTGCCTCAGAAAATGTTTTAAAACAGTTGGACATCAGGTTTTTTTTAACAAAATTGTATGTCTACTAGCAATAGGGGATGCGGTGGCTCAGTGGTTAACAGCAGGTCAGAAATAGTTTGGCGGTATGCATCCCTAGTTCCATGTAATGGAGTGAACTTCCGCTACTTGTTCCAGCTTCTACCAACCTAGCAGTTCGAAAACATGTAAAAATGCAAGTGGAAAAATAGGGAGCACCTTAGGTGGGAAGCAGGGCTGGGCTGCTGCCCGGACAGGGTGGAACGCAGTGGGGTAGCAAAAATGGAGCTCCACCCCAGAGCACCCAATTTGCACTGAAAGATGTTGAAAGAAAATTTAAGTTGTCCTGCATAAGCCACGCCCACAGTGTGGTAGTAAAAAATTTGGTAGCCTTTCAGTGGTGGGAAGGTAACAGTGTTCCGTGTACCTTCATCATTTAGTCATGAAACATGACCACAGAGCCATCTTCAGAAGCACTAGCTCTTCAGCTTTGAAATGGAGATGATCACTGCCCCCTAGGTCAGGAACGGCCCTAGCACATGCAGGAAGAGGGAGATTGTGATCCCGCTGTATAGAGTGCTGGTGAGACCACATTTGGAATACTGTGTTCAGTTCTGGAGACCAAAGATACTGATAAAATTGAACGGGTCCAAAGACAGGCTACAAAAATGGTGGAAGGTCTTAAGCATAAAACTTAACTGGAGGACAGAAGAGAAAGGGGGGACATGTTCGAAACATTTAAATATGTTAAAGGGTTAAATAAGGTTCAGGCGGGAAGTGTTTTTAATAGGAAAGTGAACACAAGAACAAGGGGCACAATCTGAAGTTAGTTGGGGGAAAGATCAGAAGCAACATGAGAAAATATTATTTTACTGAAAGAGTAGTAGATGCTTGGAACAAACTTCCAGCAGACGTGGTTGGTAAATCAACTGAATTTAAACATGTCTGGGATACACATATATCCATCCTAAAATAAAATACAGGAAATAGTATAAGGGCAAGCTAGATGGCCCATGAGGTCTTTTTCTGCCGTCAATCTTCTGTTTCTATGTTTCTATGTTCCATGGGAGCCTTTACCTTTTTATACTAGCAATGTACCAAATTACAGGATTATTTAATTTACAGGATTTGACCTTCTCCAGCATACCTTTGTTTTCATTTTTGGATCATAATATATGCTAATAAAGCTGTAGAGATAAATATAATAGATAAATAGCAATAAGCAATGGCATTTGGAGGTATATGCATGATTTTAAACTACATTCTTAAAGTTCAGAAATTGTTACGGTATTTTGTGAAGAATTTTAGTTCTACTGAGCCTAAAAATTGTCGGAATGAATCATATCATGTAAATGGAACTTATTCTCCTGATACCAAGGAATGGAATCAGGACATGAATCTGTTATCTATTTTTGAAATGTTTCTGAGTTTGAAACATGAGAAGATGAAGCAATATATTTGCATAAGAGTTCATGACAAGGCAAAGAAATGAATTAATTCTATATTGATACTAAATGAATATTACTTGGACTTTTTACTTTTTAAAATATTTCCCCCTTTTTTTCTTATTGCATCTAATTTATTTTATTACAATGTACGTAAATACTTTTTTCATTGCATAACCACTAGTGTATTTTTTTCCTCTTAGTATTGTAATTCTTTACGTTCTATTGTTAAGAGTAATTTAAAAATTAATGAAATTAGTTGAGTCCAAGATTTATATCCTTATCGTATAATTGATTGCTATCTGCTATGCATGTATACTTGCACAGAAGGAAAAAAACCCAGAAAAATACCCCCCCCCCAATTTTTTTTAAAAAATATTTTTTTAAAAAGATGATGGCATCCATGGATCTGCACCAACTGAACCAATTCTGTAACATCATTGTGACATCACCAATAGGTTGCTACCAGTCTGAACTGGAGGAACCAACCTCTGGTCTAGCACTATTCTTAATGGTTACGATAATCACTTCTTTATATATTTCTTTTCTTTTTCATTATTATATAATGCGCCCATGTCACACCAACACTCCGCAGTCTGCATTGGTTGCTGATCAGTTTCCGGTCACAATTCAAAGTGTTGGTTATGACCTATAAAGCCCTTCATGGCACCGGACCAGAATATCTCCGGGACCGCCTTCTGCCGCACGAATCCCAGCAACCAGTTAGGTCCCACAGAGTTGGCCTTCTCCGGGTCCCGTCAACTAAACAATGTCATTTGATGGGGCCCAGGGAAAGAGCCTTCTCTGTGGTGGCCCCGACCCTTTGGAACCAACTCCCCCTGGATATCAGAGTTGCCCCCACCCTCCTAGCCTTTCGTAAGCTCCTTAAAACCCACCTCTGTCGTCAGGCATGGGGGAATTGACATGTTCCCTCCCCCTAGGCTTATAAAATTTATGCATGGTATGCTAGTATGTATGATTGGTTTTTAAATTGGGGTTTTAAATTAACTTAAACTTAAATATTAGATTTGTTTACATTGTACTATTATTGCTGTGAGCCGCCCCGAGTCTGCGGAGAGGGGCGGCATACAAATCTGATAATAAATAAATAAATAAATAAGTAAGTAAGTAAGTAAGTAAGTAAGTAAGTGAGTAAATAAATAAATAAATAAATTCTTACTTTTCTTTCTTTCCTGTTTCTTTTTTTCTTCACTTTCTAGCTTTTTCTTTTTTCTAATTTGCATTTTTTTAACCATTGTAATTATAATCTTTAATAAAACCTCCTACCCACCCCCATCACAAAAAATGGATATTGGAAGCCCTGTATTTGAAAGGCCAAATATTATATCTACCAAGTCTCAAGCAAAATTGGAACAGGAATTGACTGCAATGCTCCATGAGGCAGGTTCCAAGATCTCATGATATTATAAGTGCATCACTTCTGAAATCCTGTTAAATTAATTGCTTTTCCCTCGGAGCAACCAAATACATTCAAAGAAGAACCAAACATAAGTCTTCCAATTCTATGAGCCAATAGAGAAAGATGTAAGCCAATTATTCAGGATAATTATGCCCCATGATATCAAAGATCAATTAGTCAGAAAGGCAAATTGGCCAGAGGCAAATCCTGGCACAGATGGCAAGGCTGGATTTAGAAATTCTATCTGAAATCAGATTTTGATCTTCTATCCCCTTAGCACAGATTGACTTGGAAATCAGAAATGGAGGCAGGAGAAAGGAGAAGACCCTGCTGATTTTATGAATTATTTAAAATCCACCACAAGGCAGAACTCTTGATTTTCTGATATAAACCAGGGGTGGGTTCCTCCTGGTTCGGACTAGATCACCCAAACCTCTAGCAAACCTCTAGCAAGCTGTGACAATGGCATCCTGGATCAAGTTCATCCAGGGCTGGTCCATGAGTGCCGTCATCTTTTTTTAGAATTTTTGGCACATTTTTCTGTCTTCCTCTTCTTCCCCTCTCACCTGCCTGCAGGTTAATCCTGTGCTTTATTTCTTCACCCAAAGACTCTTCACCCATATCTGACCAACTCCTTGGCTATATTTTGGGCTGTATCCTACGTAGCTTCTGCTCTGGCAATCTCACACTACTTACCAGAGCTTACAAAACTTTTGCCAGACCCATCCTCGAATAGAGCTCATCTGTTTGGAACCCATATCGCATCTCAGACATTAACACCCTTGAAAATGTCCAAAGATACTTCACCAGAAGAGCCCTTCACTCCTCCACTCGAAATAGAATACCCTATGAGACTAGACTTTCAATCCTGGGCCTAGAAAGTTTAGAACTAAGACGCCTTAAACAAGATCTAAGTATTGCCCACAAGATCATATGCTGCAACGTCCTGCCTGTCGGCGACTACTTCAGCTTCAACCACAACAACACAAGAGCACACAACAGATTTAAACTTAATATTAACCGCTCCAAACTTGACTGTAAAAAATATGACTTCAGTAACCGAGTTGTCGAAGCGTGGAACTCATTACCGGACTCCATAGTGTCATCCCCAAACCCCCAACACTTTACCCTTAGATTATCTACGGTTGACCTATCCAGATTCCTAAGAGGTCAGTAAGGGGCGAGTACAAGTGCACTAGAGTGTCTTCCGTCCCCTGTCCTGTTGCTCTCCTATATCTCCTATTCCTTTCTTCTATTCCTATATCTCTTCTTCTATTCTTTCATTGATATGTTCTATTACTATACCTTCATTTCTATTATTTCTTAGATATATTTTACTATGAGTATCTCCTCTATAACCTTCATTATGTATTTTACTATGTGTATATAGATATATACCCACTAAAACCCTCATTGTGTATTGGACAAAATAAATAAATAAATAAATAAATAAATAAATAAATAAATAAATAAATAAATTAAAAATAATAATAATAATGAGCATGCGCAGAAGTAGAAATACATGATGAAGCACATTTGCAGGTGAGCAGGGCAAGTGTGTGCATGCGTAATGTTGTGATGTGAACCAGTGGTGAAGTTAAGTGGAACCACCCCTGATATAAACCAATGTTCACATCAGAAAATGTTAGTTCTGCTCCCTGTAAAGCAGGGGTCCCCAATCCCTTGACCATGGACCGGCACCAGTCTGTGGCTGTTAGGAACTAGGCTTCATAGATGGAGGTGACGGGTGGGTGAATGAGCTAAACTTAATTTCTATTTTCAGGCACTCCCTAGTGCTATAGTTTCACTCAGCTCCCCTTCATATCATCAGGCATTAGATTCTGCTAGGAATGCAAACCTTACTGTAAATTGCATATGCAACAGATCTAGGTTGCATCCTCTTCCTCTTCCCCTCCCAATCTACGGAAAAATTGTCTTTCATGAAACTGGTGCTAAAAAGTCACATGATTATGATCCAGGCACTCAGTGGCAGGTTCATAGCTACAACATTTCCACCAGTTTTTCACCCATTTGTTCTCCATAGTGCTGCATGAAGAACCTGTACATCTTCCTATGCCACATAGCATCTGCCCTCCTCACATGGCATTCAAGTGCTAACAAAATGAGTGGAGGAGCAATATAAAGGAGAGTGTAGTAGTAATTATGAAATGACCATTTCTGTTGGAAACCCCCCCCCCCCAAAAAAAGTCATATTAGTTCCAAAGCGACTTGCCGTGTAATTCTCTGAAATCATTAAATGGGCATTAGTTGAGCCACAGTATGAATGGACTAAATATCCTCTTAGGTGTGAATGAACATTTTCTAAGTTTGTGAAAAAGAAGAAGAAAAAGAAACCCTGCCTTTCCCCCGCTTTTTAATTGCAACCAAGTGACAAAGCTGCTTTATCTTTGTCCAGGGAGAGTGAGAAAGAGTAATAACTGGTTTTAGAGATTATTCCACATCCTGCAAGGCTAATAGATCAATTCTTGCACTATACACATCTTAATGAAGGAAGAGGAGAATAGAGAAACTTCAATCATGCCGTTAAGGTTAAACTAAGTTTCCCCACAAAAATAATACACAAATTTAACTCCCCAGCCTTCAACACTGGCAAAATGCAGTCTCCCAATTCACTAGAGATGTGAATGTGTGACTTGGGATGTGAATGGAGAAAAAGCAATAGAAACATAGAAGACTGACGGCAGAAAAAGACCTCATGGTCCATCTAGTCTGCCCTTATACTATTTCCCGTATTTTATCTTACAATGCTCAACAAGTCTATTTTGTATCAATACTTACTGAGAGACAAAAAAATCTGAGTTGCCTGTTTTCATAAACATTTTGCACACACATATACATGGGGTCCATGAAAGAGCATTTTTGTAGTACAAGGCTGTTTATGCATCCTTGGTGCATTTTTAATATTCTCTTTTTTTTAAAATTTGAGGAGTACCAAGATTTAGAGTAAAATGGAAGATTTATACTCTGTCCCAGAGTTTTGCTATGTCACTTAAAGGATTGCTACATATTTTCTGGGGAAACCATCTGTTTGCCTGAAGCTAATAACATGACTTGTCAGTAATTCCATTCACTTCACAAGATAATCAATGGGACTATTTCAGTAGGCCTGGAGTAATGTTGTGAGCCTATATCTGCAGCTGTGATGGTATACTAACAAGATGAAACATCCCTATCACAAAATATAATTCTTGTAACAGCGGTGTGGTACGACAGACAAAAATGCTGGACTTGCACCAATAATTGTGATAACCTGAATTGCAGTTTCTGCAGGTAGTCTATAGTACGTCTGGTATAGAATGGGCTCCTGGTACAATGATAGGTATACGAGCAATTCAAGCATTTCAAATATGCAACTTTATTCATGAATTTGAATAAATATTGGCAGAACTTCAGAATTTCTAAAGACAATAACTACAAAATATTTAAAAGCAAGATTACCTTAGAATGCACAATAGAATAAGTCTCTGTTCTTACATTTGCTAAGGGCAGTAATATTTGGGCAATGCACACACACAAAAAAGCAATACTGCCCAAAATGAGACATAATATGGAGAGAAAAAAAATAGAAAAACAACTTATAGCCCTCTCAGCATATTTTCTGCATCCTATTGATTGCATTGATGGAAGTATCCTTTTACCTTTGCCTGTAGTTGTTTTTTCTGCAGCTGATATTCCCCCTGACCAAGATCAGATTTTCCTGGAACACAACACAAACAAAAATGGAAGAATCTACTTTTCTTCTTCCATCTCTTCTCTATTTACTGCTTCAACCATACTCTATTTGGACAGGAGAAGAACAGTGGCAGATATCTATGAATTTATAAATTCATTTAAATAGCAGCCAAAGGCAAGCCTGAGAAACTTCAGTACGACCCTGGCTTTGGATTTAATTCAACTTCTATGCCACCCAATCCTGCCCAATCCTGAAGGACTCAGGATAAATGAACTTCTAATTTCTTTCAGAAAAATACATTCCACAGGAACATTTTCCTCCACTCTCGCTATTTTCATTTCAAAAGACTCCTCATTAACATGCAGAAATAACTTCAGAAGCAAAATACTTCCCTAGATCATGTCAGAAGTAAAAGAAGATCACAAACACTTTTCCAAGTTCACTTAGTCCTCAAACTGTTCTGCTTCTCCAGATTGCTGTTTATGTTAATTTAAAAGTGCATTAATTACATTTACAGCAATACTGCCCAAAATGGTTGTTACCTAAATAGGACTAAAGAACTTGGAAGCTCTTTTCTTTCTTCTCCATAGATTTGTGATGGAGAAGTCATCATGTTCTCCTAAATTAGTATTGAAAAGTGACATGTGTAGCAGTCAAAATCTTACATGTTAGGAAAAGCATCCTGGTTTGTCCATTGAAGCTTCTGATTTAATGTTTTCATGATAAATATGGTTTATACAATATTAAAATACTTTGTAAAATCTTTCTGTGGTTGCAATTGCAACAGAACTGAACAGCAACACGCTAGTGAATAGAAAGGAGTATAACTTCATGATGAAACAAACTACTGCAGTGTATTTGAAGTTGGCTTCCAAGCTAGTCCCTGATTAATTGCTGCAATAAATCCCAAAGCATTTAGTTCAGCTTTTGCTGTAATGATACTGCCTTTTGCCGCTAAATTTTGAAACTTCTTTAGTATGTCAGTGTGTCCATCGTGGCAGAGGGTACCCTTTTATTTCAGGAATGGTTTTCTCTTTTAATACAATTTGCTGCTACACTGAGAATGATGTAGCATATCACCAATTCCCCCCACCCCACCCCTGGCACAGAAGAAACTTGAATTCTTTTTGTTCCTACTGGCATGCATCAAAAGAGGGCTTGTCACTTTTTTTTCTCTGGGGAGATACATAAGCTATTTCTGAACTTGAAGCTTACATATCTCTTCAAGGGAGTACAGTACCTCGTTCATATGCTAAAACATTGAAATGTGGAGAGGGAAAAATACTTAAGACATTGGCACTTTCTTCTCTGTGAATTAGATGATAGGACCTATATCCTTTCATTAAATAGAACTGAATAAAATATGCTTCCCCACATCAGGAATTTTAAAACAAGAGACATCATGATTGTAGGTTTTCAAGATACTCATTCATGGAAAAGGAAAGATTAAAAAAAGGATTTGGAGATTCGAAACTAGCATATACAGTACATCCTGGCTCATATTTTTTTTTAACAATTATAATGCAGAAAACACTTTTTAAAAATAAATCACAATACTATCTGTCACATTTTTAATGTTCCAAAGAGACTTCAAAAGAAGAAAAAAGGCAGTTTATAAATAATCATAAGTTTAAGTTTGGTTTAGGTTTAAGTTTAATCAGATTTGTATGCCGCCCCTCTCCGCAGACTCGGGGCGGCTCACAGCAATAACAATACAATGTAAAACAAATCTAATATTTAAGTTAATTTAAAAACACCACAAATTAAAACCAATCATACATACTAGCGTACCATGCATAGATTTTATAAGCCTAGGGGGAGGGAACATGTCAATTCCCCCATGCCTGACAACAGAGATGGGTTTTAAGGAGCTTACGAAAGGCTAGGAGGGTGGGGGCAACTCTGATATCTGAGGGGAGTTGGTTCCAAAGGGTCGGGGCCGCCACAGAGAAGGCTCTTCCCCTGGGTCCCGCCAAACGACATTGTTTAGTTGACGAGACCCGGAGAAGGCCAACTCTGTGGGACCTAACTGGTCGCTGGGATTCGTGCAGCAGAAGTACATAGTAGAAATGCAGCTCCAAAAGCATCATTATTTTTCACCTTTTAGTTAATTGACTATTAGGGATATTAAATAGGTAGGTGCGAGGCAAGAACTCTCCTCCTATGTTTCTTCCTTTATCTCTGCTCTGCTTCCTGATTGGGAGATGGGTACTCTTACACTCTTCCCTTTATTGTATTTCCTATAGGAAAAAAATAAAATATTTTCTCCTTGCTTTTTCTCTGTCTCTCTCACTGTGAAGGACAGAAAGCACAGAGATGTAGGCTTTCTATCATAGCATGTAATTTGCTTAATAAACTTCATTGGTGAGTCCTTAAACCTCTATCTCGATACTGCTAATGGGTTCTATTCATACATGTATATTCTGATACACGAGAGGAACAACTAGAAGATTGTAACCAGAGTTATCTTTTCCCCCTACTTTATATATATCACATAATGACAACATTCATAATGGCTTTGGTAACACAAACTTCAAAAAAATAACTTAATTTTAATCACCACGCTTACTGGAGAATCAACAGCACACATCAATATTATGATTCATACTTCTTCCTCTTAGGTTAATGTGGAAAGAATTTAGTAGTAGATGCTTCATCATATATCAAGTTATATCAACCAAAACATTTCTTTTCATAACTCATTGCTCATTGATTAGATTTAAATATTACAACCAAGCAAGCTTAAGAATATCTGTTTCATTCCTTAATGATTAACAGAACTGAGTTGTCCCTATTTTCATCTGAAAAAATACTTTGAGGTGACTTTCAAGATATTTGTTCAGTCAAAGCAACAGAAGATTTTCAAATCAAGGTACACATGTTTCAACATAACCAATGGTATTTGTGGTTTTTACATGTAAATCCTTAAGCTTGAGATATTGAGCTTCAAATAAATTGAGATATTGAGCTTCAAATAAAAATTGAGCTTCAAATAAAAATTAAAAGATACTTTGGAGATACAGTATTATTCAAACCTATCCTCAAGAGTAAATCTCTTTGTTCTTGGAAATAAATATATCTTCTTTCCTACAATTACCTGCCACCGACTTATCGGCCGGCCAGGATTTGCACTAGAGCAGGGGAATGCAGCTTCGGCACAGCTGCCATCTTGTCTGGCTGGGATCTCTCAAAATCTCGCAAGAACCCAGCCCCAGGCCTTGTGCATCAGGCGCAGGCCTATGATGCAGCCGGGGGCAGGCCAGGTGAGCCTATAAATAGGGCTGCGCCTCGTTTGGGGCCTCCTTTTCGCCCCAGCTGCCGAAGAGCAAACACCCGCCCTTCATATATTTCAGTGTGCTTTATTGGGTCGCCCTTGGGGGCCGAATAGGAATTTTTGGCAGTCACAGTGTCTTAGTTGTGGCTGCTTTTTTTGCTTATTCCACACTGCAGAGCAGGATGGTTTGGTTAGGGGGTGTTTCGCGGTGTAGATTGAATTTGGTTAATTGGCTTCCCTTTAGTCACTGGGGAAGGCAAGTTAGGGGTGGAAATTGGGCAGTGGTTAGCAACTGCGTGTTCTCTTTTGGGCATCTTTGGAGATGATGGGCAGACTTTCTCCAAGAGCTCATGGTGTCATCACCAGCCTGAGTGATTGGGGAGGGGGTGCCCCTGGGTCTCGCCCCTCCAATTCCCAGTCAGGGATTGGACGGCGACCCTCCCCACATGTGTAGCACGGCTAGGATCCAGGTGAGGGCATGGTCCCCTTCACCTGGATCAGCAAGGAGCTACGCCCATAGTTGCCAAGAAAGGTTTTATTACATCACTTCCACCCCAAAGTTTTAGTGATCTCCGCAGGTCCCAGTTATTTGTTTAATTAATTAATTAATGCTAAATTAATTAAAGTTATGTTTAATTAATAAAGTGACCCAATTTTAAATCCAGCTTTGTCTCCGTGTTCTCACTCCACTTCTAGCGCAATATGTCTAGATTTCATTTTTGATATTTTCTTGCATCATACAATTGGTACCCCAGACAGAACATGAGACTAACGTAGCCCAGTGGACTCAGCCTAGTAAGTGATTTCCCTGCCGGCATCAGACATTTTTTGTCTAAGGGTACTGTTCCAAGATTCTGCCCAGTTGACAAAGGTACCAAAAGGTTCTTTTGACTCCAGACAGCTGTTTATAAAGAAGCTTGGAATGTACCTCTAAATTTATGTTGTTTATGCTCAGGAAGTGTATATATGCACATGCGCGCACACACACACACACACACACACATTCTGGAAAAGTTACCAACATGGTCCCTGAACAAGATTATTGAAATAGAAGATGAGGGACACTTTCTCTCCCCAAAAGTCCTTCCAGGCAAAAATGTGCCTAGAATTGTTGACCATTTTAATGGGAAATAAAATAAAATATCTCTGGAATTATAATGCTACAAGGCAGCTAGAATGTACTCCTATGATTTGGGAAATCCAGATTCACATCTTTAGTAGCCATAAAAATTTAATTTGCGCCTCTGGGTCAAATATTAGTTCTTATTTTCACCTATATCACATAGTAATTGGAGTAATAAAATGTTGAAGTCAATGTTTTGTTGTATACTGTAGGTAACATCTACTATTTCAGACTGCTTCTTTGTCACACTAAGGAGCCAATATTTTTTAAATCATGGAAGATATCTTTCACTCACTGAGAAAAGTCCGTAGAGAGAGAGGATTGTTGCAAGCTGATTATAGCAACAAACTACAGAAAGAACAAGACTCTCCAGAGTAATAAAAGATTTGTCATCATGATAATAAGCACTGGTGTCAACAATCCACAATTGTGGAACCTGTTCAAAACTGCAATGGCTGAAGATTTTCTCCAAATTGAGGAGAACTATCAAAGATTCTAATATCATTATAAGAGACACAATGAACAGTGGCAAGGAAGGTACTAAAATGGGACAAAACTCACTTAAGAACTTCTCATTGAGCAACAGAATTTTTGGGTTTAGTTGTGTTGTAAATTGAGAACTACCTATACAGTGATACCTCTATTTATGAACTTAATTCGTTCCGTGACCAGGTTCCTAAGTAGAAAAGTTTGTAAGAAGAAGCAATTTTTCCCATAATATAAAAAATACTGATGATCTGATGCTTGTTTTGAAAAATCGTTTCTTAGCGAGCACCTAGAAACCAACATGCCAAATTTCAAGTTTGTAGGCTTTATGGTTCTGGAAATTTAGAGATTGTGGCATGAGTGGTTTTCACTTTTATATATATAGATAAACATTGGTATTCAAAATGAATACCATTGGTATTCAAAAATGACTTTGTCATAATTCCACAAATTATGTTCAATATGTCAGAAGATAAAGATATCTCTTTTCAGCAGTTCCTAAAGCAGTCTTGTTTTGCTCTCACTATACATGAAGCACAAAGCACCGATTTATCTGAAAAAAACCAATATTCATCTTAGTCAAATATCTGTCAATCTGAACTGAGGCAAAAGAGTTGAAATCATTAGAGTATTCTTTAAAAAAGAAAGATCAACCACCATCCTTTGTTAAATGAAAATTTTCTGTATTTGTCTTGCTATACATCTTTCTTTAATAAAATGATGTTTCCTTCTAATTTTAAAAACAAAATAATAGTAATTAGTCTGTGATCATTCTGTTTCTCTATCTCTGAAAGGATAACCCAATAGGTCATAAGTTATTTAGGACTAAGCTAACATCAAGCAAACCATGTCATGGCTTAGAGCAGTGAAGAAATTCAATCATAGTTAAATGGTGCTCCAATTCCCCAACTGTAAATATACACACTGGATAGTTGTACTTTTTTATTTTTAATATACCCATATAGATGCCTTTGATATTCTGGATTCTAATGGTTGCATTTTCTCTGGGGACAATCAGATAGTAATGCATTTACTGTTAAAATGTCCCATTTAATAATAACTCTTCTAAATGACAACATAGTTTATCTGTATTACTAGCAATCTGGACAACATAATTACTAAGTAGAAACAAATAAGCTGGAACTCATAAAGCATTTGTCTGAGCATTAGTTATTTTTATAATGTTTTTCCTGGTTAACGCTTAGATTAAACATCATTAATTTAGGCTGCAATTTAATTATGCCGGAAGAATGTATTTGGAATATTCAGTATGATTAGCATACTCAGTCATTGTCACTGTGTACTTCATCATGTCCTGGAAATAACACATTACAAAGATGAACTTTATACCCATTAGCAGATGCCCTTTGGCTATCTCGTGTTTGAATGAGAATGCAAAGATAAAAATTCATTTTAAAGTACATCATCAGATTTTAAAGACACCCAGATAGCACATACAAAGTTATTTGAGTTCTAACTTTCTCTTTAAAAAATTAATATATATTTTCTGCCTCTCTTGCCCGGCAGATCTGTCATCATACAAAGTGGTCCATAATAAGTGAACTAATCTAGCATTTCTGGAGGCAACTTGGTTGATAAAATCAGGACTGGTACTAAGATCATTAACTTAAAAGCTCATGAAAGCTCTGCTTTCTCACTACCAGATTGGGTTCCAGCAGCATCCAGGGATTAGGGTTGAGGGATGGTCAAAAAGCTCAGTTTCTTTTGTACATAATCAACATTTCATATCTGTATAAAGGGGTCATCAACATCAATTACTAATATTGTAAAATTATTCTAGGAGTTTATCTCTGCTCTACTAAATTCTGTGTGGCATAAAAATTTAGCTCAATATGTTAGAATTCTTTTGGGTACTTACCTATCCACAGTTACAATATACAGTAGTCATGTTTATCTGATACTTCAAAGTACTCAAAAAAAATCTCCCATGCAGTAAAAATGTACTCAATATTATCCATTTTTAACTACAGGATATTTGTTCTGAGCACGACCTCTTGGAGCAAAACCACCGACCCAAAAGTCCACTTTTTCATGTTAAAATCACACTCTTTATTAGCAAAAGGCAGCATAAAGCAAAAATAGACTGAATGCCAAACAGAAGGGATAAATTCTTCTCTCTGAGGTGAAAGGTAAACAAAGTCTGGGAAAGGTGCCAGCTTGGCCTAATTGTATTCCTTTGTGATATGAGCGGGAAATTCATCACACAAGAGAATAAAACATCTCACTGAAATCTAAGGCAAACGTTGTCTGGTAAAGAATGTCTTTTAGTAAAGCAGGAATCATGTTTCGGAGTCTTTTTCAGGCACACACAAAACCACTCTAACACCTGTTCCATGAATGGCATTGAAACCCTACACCCAATTTTCTAAAATCCTTTGCTTTTATACTGACTGGAAATGACATCAAACCCCAAAGAGATAAAGCTGTAAACTTATTTCCTTTTACTATGCAAGTTCTTCTCAGATATCTCCTATATCTGCTATCTTTCTGCGCCAGCTCAGAAAGCTCAAACTGCCCAAGGAGCTGCTGATACAGTTCTACAGAGGAATCATTGAGTCTGTCATCTGCACCTCTATAACCATCTGATTTGGTGCTGCAACCCAACAAGACCGACACAGACTTCAGAGGATAATCAGAACTGCAGAAAAAACAATTGCTACCAACCTGCCTTCCATTGAGGACCTGTATACTGCACAAGTCAAAAAGAGGGCGGGGAAAATATTTACTGACCCCTCACATCCTGGACACAAATTATTTCAACTCCTACCCTCAAAACGTCGCTACAGAGCACTGCACACCAAGACAACTAGACACAAGAACAGTTTTTTCCCCGAACGCCATCACTCTACTAAACAAATAATTCCCTCAACACTGTCAGACTTTCTACTAAATCTGCACTTCTATTCTACTAGTTTTTCTCATCATTCCTATCACCCATTTCCTCCCATGTTGACTGTATGACTGTAACTTGTTGCTTGTATCCTAAGATTTTTATTAATATTGCTTCTTCATTGCTTATTTGACCCCTATGACAATCATTAAGTGTCGTACCACATGATTCTTGACAAATGTATATTTTATTTTATGTACGTTGAAAGCATATGCACCAAGACAAATTCCTTGTGTGTCCCATCACACTTGGCCAATAAAAAAATCTATCTATCTATCTATCTATCTATCTATCTATCTATCTATCTATCTATCTATCTAATAATGGGTTGTCCACTTTAATGTCTTCTTCCCCCTCTGACTGAGACCACTCCCCCTCTGTTATAGCAGCCCCCTCTGGTGGTTCCTTGGGTTCAGTCAGGTCACTTTCTCCCTCCCTCTCACTCTCTGCATCAGCTGGCAACCCCACTGGCCCAGGGTATCCAGAGAGGCCTGGCTTATCCTCCTCAGAATCTGACATCACCAGAGGTGGACAAGGAGTGCTCACAACAATATTTAGCTAGGAAATTCTGGGAGAATCAAAAATGTTTGTTTGTATTGTCTGTGAGCTCTCATATAAAATAGAGATGTTTGAAAAGAAGCAAAGCATTACAAATACATTGTTTTAGTTGTAACCAGGTGTTTTAAAATCCATGTTTTATTTAAAATTTCTACCAAAGGCGAAGACTCTGTGTACATATTATCCTGTATTCTTAAGAGAATGTTTATTTAACATGCAAATGTATTTACTTATGCATCCTTATCGGCCTCAGTACTATAAAAATGTTTTTCCACAAGAGATTGTTGATTAATTACCTACATGTAACCTTTGATTAATTAGCTGATATCCTAAGATAATATCCTTGCACTTTCGGGTGAATTAGTATAAAGAGCCCCAAGAAATTAATTATCATATATCAAAATCAAGCATGACAAGAGTGTGTGCAGACAGAAGTGGAGCCTTGGAGAGGGAACAAGACATTATCAATGCTCTCTTCAAGAAACACTGATACAAGGAGGCTCCAGCCGAGTCTTAATTTTATCTTTAACATTTTAAAACTATTTTCTGGCTTTCAATTTGACCTTGATGAATTTAGTACGCTGATTAAACTCTGGAAATATTAGTTCCAATTATATTATCCTATCACCTAGTCCTTTGTCTTCGCTAGAAGTGCCGGTGCCTGGAGGCTGTTGGGGCCTGGATGGGTGTCAACAGACTCAAACTCAACCCGGATAAGACGGAGTGGCTGTGGGTTCTGCCTCCCAAGGACAATCCCATCTGTCCGTCCATTACCCTCGGGGGGGAATTACTGACCCCCTCAGAGAGGGTCCGCAACTTGGGCGTCCTCCTCAAACCACAGCTCACATTAGAAAACCATCTCTCAGCTGTGGCGAGGGGGGCGTTTGCCCAGGTTCGCCTGGTGCACCAGTTGCGGTCCTATCTGGACCGGGACTCATTGCTCACAGTCACTCATGCCCTCATCACCTCGAGGTTCGACTACTGTAATGCTCTCTACATGGGGCTACCTTTGAAAAGTGTTCGGAAACTTCAGATCGTGCAGAATGCAGCTGCGAGAGCAGTCATGGGCTTACCCAGGTATGCCCATGTTTCACCATCACTCCGCAGTCTGAATTGGCTGCCGATCAGTTTCCGGTCACAATTCAAAGTGTTGGTTATGACCTTTAAAGCCCTTCATGGCATCGGACCAGAATATCTCCGAGACCGCCTTCTGCCGCACGAATCCCAGCAACAGATTAGGTCCCACAGAGTGGGCCTCCTCCGGGTCCCGTCAACTAAACAATGTCGGTTGGCGGGCCCCAGGGGGAGAGCCTTCTCTGTGGCGGCACCGACTCTCTGGAACCAACTCCCCCCGGAGATCAGAACTGCCCCTACTCTTCCTGCCTTCTGTAAACTCCTCAAAACCCACCTTTGCCGTCAGGCATGGGGGAACTAAACATCTCCCCCTGGGCACATTTAATTTATACATGGTATGCCTGTGTGTGTGTCTGTTAGTATATGGGTTTTTTAAAAATCTTTAAATATTTTAATTAATTGAATTATTTATGATTTGTTTTACACTCGTTGTGAGCCGCCCCGAGTCTTCGGAGAGGGGCGGCATACAAATCCAAATAATAAATAAAATAAATAAATAAATATTCAAACTTTCAGGAAAATATGTTGCCATTGGAGTGAAGAATTCTACAGGAATTTTATAAGTCATATAATTTAGTTTATAGGAGGTGATGAATTAGCGTATCGGGAAAAGGTCCAGAAAATAACTTGCACCTAAACATCAGCAAAACCAAGGAAATGGTGCTAGACCTCTGGAAGAAGAGAGAGAAGCCTCCCCCACTTTACATCAAGGGGGCTGTGTGGAGAGGGTCTCCTCTTTCAAATTCCTGGAGTCCATCTTAGTGAAGATCTCACCTGGAAAAATAATACGAACCAGGTGAATCATGAATACTCTGAATCATGGATTTTGCTTCACTACCAACTTTCAGCCTGATGGGCAAATATAGTAAGTCAGAGGACTACTCTCCCACACAGATAGATAGATAGATAGATAGATAGATAGATAGATAGATAGATAGATAGATAGATAGATAGATAGATAGATAGATTGATTGATTTTTATTGGCCAAGTGTGATTGGACACACAAGGAATTTGTCTTGGTGCATATGCTCTCAGCGTACATAAAATAAAATATGCATTTGTCAAGAATCATGTGGTACGACACTTAATGATTGTCATAGGGGTCAAATAAGCAATGAAGAAGCAATATTAATAAAAATCTTAGGATATAAGGAACAAGTTACAATCATACAGTCAACATGGGAGGAAATGGGTGATAGGAATGATGAGAAAAAAAAGTAGAATAGAAGTGCAGATTTAGTAGAAAGTCTGACAGTGTTGAGGAAATAATTGTTTAGTAGAGTGATGGCGTTTGGAAAAAAACTGTTCTTGTGTCTAGTTGTCTTGCTGTGCAGTGCTCTGTAGCGACGTTTTGAGGGTAGGAGTTGAAACAATTTGTGTCCAGGATGTGAGGGGTCAGTAAATATTTTCCCCGCCCTCTTTTTGACTCGTGCAGTATACAGGTCCTCAATGGAAGGCAGGTTGGCAGCAATTGTTTTTTCTGCAGTTCTATATAATAACAGTATGGATCCAGTATGTAGATGACACTTTTAATATAAAAAAGGAACAGCTAAAGAAGACACAAGACAATCAACACCTTCAAAAGAATAACATTCACAAGGGAAGAGGTAAACAACACACTACTCTTCCTAGATGCCCTAATCAGCAGAAGAAACAATGGCAAATTAGAAATGCAAGTCTATTGAAAAACAACTCAAAATAATCAAGTACTCAATGACCCAGATAACGAATCAATCTCTCTCAAGAAGAGCTGTGTAAGATCATTATTCAGATGAGAACAAATGCAGGATCCTTGGTGTTTAGTGACTAGCCCTGGTGATGTTACTTAGTTTGAGTAATGAAACACCTGTAAGAAAGCAACCAAACTCAGAGAGCACCAAGGACCCTTTGGTTCAACCCTGAGGTATGCATATTCTCCTTTATGAGTGCAAATGCATTATAGCAAACCAGGACACCACAAAAAAGGAAAAAGACACATCTTCAAACATCTTATATGCACAGCTTTGTCAAAACATGCTTGACCACTCAACCTACTAAAGCACAAGTGACCCAAGTTATTAAAAGGATAACACTACCATACATCAAAAAACATTTCAACAATAATCCACAGATTATTACAACCATAAGGCATCACTGTAGCATACAAGCCCTCCAAAATATCTTAAAGAAACTCAATAATCAGTAGCCCAAGAAGAAGGAAAAAAACAGAAGTCATTTAGAAAATAGTGTAAGGATTGTAACAGCTACTATGTAGGATAAATAGGAGATGAGCAGGGCATATCCATAAACATTAACTAGCAATCAGAAGACATGATGACAACCCCTTTATCCAGTAGTGGGTTATAAAACCCTTTGCTACTGGTTTTCATGCATACACACAACACTTCTGCGCATATGCAGAAGCATCCTGGGTGGGTGGGCATAGCCTTCCACTGCCAGTGTTACTAGTTTTTAGAACCAGGCCAAACTGGGAGCAACCCATCACTGCCTTAATCTCAGAGGACATGGTTCCAAGTGAGAAACTGTGAACTTCCTTGTTAAAGTTTTTTTTTTAAATGCTAGCGAATTCCTGGAAGCATGGTATTCAGAAAAATTAATCATCAATATATGTATAGACATAAATTGCAATTAAATATTATTCAAAAGAGAAAAAAATAAGGAAACAAAAGAAATGGCATTTCTTCTCCAGGAGTGAACATCCACATAAACAAAGATTAACACCAGACAAAGATTAACACCAGATAAATAATCAAGCAGAATACATGATTCCAATCAACAATCTACCAATGAGAAAACTATACCCTTGAAAAATATACAGGGCAAGTTACTGTACATAAATAGGGAGCAAACCTTATACTCATTAGCATTGGTGATGTTACCTAGTCAGGTAATGAAAGCAAATAACTATGCTCAGAGAACACCAGAAACTGAACAGCTCAAACTTGAGCTACACATATTTTCTTATGTTGGATGATATTTACAATCAAAATGCAGTACTGAATTAAAATAAACTTTATTGGAGGTCAAAACGTGCCTTTTAAGTAGTGCAATATATCTATATACTGTATATAGTATGCCATGTATGTGTGTGTGGGGGGACAAAATGATAAATAGTAGGCTTGTATTAAAAGAGTTGACAGATTATAAATCATACACAATATGTGCCAGAGCTGCAACACAATTAATAAAGAAAACCATTTTTTTAAAAAAAAAATGCTATTTTAATATTTCATTTTGTATTTGGAATGCAATTTCAGGAAGACATTGAAAGAAAAATTGAAACACATCCATGGTTGAAATAAAATGTTATTTTAATCAAAACAGAAGGTTAAGGGGAAATTGCTAGGGGTCCTCAAACATCTGAAAGCTATGTAGAGTATGGAGTAATCTTTTGAAAACTTGGTACTGTTCTTCTTCATTAAAGATATTTAAGCATAGGCTAGTCTTCTGCCAAGGATGTTATAGCTTTATCCTGCATTAAGCAAAGGGGTAGTAGACTGAATGACCTATAAAATAAGCTCTCCTCCAATTCTTTGATTCTAATCCAGACAGCTGTGCTTCCTAGCAAGGATTATTCTTAGAGCTTGCATCTTATCTCAGGCCCTTGGGTATAAAGCAAGAACATTTCCTGCTTGTTTTCTGACCAAAAGTATTCTGTTTTGTAAAAACAATTTGTTGCTACACCCAGAGATATATAATTGGGTATCATCAACATACTGATGATACTGAATCCCATATTGACATATGATCTCCCCTAGCAGTTTCATATAGGGCTGTCAAACTCCTGGCCAGTGAACCAGGTGCATCACGTACTGGCTATGCCCATACCTGGTTTAGCAAATCCCAATACATCATTTGACACCCCGCATTGCAAAGGCATAAGGCTTGAACTCTTCTTTCTTACCAACAGTGAGGTCCCATCAGTATTAATACTTAAAATGAGTATTGGACCTACCTGATACACCCCTTCTCGTAGGGTGGAGCTAGCCTCCAAGGATGTGAAGACACTGCCCTTTAGCCAATTAGGACTGAGTCTGAAGTATAAAAGTGTCCCTCTTCAGTCACACCACCTCTTTTGGCAAGGGATGATGGTCATACTATAGTGTTACTCCCATAGCAAATGCAATGTACTTATACACACATGAATCAGAGGGGAAAAAACCCTGAAATCTCCAAGTCAGGAGGATAAAAAAGGGAGGGACTTGGAGGCTAGCTCCACCCTACGAGAAGAGGCATATCAGGTAGGTACAATGCCCATTCTCCATAGTGGGTGGAGCTAGCCTTCAAGGATGGGGCATACCAAGGCCTTTGCCTCATGCCTCCCATCCTGGCTAAGCCTCCCCCTCCACCATCCAGAGCCACCTGTTGCAAAACACGTCACCCAAAGGCTGCCTCCTTGGAAGCAAACATGTCCAGTTTATAATGGTGGACAAACGACATTGGAGAACAGCAGGTGGCCATGCGGCAGATCTCCTCAAGGGATGCCTACGTAGTCCAAGCGGCAGTGGTTGTGTCCCTGCTTGTAGAATGTGCTGTCACCACAGAAGGTTGCAGTAAAACAAGACACTCATAAGTTAAGGCAATAACAGATCGAATCCAACAACCCACTATTAAAGATGAAGCCTTATACCCTAGAGAGTGAGTTTGTTGGTTTTGTGCGCACAGCTGCTTATTTACTCTCTAAGTACAAAAATCTGACTCCAAATTTTCTACCAAAAGCTTTCAGATTATTTTCTTCATGCACGATTTAATGAATCTTTTAATTTATTTTTACAAAACAGAATACTTCTAGTCAGAAAATTTAGAAGGACATTTTCTTTTTTAATTATTTTTCTCCACATTCCACTTACAACTTCATATACCTTCACTATATCTTAATATACATATATCATTATTCAAATACAATACATTAGATCACATTCCAGGCTTGCTTTATATTATTTCATCCTTCTTTAATATCTTAACTGATCTTTAATTTTTTTCATCCATTTCTATACAGTATATCCAATAGGAAATAAAAATGCAATTTTCGCCTTATCTTGTGGTCTCATATTAACAGTAATACTATTCTTTTGTATATTAATTTACATCAGTATCATCATAATTCTTACATTGTGGTTTACTCACGTTTATAGATTTTTAAAAACTTTTATCATGAAAACTGTTCAATTTATGCTTACTTCCAACAATTGTACTGTAAATTCCCTTAGTAGAGGTACATCTATCTACTATAAAATAAAAGATTAACAATCTTTTATATCCTAATACTATAATCTAAAAAATGGGAAAAAATAGAAAATACATATGATCCTCTTGTTATTAATTTGCTAATTTGATTGAATTAAGTCAAATTGATAAATCATTAACATTATAACTAACTTATACAACAATAATAGCTTAAAAATATTTTTCCATCAATTAAATTTGAAACTTCATTTAGAACAGCCAATCTTCCAACTCATTAATCACTATTCATATACCATAATAATGTTATAAAATAACAAGTAAAAAAGAAGGAAGAAAAAACAAGAAGAGAGAGAGAGAGAAGAGAACCCATTTCTTTCTTCATTAAATCATCCATTTTCATGTTTCTATCTCACTTTTCTTAACTCCTTTTCCCCATTCTTCTTCTTTTGGCATTTATAACCCCAAAATAGAAGGGAATTTTCTTGCTTTATACCCAGGGGCCTGAAGTAAGAGGCAAGCTACTTGGAATCATTTCTTTTCCCTCCTATGCGAACAAACCTTGCTAAGGAGCACAACTGTCTTTCAATGTCTTCCTGAAATTGCAAAATGCAAAATGATCTGGAACTATTAAAATAATATTTTTTTATTTTAAATTAGGGAAAACATCCATGGTTGAAATAGATTGTTATTTTAATCCAAACAGAAGATTAAGGGAAGACTTGCTAGGGCTCCTCAAACATCTGAAAATTATATAGAGTATGGATTAATGTTTGAAAAAACTTGAACTATTCTTCTTCATTAAAGATATTTAAGCATAGGCTATAGCAGGTATTGTTTGTTTGTTTGTTTGTTTGTTTGTTTGTTTGTTTGACTTCTATGCCGCCCAATCCTGGAGGACTCAGTCAAACTTGATTTATTTATTTATTTATTTATTTATTTATTTATTATTTATTTATAATTTGGATTGGAGCGTAGCCAGCTCAACATCATGCCTGTGTGGCCTGAGTACTCTGCCAGCAAAAATGGGCTCCTGAGCTCCATTTTGGCTGCAATGGCTTCCTACAACCCTCTGGCAGTGAAAACTGAGCTTGAGAGGGCCACATCACTGACAGGGCCACCATGGGTCAATCACTTCAGTGTTTCCAGGGCAGTCCCATGGGCCAGATCTAAGCACCGCGCAGGCCATATCAGGCCCATGGGCTTTGAGTTTGACATCCCTGGACTAGAGTCTTCTGCTAATGATATTACAGCTTTATCCTGCATTAAGCAAAGGGGTAGTCTATCCACAGCTGGTTATGAATGGCTATATAAATGTTTAAATAAATAAAATAAATTGCCAAGCTGGACTAATTCATTTTTATATGTGAAAATCCGATGGGAAAAAGTCATGAAGAGAAGATGAAAGAAACTGCTACTATCACTCCATTAATTAAAAAATATAGGATTGCTCCTTTAGAATTTCCAGAGTTCACTTTATTTGAAATGGGAAATGCAGCAATAATGGCTCACAAAAAAAAAAAAGCCCTATGCAATATTTGAATAAAATCATATAAGCCAAAATGAGATTGATGATTTCATTCTCCCTTGTGATAATATTTGATAATGTAAACTATAGAAATTAATGATCCAATCTGATTGTTGAACAAGCAAGTAGATCAGTGGTGGATTCCTACTGGTACACCCGGGAGCTTCGTTCCGGTAGTGCCCTGTGGATTGCGCAATTTGCGCATGATGGTTCCAGTGCTATCTTTGCCAGTCTGTCATGTGGCATCATCTTTTTAAATTTTGCGGGTTTATTTTGCATGCGCAGAAGCAAAATCTTTTGGAGGACACCCACATGTGCACAATTTCTGAGATATTTTTTGCTTCTGCGTATGCATGTGCGAGTGTTCTCTCATAGGATTTCAGTGGGGTTTTTTGCTTCTTGTGCATGCACAGAAGCTAAATCTTGTGAGGGGATCTCACAGCACACTGGTATAGAGAAAGGAGGAATCCGCCACTGAGGTAGATATACATATCACAGCCTACCCTTGATGTAACTTCCTGGGCCACACTACATCCTATAATTGAGGAGTCGCTGGTTATAGCCAATCCATGGAAATCAGCAAACTGAGTAGGCAATTTCCAAATGCTTAGTTTAGTTCTAAAATGTCTCTTTTGAATGCTTCGGAAATCACTACTCATACACTACTCGTACATTAAATAGGACTTCAAATACAAACACTATTTTGTAAATGAAACACAAGTACTTTTTCGTTCCAAAGCAGTTACAATATTATCATAAAATTAGAGAGTTTAAAGGAGCTACTTAGGTCATTGAGCCTAATCTTTTCACAATACAGGAAACATGTTAACACATTCCTAATAGATGGCTGTT